>NC_056726.1:1689579824-1689954824 GCF_019279795.1 Protopterus annectens
ACACTGCATTACCATTGACAAAGCTGAGGAATCTCTGTACGTTCATGTTCAGGTGGCATAGGTCATGCACACTATGGTTGTGTCATTGAAGTCACTAGGAGCAGGGTAGAAAATTGAATCCTGACATATTTGAGCAGGTCCCAATAGGTGTGGTGGGTGTCCATAGTCATGGTTGGAAGCCTGTATGATTTGAGTAGGTGCTTTGTCAACTGCTAACTGCACTCGGGATGTCTCCTGTGTGTCATACTGTTTGTCCAGGCTGGAGGTGATTATCTGTATGATAATGTTCAACACTCCACCTCCTGTGGCTTTGCAGGTCTCTATTTGGGGTCTAAATGTGTGATGGGATGAGTAACCTGACAAGGTTGCAAAACAACACCAGAAGAGGCTTGCCACAGCTATTTTTTAACACAGTTTAATCCAAAGCGAATAACATATACAGGATCCAATAGCGAGCACTTTCACGTTCTATCAAACATTTCATCAGACTTCCAAAGTATAACTGTTCATATCACCCATACCCTTATATAACTTTTTTTTAAAAATTCATTCATCCAATCACTTAATAAATGTCATTATGATATCATAAAAACAAATAGTCCTTTTAAAAACACATACATCTATTTCTAAAAATTCTTTCAAAATAACATGCAAAAACACAATATTAATTACTTCTCTCACATCAATAAGATCAAAAAACATGTGCAAACATATACAAACGTATATGACACTTTCATAAATACATTAAATAATTACATTAAAAATTTTTTTTATCTCACATTTCTAAATATATGAATGCATATACATAACATACTTTCATGAATTTATATTAGTGGTAACTATTTAGTATTATAGCTATGCATTTCAAAAAAAATCTTTTCTAATGTACACATGGACGCTTCACTAAAAAAGGTTTAAGTGACACCTTGTCATTCAAACCATGGGCTCTATGCGCTTGCAGCCTCATTATCCATTTATTTTCTATTTCTTCTGTATAAACCTTAATGTCACCTAATCTACCTGTTTTTTTTAACTAATTCTAGGACTCTAAATTTGAATGTATGTGTAGTCCCATATTCCAAGACATCCCTAGCCAAAGCATTCCCCTCATCTTCTTTATTGATGGCATATACATGCGCTCTAACACGTTCCCTAAGTGTCCTATTTGTCTTTCCTACATAGAAGGACCTACATGTTTGACATTGAGCTAAATATATAAGATCTCTAGATCTGCAGTCAGCATAATAATGGAAAATATACTGTCGTCCTGTATCAGGATGTATAAATTTATTTTCATTAACCATATATATGCATTGATTGCAATTCCTACATGAAAACGTTCCTTTTCTCTGTATATGTGGTCCTTCTCTCACATTTTCATCATAGCAGAGCAATCTTTTCAAAGACTTCATATTCTTGTATGTAAAACTAGGTTCAGTTCCCACTAATTCGGTTATCTCATCATTCATCATTAACAATCCCCAGTTTTTATTTATTATTTCTTTAATTTTTAAATTCCTGTTTGTGAATGGAATTATTATTCTATTTTTCTTAGCATTTTGTTCAACTCTATGCAATTCATTATTATTTCCTCTATCTGTCCTTGTTCTATGGAAAAAGGGTTTACCTTTACCTTCTCTATATGAAGTGTTTTCTTTAAATATACCATCTATTTTTTCTTAGAATATCCCCTTTCCATAAAGGTGTTTGTTAATGCCTTTTGTTGATTTTGATAACTATCATCTTGACTAGTTAACCTAGACACCCTCAATGCTTGGCTTTTCACAGTGTTTTGATATACATGCCCTGGGTGCATACTGCTACGATGTAGCAAATTGTTTCTCCAACAGGGTTTCCTATACATGTCGGTTCTCACAACACTATCCTCCCTAGTTAATTTTACATCCAAGAATTCTATCTGTTGTGATGAGCTCTTACATTCAAATCTTAAAAAATCCGTTGTCCCATTTATGTAGGTGACAAAATCCTCTAAATGTTGTTTAGAACCACTCCAAATCAGAAAAACGTCATCTGCAAAACACCCATAGTATCTAATGTGTCTATTTGACAGTGCATCACCCATGACATAGGTAGCTTCCCAGTATGCCAATACTAAATTCGCATAGGAATTTGCGCAAGGGGTCCCTGACAGCATTAGTGTGCTCTCCATGGCTATATAGCAGGTGTCAGTGATTGCACAAATGTCAGTATCCTACAGGACAAGGTACGCTTGCATTGACATGGGTTTCATGGTAAGACATCTAGCTCCTGTTAGAGAAAGACATCTGCACAAAGGCACACGTCAATGGTGGGCAAAGGCCAGAAAATAGTGTCAGTTTATGAATCTAGCTGGAACACACTTAGTTGCCAGCAAAGACAGTGTCACATTCACAGGTCTAATCGCAGTATATGACATCTGACAATCCAATGTATGCTATTATGTTATGACTTCAGTCTTTAATGGGTTGCCAGTGATGTGTCAGACAATGCACAACTGTATGAGGCATTGACTACAAATATGAGCAGACATGTGGTCAATCTGCAAAACTCTGGAGAGTTGCCAGGTATCGACTCAGTATATCACATACAGTTCAACACACACTCCTGCACCTGTTGTGTACTATGCACATACTCTATATAAGTCTCTTACATTTGTAAGACAAGCATATGTATCAGAGTAGCAGTCACAGGTGACATATAAATAATTACAACATCCCAGGTAGCTGGCCTAGCAGTGTCACTCTCAGTATTCGACAACAGACACTCCAATAGTAGTCATACATGGGCTGACCTTTGCTGGGATGACTCAGGGGCTAGAGATGTGATCCATGTCAATGCAGACAGGGCATGCGGGAATGGCCATAGGTGCCAGACAACAGCATGTGAGTCCAGCAGGTCTTGTTGCAGCCTAGTGTGCAATGTCCTATTTGACATTATTACATCCCCCCTTCTGCATTCCATTACAAGCTTATATGATTGACATACCTGTTATAGTGCTGAAGAGTTTCCTCACAACAATGCAAATGGTTAGGTTTGTGTAGTTGCAGTCTGTCTTTGTGTAGATGAGTTCAGACCTGTGTTGCATAGGCAGAAGCTTGCCTTTTGTAGGTAATGCTCATGAGCAGGTGATGGCCTGTACACCAGTAATTTTTTCCCACTTGCTACTTGTATCCAGAGCAGCTGTGTTGCCTTTCCCATAGTCAATGCCATAGCACCATAGTGCTATAATTAAGTCCTTCATGTGGCCCTTGCCCCTTTTCCATTCATGTGTGGAGGACATTATGGAGGTGCGGGGGCTACAGCTTCACAGACAGTAGGTGGGAATACCTCTAAGGACAGGACATGTGGAGACAGCCCAACAACATGGGGGACAAAGCTCCAGAATTGGGTACAGATTGTAAGCAAGTATTGCTGTTTTACACATAGATGATTGCTAGATTAACAGGGTTTTCTGGACATGCATTGTCTGTGTGACTTGACGTCTGGCAGTGATATGTCTCTGACATACCTCTCAACTGTCCTGATGTCCATAGACTGCCCAGAGGTTTGCCTCTTATGTTTGGTCTGTTCCTCAGACAACTTCTGTTTTTGTGACATCAGTAGAAAAACGTGAAGATTGTAGTCAGTAAATGTTGACATCCATTAGTGTTTCAGACATCATATCCTTCAGAGATGTTATGTTACAGCAAAGCCTGCAACACCAGCAACTGTTTTAGTCTGTAACACCATTATGTGAGATATGTCCCACTTTCTGGCCCCCTGTCCACCAAGTATGTCATGCTTTGTCCAGATGTCTTGCAGTAAGAGGTTTAGAGGTATGGTATATCATTATTTACTGCCTGCACTCCAGGTATCTTCCCAGTGACTTAGCAGACTCCTGGAAGTGGTATGCAGCAGTGGCCATGAATATGGTCCCACGCCCTGGACATTCTGTGGAAATCTCTACAGTTGAGAATTATGTATGTCTGGCCATTGTTAACAGATGGCCAGGATTGTGTAGCAGTGTTGTGTGTAAAGTTTGTTGAGCTGAATAGGGAGAGTAGCAGATGTGAGTGTGATAGATCTTTTTCTATCTCACTGTGCATGCTGCTGCAGTTGCCAGTGGTCTATCAGGTGTATATGTTTGTTGGGGCAGACTGAGTAATATCCTGTAACATGTCAGGATTCCTAGTAGACTGTGAGTTGGGCCATTTTATGTTGGTGTAGTGGGTGACTGGCAATCAGGATGTGTTTGTTCAAATAGTTGTTCTACTCTAGAGTTCCTTTTGGGTACTGTTATGTTGCTGTTACTGTGGTGCTAATGTTTGTGGGTGGACATTTTTGCACCAATATCTGCTTTACCCTTTAGTTCCATCCCTGTAGTGCATGATATGTTTGGAAAAACACAGATAATTCCCCAGAGCTAATTTGGGGTACTGTTGAGTTGGTCTTACTGTGGTTCAGAAGGTGCTGGGTGAAATGGTTGGCAGCTGTCACTATTTTTCTATTCTGTTACTTGACTGCAGACATACCTCTCCACTGTCCAGAAGTCTAGACACTGTCCAGCTGCATTGCTCATATGTTTGGTCTGTTGCCTATAACAGTTGTGGGTTTCTGACAAATCACAGGATGAAGTGAGCATTGACATCAGCAAATAATGATATAAATTTGTGTTTCAGACCTGGAATCTATCAGGAATTATATGTTAAATCAAGCCATGCTACTCTAGCAGACTTCTACACGTATAACAGCCATATTTCAAAGATGTCACTATTGTTTGCCCTTCATCACCCCACTTTGTCAGGCTTTTTGTAGATGTCTTGCAGTAAGAGGTTAGTTTGATATATATATATATATATATATATATATATATATATATATATATATATATATATATACACACACACACACACACACACACACACACATATATATTTATATATATATATATATATATATATATATGTCTATATATAGGTTGACTATCATTTGTGCAAACAAGATTGTGTCTTCTGCAGGCACTTATGCTGCTGAAAACCAGAATGTCATTTGAAAAATGAAGTAGTGCATTCACATAAGTGTGTTTGACTATATGTATGAGATCGCGGTACACTGGGGATTGGTTTCATCCATATCCCCACTGTAGTGCAGTCTCAGAGTTGGAATATATTAGTAGCAGGAGGTGTGACTGGGTACAGGGGGGCTTGCCCCCCTGCAAAAACATATGTTGTATAGGAATTTGATTTACATCAGCTCCTATACGGCTATCATGTCACATTTTTGGCGACAATGTCGGCTCAAATGTTTTGATAATTTGGGCGACATTGTGTATGCTTGAAATCTTTGGTTTCAGTTTAACTTTTTGTTATTTCTCTCTCTCTCTCTCTATATATATATATATATATATATATATATATATATATATATATATATATATATATATATATATATATATATATGTGTAGATATATGTTTGTATTTATATATACATATATATGTGTATAAGAGTACTATGGATATGTATTTTGTCCTTATGTTAAATGATTGTAGTACATATGTCTATAAAAGCATTACAAATTTCTACAGCTCAGATGGTGTAGATGTGCATTGCTGTGTTTGTAGTGCACAGGGTCCTGGTTCAAGACATGGAAGTAGTAACATTTTTTTATTGATGTTAAATGACCAGAATGCATGATATGTTTGCAAAAACATTACAGATTCTCACATATATGATAGTGTAGTGTTATGCTGCTGTGGTTGTAGTGCACATCATCTTGGGTTTGAGACTTGGCAAAGCTGAAGGTGATAGAATGATTAAGGCACTGTTAAGCAGTTGTAAGTGAGTTTGTGTGGTTTTTGCATGGAGGTAAGTGATGCTAACAGACCATTAAGCTTCACTTTGCACCGCTTACACGCATGCTAATTTTAATTAAAGAAAAAGGGTGATAGGAAAGTGGTGAAATAGGGGCAAGCAGGGGGTAAAAAATTAGGAAAACCAGCTAGGGATGTGCTGGACAGGGGTAGGAAAGGACAAAAGCTCTACATTTCTTCTGCAGCAGCTTCTGTGAATAATGTGTAGAATTTGGAATTTACAGCCTCACACCCCACAGGGAGGAGTGTTGGCGACAGACATTTGGAGAGTAATTTGTGGGTAGATTGATTAATTTCACTGTACATGGGGGCGAAATGTATAGCTATGTATGGGGCTATAATCTTTTTGTGGGACAGATGCCCTTTTTTTGTTTTTTAAGTGAGAGTGAGATGTTGGGGAAGAGCTGTAGGTATGTTTGGGGAGGTAAGATGAGTATGATAGGTAGCATTTGCAATCAGACAGGACACATAAGACAGCAGAAAGGGGCAGTATATGACACATGAGGGGGGTAAACATCTTCGCTGGGAAGGGTGGTTGGGAATCATAAGCCCATGAGCCCCCAAATGGATATAGTGGGACTGAGGTCCCCACCCATGGGCCGTCACCACTGCACCTACACAGCTTTGAAGGTGGCTGTGCTGGGGGCTGGACAAGAGAGGCAGCCTGCCCCTCGTTGTACACCAGGCAGCCCTCCATCTGGTGCAGCTGCCCACCCAACTCTGAGCAGATGATGCTGCACATCATACCCCGGATCTGTCAGCGGGTGATGGGCCCCTCTCTGCACCTGCACCCAGAGGGGGGGGTTACACCCGAAGGTGGTGCAGGACCAGCAGAGGAGGATGTTTCAGGTTGGGTCCCAGACATGTTAGGGCCCAGTGCCATGGCCAGATGCGGTGGGACAGGCGGATCCACTGGGATCTGCCTTTCCAAACATGCTATTGTGTTGTGGTTTTCCAGGAAATATTGGTTAGTCATGAACAACACATTTCAATATTTGTTATAACAGCATGCATGTATGTTCCCATTAACCCAAACCAACAGATTTCAAACAGTTGCATAGCAAACAGAATACATGCATAAATGAAACAATAGTATGCATTTTAACAGCATGCAAGTTGCATTGATGGCAACAGGCCACCAATAATGGTATTTGAACAAGGTATGTTAATATGCAACCAATGAAATATATGAACAATAATACAACACATGTCTCAACATATCCGTAGTATATGATTAATAATTACTGATGCAGATGACGGGTGGGGGAGAGAATAAAATGTCCATTAACAACTGCTTTGGCTTCTATTTTTCACAACAGTACTGCTCAATACTCTACAGGTCTGCCCTAAGTTTACATCTACATATGGCCCATCACTTCTGTGGCACATACATACCTATTAGATTGTCAGCCTGTAATGGTATGAGGCAGACTGGGTACACTGCGGCTACTTTACTGGAGGGGCTTGTACATGTCACGGTTACATACTTGACATAGAAGGGGTACCCTGCAATGATCTTGTATGAGTCTCCTACTAGCATACCTCACCTGGAATCCTATCTGTGTCCAAGGTGATTGACAGCAGTGACCACTAGCCATGACACCATGACACTTGAGAGACATGTATCAGGAAGAGGGCATTGTGAATATACCTATCCTGCTGACATTTGCAGGCATATGAGGTTGGACAGTGGAACAGTTGTACATGGTGTATTACTATACCCTTTATATAGCTACTATACACATTTCTTTACCTGTAAGACCTGTGGAGGAAATATCTGTTAACACCTTCTGAATGTTTCTACAAATACCCCGGTGTATTAGTATACCCTTCATACAGCTACTATACACATTTCTTTACCTGTATGAGCTGTGGAGAAAATATCTGTTAACATTTTTTGGCTGTTTTTACACATATTCAGGTGTATTAGTATACCCTTCCTACAGCTACTACACACATTTCTTTACCTATAAGACTGGAGGGAAAATATCTGTTAACACT
Source organism: Protopterus annectens (assembly GCF_019279795.1). Lineage (NCBI taxonomy): Eukaryota > Metazoa > Chordata > Ceratodontiformes > Protopteridae > Protopterus > Protopterus annectens. Next base: position 1,689,587,676 of record NC_056726.1, read on the forward strand.
CTCTGACTGTTTCTAGGAGTATTCAGGGCTTCTATTGTGTATAAATGCACACATCTCAGTACCACTTCCTGGATTTGAATTGTGTCTCGGTGTGCTAAAAGAACAACAATGATATTTTTCATCACACTGAGCTACTTGGGAACTGCTGTTTCTTGCTTGACTGATTTTTGACTAATACTCTCTGGGTTGGACAGTCTGACCTTGTAACCATGAAATTCATGCATGGCAATTAGTTATTGTAATGTTTATTACTCCTTTGAAATAATACAATCTGGAAAGCAAAGGTTAACATAAGACTGCAGTGCATACTAGCTGTTTCCCAGAAAAGCCTCAGCTATTTCATGCTCTCAATGCCATATTTGCTGTAAAGAACCTGTACACATTCTATTTCTACAACAACATACCAGAGTAAACACAACAGTTTGCTGTATATTTGTGTTACAGTGAAATTACACTTTTATTAATGGACATACTGTGGATAAGTAATAGTGTGGGCAAACATGTTTTATTCATTAGGCGCTGTACACAATATACCTACTGGCAGTAAACAATGTATTCCTTCTACTGTATGGCACTATATACTGCAAGATAGATCTGTAGTCACCAGCCTGTCAATGCATCCTTGTCAGTCTGTCAGCATGAGCCTCGGTGTTTATAGCCCTCTCTTCTGCAGCTGTAGGGGTGCGAAACAAACATTATGCATATCTGGCTATCACATACTCAGGCTAGAATTTGGTACAGGTGTATCTGGGATACTTACAAACTGCTGGAGCATGGTTGTCCTGAGCATCTTGCAAACATTGGACCGAGAGCTCCTCCTTCCTATGCTTTAGCTCAGCATAATGATGTTGTACCTGCTCACCAGTTCGAGGGATTCCAGTGGCACTAGTAATGTCATGTGCCAGATGTTCCCAGGCCTCTGCTTTGTACTGAGAACCCTGGTACTGGCCCTGCAGCAGTCTGCCATCGTGGTTTTCTATGAAGAGTCCAGCCATGACCCCAGACTCCAGGATGCCCCACCACTGCATGCCAAACATGTTCCTGCAGAGTTCAAACTAAACAGGTTATGCCTGTATTCCCACCTGCATGGTTTAAAGAAGGCCATATTCTTACCCTTTTCCGTCATTGAACCATTTCAAAAATACTGAGCAGAGCTCAGCAATGTGCAAACCTGCTAAGCTGGGTTGAATGGTGCTTAAAGGGGTAATTGCTGTGCATTGCTTAACAGTATGCGAATCCATTCAGCTGAGCTGACTGCTGCTTAGTATTCATGTTTAATCCATTTAGCTGAGCTGACTGCTGCTTAGCATTCATATTTAATTATTTACTTGTTCAGCAAAGCTGAGCACTGCTAACCATTGCTCAATTTTAATTTAAAAATATCAGGATAATAACTTCTTTAATCATTACTGATTTATTAGTAAGTGTATATAATTTACTTTACATGGCATCCCTCTACATTTTACAAAAGGGCCTTAGAGAAACAGATGCTTGGTGCCAGAGCCATGTGCTCAAGCATAATGCCAAGAAAGATATAGTTATCCCCTTTGGGGAAAAAAACATGTTCCCATGAATTACCATATAGGTGGCAGTGCACTAAACACTGAAAGTCTGATGAAAGACTTAGGGACACAGGTGGACAGTGATCTCACCTTCAATAACCACATCACCACAACAGTCAGGAAATTCTTCTATGTGGCACACCTTATCACTAAGAGCTTTTCATCCAGAAAAAAGGAGGTCATTGCCCCGCTGTACTCATCCCTCATTAGACCCATTATAGAGTACAATGCCCTGTTTGGTATGTACCTCACAAGACATCTGCAATAGCTGGAAAGGCCACAGCAATACCTCACTAAAAGAATCACAGGCCTAAAGCAGATGCCCTATGCTGACCATCTAAAAAAACTCCAGCTGTACTCTGTGACATATCATCTATTCAGAGGCGGTCTCTGCTTAACATACAAGGCCATGTCAAACCCTGAGCTGTTGGACATGCTCCACTTAAAGAAATCCCAATCCCTCAGAGCCACACATTCTAGGGATCTAAACCTTGTCATCACAATTAACAAAACATGCTGGAGGAATAGGTTCATGGTTCAGAGACGCCCCATACTCTAGAATAGACTGCCCGCACATGTCAAGCTTCCTTGGCCATCTTCAAAAGGAACCTTGATGATTGGATGGCAAATAGGAAATTCACCCCGGGGAATTGTTTGACTAGGCTTGTATAGGCCCTAGGACAGATAGCCTAGTACTAACCTATGAACCCATGAACCTTTGTGCTTCCATTACATTACAATGGGGTGTGACTATACTGTAAGGGACACTTGTATATACATGGGTGATTTCACATGTTATATGCACTCACACTAACATTTTAAACCAGCTACACTACCCTGGTTGACAAATTTCAATTACTACATAATTTAAAATTAAAATATTAATTTTAACACTGCTTTCACATGTAAAAATAAAGTACCTGCCTTGATACTCAAACTGTAAACATCTGTATACAAAGCCGGGACTCTAACCACTATGTTATGTCAACATGAGGATTTCAGCTGTATAGTTTTATTTATCTCCTATGAAATGTTTCAGCAATGCTGAACAGAGGGCCATAACGTGCACACCCGCTCAGCTATGCTTAAACATACCTTAGAATGGATAAAGCAAAAATAAATTCATAAACCCCTTTATTTACATGTATCTGTACTCCTTGTCAGTCACAGTAAGGGGAACTGTAAAGGGACACATAGAGGCAGATTTTAATTATTGGTCTTACAAAGTTAAGAAGTGTGACTGTGGTTCCCAAGCAAATCATTGGCAAATTGTTTGGGGTTTAAGTCTGAACATACTGACAGACATTTTGATTTTAAACTTTATACCCTTCAGGAAATTCTTGCTACTGCAAACCTTTTATTATATCAACTTTCCGGGTTTCTCAGTGCAATTTTTAAAAAGTGTCCCTATCGTTGTGCCTTTGTCCCCCTATTATTTATGGCTTTCTTTCTCTAGGAGGTTGGGAAGTATGTGAGGTAGGCATCTGGGAATTCTGCAGATACCAGTACAATTGATGGCTATGGCCATACTGCACTTTCAAATGGCAGACATTTGTGTTTCAGTCTTCATACCCTTTAGGAAGTCTGTGCTACTGCAAACCTTTTATTCTATCAGCTTTCTGGACTTGTCTGTGCAATATTTAAAAAAGTGTCCCTATTTTTGTGCCTTTGCCCCCCCCCCCCCATTATTTATGTCTTTGTACAGCTTTCTTGCTCTAGGAGGTAGAGAAGTATATGAGACAGGCATCTGAGTATTCTGCAGCAACCTGTACAGTTAACAGCTATGGCAGTATGGCACTTTCACATGGCAGACATTTGTGTTTCAGTCTTCATATCCTTCAGGAAATCCTTGCTATTGCAAACCTTTTATTCTATCAGCTTTCCAGGTTTGTCCGTGCAATATTTAGAGAATGTACCTATTTTTGTGCCTTTGTCCCCCCATTATTTATGGCTTTGTTCAGCTTCCTTGCTCTATGAGGTTGAGAAGTATGTGAGGCAGGCATCTGGACATTCTACGGAAACCTGTACAGTTGACAGCTATGGCCATATGGCACTTTTACAATGCAGGGGGTGTGTGACCTGTCACGACCTGTCACACATCCCCTGCATTGTTTCTTGCTCTGCTATCTATTTCAGAGCCTGTGGATACTGAAATACTTGTTTGATTTCATTTCAGTGTCCGCAGACACAGAAATACTTTTAGAAAGTGACGTACTGCACTTTCTGAGTGCAGGGGGGCATGTTAGATGTGTGTGCACTGCTTAGACATGCCCCCTGCGCACAGTGTCTGCATAGCTGTAACAGTAGTGCGCCTTCATGAATATGAATGGCGTGCTACTGCTACGACTGCACTTGCACAGGTAAGGTCCTCTTTGTGTTGGAATAACCCTATTCTGACACGGAGTTTACTGAATTCGGGGGAGTGTCGAATTTTGAATAGTTATGCAGATTCTTGCCCCAGACCTGACCCTAATACTACATTCTACTACATCTAATAATTGTGATGCAAAAAGGGAGACCCCATCACAGCGCTTTAATAAACACATAAGAAGTCCAACTTGCTTATTTTTTATTTAATTTCATTTTGAGGAAAGGAATACAGAGGAGCAAAACCTGAAGATAGAACCTGCTGGTTTTTACTCTGAGGAATGCAAAGTGTCTGTGATAATAAGAAAGGCTTCAAGGGCCCCAGCTGATTCTGCTAGTAACATCAATAAATGTGCAGCAATTCTGACAACAAAAGTGCATTATATTAATCACCCAAACAGTATAATAAATAATGTGTGTTTTTGGGAGTTGATTAAAGTAAGAGCAACAGACATATTCAATTATAACAGTGGTGAGTACAGGATAGGTCAGAAGGGCCTAGGCCCATTCATGCAGAAGAAAGAAAGATTACATTTTCACAGAACATTTTTTTTTTAAAAAAAAAGCCTTTAACATTCAGACAAAGAAAACTGATAGCAGAATAAAAGAACCATCATTCTTATCGAAATAAGTTCATCACAGCTTTCTAAATCTTGAAAAGATAGGCTGAGGCCATTTCTTCCAAATGAACACGAGAAAGGAAAAGTATAGCTGCTGAGTGAGGCATGTGTGATGCATAATGCAAGAGGAAAGCATCCTGTAACCTGAATAAAATATACTTGCTGTATGATTCTAGGGTCTATATTAGAACACCGAACATTTAAAATGTCGAGTGTTCTAATATCGACCCGTTTTCAATGAACGCTGGAAATATCGAAGAAACAGAAAACCAAATTTTTTTCCTAGGGAAATAATTCAGTTGTCTGTTTCTGTTGCTTCGGTATTTTCAGTGCTCTGGTGGAAAGTTACGGGTCGGGTTCAGGTAAGTCTGTGATTGAGTGTGGGTTAGGTATGTGTGCGATTGTGTGGACATGAGGGTTAGGGCGGGTTAAGTGAGTTAGGGTTAGGGCGCGGGTTAGGTATGTGAGCGATTGTGTGGACGTGAGTGTTATGGTGGGTTAGGTGAGTTAGGGTTAGGGCGCGGATGAGGTGAGTGTGTGATAGTGATGGACCTTAGGGTTAGGGTTTGGGTTAAGGTAAGTGGATAGTTAGTGGTGTGTGTATAGCTTAGTGTAGGGTTAGGTCTAACAGTTTAAGTGTATGTGTGTGGATGGCTGTTTGGTGTGAAAAAATTTGCTGTTCTGAATGTTCACTATTTGGTATTTTCGATTGGTAGGGTTCGATATTAGAACACTCGACATTTTGAATGTTCGGTGTTCTAATATAGACCGCGATTCTAATATCTGTGATGTCAGTCTTAAAGATTACAGATAATTGACCAATTTTTGACAGATCTATACACCTGCAATGACATGCTATAATATACATATCCCCCAACCTCTTCTGGAAAAATCCAACAACTATAAACATAGATGATACAATAACAAATTTTGAATTACCATGCATTTTTCTGAAATATATGATGTCTGGAACCCAAATGTTCATAGGATGTTGTTAGGTTTTCACTCTAGGGGACCAGTTGAGGAGCTTAGCCCAAATACTCAGTTGTTCCAAAGCTCTGCCTGGTTAAGTCACTTGTGTAAGGTCACACATAGTTGCCAAATGAGGTCTGAAGGAATCAAACTCTGTACTACAGGAACTACAGCTCACAGCCTTAACCTTTTGCACAAACTGCCATATTAAACCTCGGCCCTATCTGCCAGGTAATTCAACTATCCAGTGTGGGAACAGAACCAACAATGTTCTGATTTCCATCACCAAAGGCAAGTGTGCTATCTGTTGAGATACTGCGTCTGTCATTATTTAGTGAATTCATTCATCACTGAGTTGCCAGAAAAAAAAACATATTTTTATGATGAAAAGACTAAAAATATGTGGCAAAATCTGTGAGTTATGCAAAAAGCTGTACAGTTGAAAGCTATGAATGTGAGTTGCTAACCAGGAAAACAATTCTACTTCTGGAGTGAAAAAAAGGTCATTCGACACACTTAATACTTTTCCTATTGTCTCAAATACAGAAAAGTTAGTCAGCTACATAGCTATTGCCTTCAGATAATCAGAATTCTGGTACTATAAAATTGCACCCTTAAGATAGTATCATAGAATCATAAGGAATTACTAGGCTATTGACCCAGAGCTAATTTTTAAGCCTAGCTATTTCATCCCAATGTAACACCATGAAAATGCTAGTCAATACCCAAGACTGCATTTAGTGATGACTGCCCATGTCCAGGAGGGTTGTGGGTGCTAGCCCTAGTAAGAATTTACAGTGCCTCATCCACTCGTCCAGTTTCCTCTTGAACAGTGTCATAGAGGTGCTGTGTTTCACATGAATTGGTAGCCTGCTCCAAAGACGTGGCAGTTGTTGGGGGATAAATCTGTCTCTCCTTATCTTTAAATTCTGCTGTGACTTTTTATATGCTATAGAATTTCCACTATTTTTGTAATAAATCTGCATTGCATATTGATCAGCCAACATTTCTACACAAATCAACCAAGATAAACAATGGAGTCTCAATGTATAAACTGCTGGGTTACAAATATGTAAGTATCAACTTATTTTGCTGCATTCCACCTTTATCCATGTCATAATGCCAATCACTGGACTGGAACACTCCAGTTATGAGGCACTTTACTCATGTTCCCACTTTACTATCCACATCCTAGGAAATCAAGACTTTTTAGATTCCACAGAGACTATTTCTATATGGCTTTTCAAATAATGTAATCATCTATCACATCCTTTTCCTTCTTCTGAATGTTCCCCATGATGAACATTACGACATCCACAGATGGAGGTCTGCTTTCTTTCATTATCTTGGAAAAGCCTTTTTACCTGTCATAAATAGTAAGTCTAGCATAGCTCCCTTTGTCTTATTTAGGCTATCCAGCCTCTGGTGAATTAACCAAAAAGGAGTGACAATGTTTATGCCCCCCAGCGTTGTTCACTGAAATTCCACACTCCTTTTTTCTTTTATTCTAATTTAAAATATTCTCACAATGCAATAAAAAAAATGTAACGCTCCTTTTTTACAGGGTCAACAGGAATACCGCACTACAGGGTACATTTCATGTTCATGACTATCAGAAAACATTACATTTCCATACAAGTAGGACACTGAAGTGCAATATTAGTTCTTTGAGTCAAAATACATAATTGTCATGCCTAAAAATCTTATACAAAGTCTAAATTATTTTATTCATAATTGGCTGCTTTAGTCTGATCTCTTGTCATCATATATCCAGTATGGTACCCTCAGCTTTATCTAGGTTCATAGGCTCATAGGTGTTTACTAAGTAAATTACTACAATGCCCTTTTTAAGCCTAGACAATCATCCCAAATCACTGACAAGTTCTGGTACCCTTGATAAGTGTAAGCAGAGTCTTTGGAGATGAAACATTTCCAGGCTGCCTCTGTCCATTAGAGACATAACTGTCGAACCAGAGATGAATTTCCTGGTCCCCATCCATTTGTCCAAGTTACACTTGAACTGGGTTAGAGAGGAACTCTGCTTCACATAGATGTGGAGCCTATTCCAGAGACGGGATAGTCTCTGGGATACATACCTGCCTCTCCACCAGGTCCTATTTATATTATGGCCAAGATTTAAGACTTTAGAATGGATAATTATGTTGCAGCCTGCTGAATACAATGGAGCAATGACTTCATTGGACCTAGATCCTGTACCTTTGCTTAGAAGTTGCACAACATAAAATGGGTTCCTCACTGCTGTAGACATGTGATGATCAAAGGCTAGATTGCTGTCTATGTATGTCCCTAAGTCCCTGACTACTGCAGGTTTCATCTCTTTCAAGAGTCTCAATAATTCACAAATATCTCCCCATTTCAAATTTAACAAATTGTTCGCATATCACCAGAGAACCTGCTTGTAGCCATTGTTCCCAAATATTTTAAAAAGCTGCATTCTTTCACAAACCTGTGAATATTAAAGTAATCCACTCCCTATGTACAAGTCATGTAAATGAGATCCATTTTATCACATCAGCTAATAACACTAACTTGCACTAGTTTCTGTCTGATTGATTTGATGACATCATCCCCAACATCAACTATTTGCCTCCCCTTGTATGTCTATCCCTTCCTCAGTAAGGTGCATAACCATCTGAATCCATCTAGCTGATTCACAATGATAATAATGTTCTGTCTTAGTTTATGGTTTGGGTTTAGGAATCCAGTCAGCAGTTTCAAACTACCTGATTTGCTACTGCTTTCAAATACTGGAACTCCCAACCCTTCCTTGTCTACTAAAAGAATTTAATAATTCCCAGTATAAACTGGCTTTTTGTTCTGCCCATGCAAAAAGCAATGGCAGACTTTCTAATTTCCTTGCAAAATTTTTCTGGAAATGGGGGGCAGGAGTCAGCCCTTGGACACTGTCAAAACTAACCACTGAACAGCATGTACTCAATGAGTCGTATATAAGCAAATGGAGCCCCACCTATGAACTTGTGTCATAACTTTTTCTAGAATCATCTTGATTATCAATTTAAAAATATATATATTCTTGATTGTCATTTAAGTTTAATTCTAAATGAATCGACCAAATTTGAGTTTCATAAAAAGAGCACTCCTGAGTTAACTCATTTGTTTATGCATTTTTATTGCTATTGCTTTTCTGTGTTTTACCGTTGTACTTCCACCAATGCAAGTATGCCGCCAATAACTTAATCTAAGTCACTAAGGTAGTGTAACAGATCACCCAAATAGAAAGAAAGTTTGCACTCCCCTCCCCAACTCATAACCTTTTATTGATAACTGTCAACTTCAAAAATAATGGTTCCAGATGCGAGGCAAAGAAAATGAGGGGCAAATAACAGCCCTACCTAGTACCCCTGTTTAAGAAAAAAAAATGCAGATTGCCCTTAATATAATCATATAAGTCTCACAAACTGGAAGAAACCCCACTGAGATAATAATTCAAAAAGGAAAAAAAAAACAGCTCACTCTATCAAATTTCATTTTAATATCTTTGCTGGTAATTAACTATGGTTTCTCAATTTAACTTGTACCATCTATCAAAAGGGGAGTCTTAACCAAATCGTCATGGGTTTCCCTTCTTGGAATGAGTCCAGTTTAATCTAGATTACACAGCTTCTAATTATGGTTAAAAATAGAAATTCATCTCTAAGAGCTCATTTTCCATGCATTCTTGCCTGTGTGAGTACAATTGTAATAATTACGTATTTCCATGACAAAGGACTAGATCGTAATTCATATATGGCATTACCTAGCTTAACTCCACTACAGACTTTTTCACATTATCAAATATGTTTCCAGGGACAACCTATCACGTCTCATAATTTTCCCCTAATTTTGGCTTCTTAATCATTCACTTATTTCCCTAAAACCAGTTCCAGCTGATCTTCTCCAAGTTTGAGAAACTGCAAAGGGGCAGTTAATTGCAAAAACCTCATATCCTTTCAGATGTCCACTATCTCCAAGGATGGTGTGTAAAAGTTTAACAATTTTTTCTTAAAACATTCTAATATTCCTGCTTGCTTCTGGCAAATCATGCCTGTTTTACACTCATTAATATTACAGATTTTTTTTTTACAAATGTATAATGTCTTAACTTTAAATCAAGGTATTTCAGCTCCTTCTGCATAGATTCCAAGTCTCCTAGTCTCAAAGATCTTTTCATCTCCTCTAGATTTTACTCTTGTCCTGCTGTATTCTAATAACTTTTTATCCAGCTCCCTCCTTCCCCTCAGTATCCACTTTCGGAGCTGTCAGAGGTTGTATAGTTGCCATTGTTAACTTTGTATTCATGAGCAAACTTAAATAATCAGAACAGTGTACTTTGAATCGATACAATCAATATGACACCTGCTGGCAATCGCTTGAGACTGACACTTTACTTCAGCCATTAAATTGGAGTAATCTAATTTAAATGTGTCCCCCTGGACAAACATATAAGTGAATGCTAACATGACAGATTAATCATTTTATTTAATGCATCTCCAAGGGTAACAGAGAATGTTGTGATAACATAATTATAAAAATGTGCACTCCCATCTATTAAGTAGCAACATAACATCCTTTAGCCACAAAATTCTAATCTACTCTTGAATATAACATATATATATATATATATATATATATATATATATATATATATATATATATATATATATTTATTTATTTATTTATAAGAAGAGCATGCATATACATTTCTTGGAAGTTAAAAGTGTTACACAAATTCTTATCATGCATATAACTGTGGTGTAAGTATGAAAAATACTTACCAGCTGTTAGCACCCTAAAATATTTGGGACAGGGGGTACCTCCAACATGATAAAAAACATATTTAAATCCCTACCCTATATTGCCCAGTCTGTTCAATCACCCATTACGTCCTCTACCCTAAATTGTCCAGTCTGTTCAATCATCCATTATCTGTAACCAGCAGTTGTCCACCCTTCCTAGCTGCTCTAACTGCAATCAAATCAAATTCTTCTCTTCCTTGAATTGGCCACATATTTCCACCCGCCAACAGAATAAGACATAAATCATAGCTGATCACAGCCTGTATGACATAAATCTTCATGTTTCTTATCTATCAGATGTCTTTCTTATTAAAATACAACATATGGGGAAATGTTAATCATTTTAAAACTGTAACTCTTTTAATGAGATTTAAGACTCCATTTATATTAAAAAATGAAGCTAATGTCATGTCAACTTAGCTAGAAGAATAACTGGAAGAAGAGCCAGAAATAAGAAGGCTTCTTAATGTCCTCCCATAACAGAGCCCTCACAAAGTTCAAATTAGTAAATCTTACAAATTATGGTGAACAAAACCAAACCTTAATTAACTTATCAGCTGCTCTTTTTAGAGACAAGTTAGAAAATCTAACCCTTTTCTTCCCAAGTCCAACGACCAACATATTAACACAGAAATGTGCACAAAATCCTTAAAAATTCCCCAGCAAACCTGGAAACTTAACAAGTGTGCTATTTTAAGTTAACAAAATTGATGCTGTAACAATTAGGGGGTCACCCCCCCTCTGTGTGAGCCTAAGATGTTTGTTATATTTTTGTAGTCATCACAACAGATTGTATTCTTAACACTGCTTAAATGTTTCACATATTTTTAACTTGCAAGAATGGTAAATGCTCTCATCTTTGTGTGATACATGACTCTTGTCAGTCTCAGCTCCATGATAAGTCTATTCTTTACTCCTATTCCTTTCCCATCTAACTAATATTGAGGACAAAGGGCATGTAGCATTTTCCTTCTACTAAGAATCTTATGGGCAAGTGATGTTAATCTCACCCTTGTCCCTACTCCTCCCAAGTTCACCTCAAATAACAGTGGGGGCTCAAGGACAGCCCTCCTTAATTTTAACAGTATAATTAGCAAGTGGACAAAACCACAGGGTGAACTAAATATTATTTACCTTAATGAATCCTATCTTAAACATGGCTTATGTTATTCTGCCTTTATTAGGCACTCTTTCCATATATATATATATATATATATATATATATATATATATATATATATATATATATATATATATATATATATATTCATTAATAACAGACCTGTTGCAACAGTCAAAATAATGTGTAAATACTAGGGAAAGACAGACCTAAAATCGAGGCAAAGCATATCAAGAAAAGTGTACAGTCAGTGACATGGCCCCTTACTAGTTTACAGTTCAGGTCACACAAGTGGAGAGTATCAACATCTACAAAGGTGTAGTCTGCATTCTATCCCAATGTTAGTGACTATGTTTGGGTTGTGAATGTACTTAGGGATGCATTCTAGGACTTCTTGAGGAATAAGTTATAATTTCTTGGAGACGTTTGTATAAAGTAAATATATCTAATGAAGCCCAACACATTAGAGTACTCTACTTATAAAACCTTTGACAGATTGTTAAAGAATCCACTTAGCTAAATCTTAGGTCATCTTAGTTCCTTCTATGATATCTTATTCTCAAGTGTAGTAAGACACAGTGCAGAGACAAACAATCTGCCTAATTTAATTGCTGACTCACGGCCTGTGATCACCCATATCCTTTTATGTTTAATGGAGACAATTCCAACAGTATGGAGAAGTCAGCCTTCATCTTGACAGTGTTAAACTGGGGTACTCTTTTAAGCGAAGTTGAGACAACTTTGCCGTGTATATCTATCATAGCTTCTATATTTTTCCATGTTGCATGAGAAGGCTAAAAGGATCCAAACACCCATAGTATATGTCAACTCTAAAGACATAAATGATTGAAAAGAAGAATGTAAACAATCAGATAGCTTATTAAAATTCCCTTAGCTTAAGAAAAAAGTGCAGAATGGTACAGAATAGTAACCAAGTGAGTCAAACTGGTCTGCAAGTCATGTAAAGTTGTTTCAGAGAGACCAATCAAAGAATGAATTGCAGACCTTTCTACTATCCTTTGCTCTCCTAGTACTAACTTTGAAAATTCAATCACCAAGAAAGTTAGTTAAATTCCCACTGGCTTTGTAGAGCAAGTGTATAGTGCTCTGACTGTGACTCAGAATGCTTCTATTTCAGTAGTGGCTTAGGCACTTGAACAGCTTGTCAAGGTAGGATGACACTTAGTGACTTATGCCAGGTCATCTGTCATAGTACATGGTAGATGGTGGTCATGGTCAGGCCAACCAACTCCCATGCAAGAGCAAACTTGCATAATACCAAGGACTGTAGAAGTGGAGGACCTGTGCTTGGCAATCCCTAAGCTAGTGACAATATCCCTCATGGTTATGTGTGCGGGAACACACATCTATTGTGGAAGATATATGATGCCTCTCCAGTGATGTGGGTGTACGCATCAGCAAGCACAGGAAGGATTAGGGTCAAGACTAGAAAACATAATTTATGCAATGCCATTGAGGGAACAAAAATTCCCAAGCCTGCCTGCATGTCACCCCTGGCCTAGCTTCAGCCTTATTTGGAAATACCTGTAACTGGGAACAAATGGACTGGACTGATAGGATGAAAGTTCAGTGACCAGCAGGCAGAGTAGGAAAAATCAGGTAGAAAAAAAATGAGATCTCCCAAGTTAAAGCACAGCAGAATGTTTAAGCCTAAAGTGCTGTCCCACCTTCCACCAGCCCCAGACTTCATAATGTCATCACTGCTCCCCCAAAACATCACATATATTTCACACTAGATTATATGCATGCTTCTTGAGTCACTGAAACCTCATCATTCTTTCTTGCCTTCTTTAAAATGGCTATCCCAGTTATTGCCTGCTCTTGATCCAGCAGCTTCAATATCTCACTTTTGACAGGCATAGTGTCATCATTTTTCAATTGCATTATTATTATTATTCCCTCTATAAAATCTCTGTGTTTCCTCACACTGTCAGAATTTCTGTCTCATTACGAGCTTTTGCCTCTTAGAAAAATTTTGGAAACAAATTCCAGCACTCAGACCCTGAACTCTATCAGTGTGTATGGTTTGCTGTACCATGCCCAGCCTGCATTCAGAAAAGGATTCAGCAGTCTGACACCCATCTACCAAGTCATACATTCCATACCCACCAATACATAAAATACTATTTAACATGCACTGTATTCATTGCCATCAGGTGAGTCTTTGAGCGAGTACATTTTCCATCTTGATAAAATAAATCTGAATCAAGTGAGTTTCACTGGGTGTATGACAAAAAGGGATAAACTGCTAGTGTAAGGACAGAGCTTTCCAGGTAATTGCTGGCTAAGCCCAGAGCAACAATGGCTGCTTTAAAACTGTTGTGCAACAGGGACCTGTCTTGTCGCTAATTCTGTTGTCCTTTTTTATTAGTGAACTAACATAGAATTCAAGCTGCCCTTTATGCAGATGATGTCATTATCTTCAAACTGGGTAAAGCCATATCAGCTGTAGAATAAAGAGGTTCAGAATCATTTTTTAAGTCTCTAGAACTGGCAAGTATCTAACAACCTCCTAATAAAATAACTGCTTTGGCCTCAGAACAGCACAAAGGGTAAAGGATGGTTTGGCACTTTCAGTTAAACACCTTTCTTTCTCAATGGCTCTTGTTAAGCAGGAATGGCATCAGGGCATATGAGTGCACTCAGACTAACCCTTCAAATTTCACAATAAAGGTTCTGTACAGACCAGTTTCATCTTAGATAGTACTATAAACTCTATATCCTCTTAATATTTGAGACCAGAAAATGTTCATATATAACGTTCTTGATACTTGAACTTCAATATGCCCTTGCTTTAATTCCATCTATAATGATTACAGGCTTATTTAGAATACTGTTAATAAAGTCAGTTATTCACTTCCACTAAAATATGTCACATAGAGTAACATGGATGTTTTTACAGCAATGGTAACTCTTCTGTTGGCTTGCTTTATCTTAAAACTCATGCATCTAGAATATTGCACTACACTGGCTGGTAAATTTCCAGTAAAATATCACCATTTCTCTGTTAGGTCACAGGATCAGGGAATCTTTACACTTGTAAGACCAAGGTTCAGTATTGCTGTTGATGAAAAGACATTTTTTCAACAGTCACATGGAACCTCATGGGAACATAGGAACAGTACTAGGCAAGCTATCATAGGGACCCTAAGAGTCCTAGCCACATACACCTTCAAGTAGACACACTCAAAAGTTCTTGTCTCTTTTTATGGATACATAATAGTCCCCACTTCTCAAATCAAGAAGGACTGTATATGATAGCCCTGTTGAACATTTATGTCTTCCCATCCAATCATGAAGGCTAGCCTTAAAGGCAGACAATGTAGCACTTTGTTTGACTTTGTTGTGGTAACTTATTTTATAGGCAGGGAATGTGCTGAGTTAAGAACTTATCCCTCCAGTGTGTTGTTTTTAATTTCCTGAGTAAATTCCGATTCCTAGTGCAGGTGTTTATAGGGTCACTGGTTTTGCAAAGAAACAGGAAGTCAAATAGGACTGGGTCTTTCATGGCTGATCAAGTGTGACACTGCTCATCCTGTAACAGTTAGTTGGCTACAGAGTATAAAGAGGGCTGTGTTAATCTCTTAGGATAGTTGCATGATTTAAGCATTGAGCAATATGCTTGGATTTATCCACACCAAATGGGACATTGTATTCAGTGATGGTCTGATAAGGGACGAGTACAGTAACAGAATGAATTCTTTGGATCCTAAAGATAGTCCCTTGTAAATGTACCACACCAAATAGAAGGATTGCCTGACTAGGGTGGAAATATGACAATCAAATGAGAAAGAGTTGTCCACATAAGTACCCAGGGCTTGCATGACCTCATCTGTTTGATATGGAGTACCATTTATAGTATATGAGGTGTAATCAATTTTTTTCCTGACTACTACTATGCTGAACATTTTTACATGTAGGTTGAGACCATTTTCAGCAGATCAGGTATGTGCATATTCCAGCTGTTTTTGGACCAGCTTAGTATCAGTGGAAGAGTGCACAATAGTGCCCCATTTGCAGTCTTAAACTTAGTCAACCACAGTTCAGGAATGTTGGATTAACTATCTGAGGAATCAATATGAAATAGTAGAGAGCTAAACACTGATCTGTGTGGTACCTTCTAGTTACAATATTGCATTTAGACAGGGCTCATCACAGATCAATGTGGTACCTAGAAGTTGCAATGTTACATTCAGAGAGAGTACCAGCAGCTTTCTGTACTTCGAATATGTTGGGTAGCCAGTGATCCAATGTTCAATGAATGATTTGCAAAAAGTTTCTTTAACTTTTCAGTAATACCATCATGGGGTTTGTGTCAAAAGCACTGACTAGGTAAAATTTTCAAAGATGTTTACTAGGTTCAGACGAGAGAGCTTACACTTTGCAAAACAAAACTGAGTTGGGTCTAGATCAGCTAAGTTGCCTATATGTACATAAATGAGTTCTGTTATGATGCATTCCATGTTTTTGCATCTATGGCTGCTGTGGCCGACAGGCTTATTATTATTTGGGTCTATACAGGGTCCACCACTGTACTGAGGAGTCACAGTGACTGGTCTTCATGCATCAAGGACAAGCTCTGTGGATAGGCTGAGTTTAAACTGATTAAATAGTGGCTTGGTTAGTGAATACACAGTACCGACAAGAATGCAGCCTGCAATGTTATCTGCTCTATACTCTGACAACATGCCATTATAGATGGTTTTGCTTATTAGTACTGTGATCCATTTGTCTAAAAGGTTTTTTTTATTATCACCACTTATGTAGAAATGATCACAACTACCTTAGTTTTAAATTAATATGATTACCTCTCTTGAAACAAGTGTCTGTTTTATGGACACTGGATATCCCTACCTACCAAACCAATGTTCCCCATATTGAGTGCTACATGCAGCTAGTTCTGGTTTTAACAAATGACTAACTGACACTTGATGTCAGCCTATGTTATATCATTGGACTATCACTCACATTCTTTTCTCATTCTTTGTCTTAAAGTTTTATAGCTTAGTACTAGGCTAACTGCACTGAAGGGCCATTTTAAGCCTAGTTCATAGGTTCATAGATTAGTACTAAGCTAACTGCCCTTGCAAGCCATTTTAAGCTTAGCCAATTATCCCTTGTGAGACTCAAACCCTGCACCTTGTGTTTGTAAGGCAAACACCTTAACCGTTAGGCCACCCTCCCAGTCAGCTTAAAGTCAGAATCAAACCCTGCACTGTACCTTGTGTCTGTAAGGTAAATAACTTAACAATTATGGAAGACCCACACCTTTTATATTTAATTCTTTATTTTATTTATTTGCAATACCTACAGTGCAAATATGCCATATACATTTTTTCCTTTTGTGTTACTCTGCATACCTTTTAGTACATTTGTGCCTCTGGCTTAATTGTGTTTTCACATGTTATAAGATTTAATGTCACAATGTGCCTGTTGCCTGGGTAATGGATGAAAAGGGTTCTTGGGCCAGTACACTTACCAAGTTAACAAATGAATAGATTAAAATAAAGGCATAAATAATTTATCATATGAACCATTTTCAATCTAGGTTCATAGATTACAAGATATTCTGTTTCACACTATGAGCTAACAGATATATAAGGGATGCTTACCTGGATGCGGAATTTTATGGAGTTCATACATCACTGACTAAAAGTGGCATTTAAGTAACACAACTGTAGAGGTCATTTTCTGTCAATCTTTGCATTTAATAGAATGAATTACTTGTGTATCCATGCTGTTGTTTAGCAGCCAAGACACATAAATACAGATTTTTTTCAGGGACAATGCAGAAGAGGCAGGCATGTAACTTTTTTCAAACAGAATAAAAGTGGAGATACATTAATAGGGTAAATATAGAAAACATTAACGTGAAACGCATGGTTTTGTGCAAAGCTTTAAAGAAGCATACTTTAAAGAATGGAAATTGTTACTGTCAAAGCAAAAGATATTCAAATCACCTGTAATAATTATTGACTGCAAAGAATAAATATACTCAGAGATCCAATGAATATGTTGTATATTTGACATATCAGCAAAATCAAAGCAAAGAAACAAATGCCCTTGCTGGGACTTGTAACCGGATTATCCAGAATTAAAGTTATGTAACACTAAACAGCTGCTTTAACAAGGCTCACCTAGGGATTCATTAACATGTGTGTGTACATCTAACTAAATCTACATGGTTTGTTAATGATATTGCAATGAGCAGCGATGCTCATTGAATATGGAAGGCTGCTAAGCAACCCTACATGTTAAGCAACACCTCATCATGGACAGAATACCTTTTAGCAGCCACGTTGAGGGGCAGAGAGGCACAAGCACAGAATATAAAAACAGGCTGCAAATAAACTCAAACTCAATAAGTGGGCATATGTATACAGGAACATACAAGGCAAGGGCAACCTGAATTAAAAATAATTAAGAGGCAGGGGGAGCTTATCAAGTAATGTGCATTTATATATAAGTAGATTAATATACAAACACCACTAATCATGTCCTTTTAGTGACACAGATACCTAGTAAAAAGGAAGTGTTGAGAAAAGGATGTGCGAGGGACATGCTATAGTGTAACAAAGGGGGTAAATGTGGTAAAAGCAAAATGATGTTAACCTGGAGAGGTAAGAGCTGGCAAGATAAGTAGATGCATTCAGTGATATAGAATATACTGCAGGTAGTGCACATCAGTTGTGTGTCCAGAAGGTTCTATGTTGTAGTGAACATTATGTTGTTGCCTCCTCCACCCACCTATCGTTTAAAATTTACTCACCTCTCAAACTGTCTTGTTGTCACTTGACACCTGCAACCATACAAAGACTATTTTATAGGAGAAATTTTCTCAGCAAAGCATGTGTATATTATATAACAGTTTATACAGTTTAAAAAATAAGTACTATTTACACTATACATTTTCTGAGAAATGCTCAGAACAATTTGCACTCATTGGAGTACATTTGAGTATGCCTAGATACACTCATGGTGTAGCTGTATGGATCTGCACTATTGTTGTATTATATACCGTGCCATTATTCAAATGAAATGATTTACATACACATGACGGATATACGAACATACATAGAGGTTAAAAAATCGTAACAGTTTCACTGACTTAGTTGTATGAAGGAAACAATAATGAAGTTGTAATCGCAATATGCACACCTGTGACAATGGAAAATACTAAGAACAATGACACGCATCTATGAAAACATTCCAATAAATTCACGAAAAAAACCATTAATTGTGGCAGAAACCTGCATGTTGTGAATGGTAGAAAGGGTGACTGTTCATGCATACTGTTTGTGTATATAGCACAATCCAGAAGGACATGCCATATACACAAAACTGTTAGTCTGACCATCATAGTTTCATAGTATAGTATAGTATAGTACTAGGCTATCTGCCCTGGGGCATTTGTAAGCCTAGCCATAGTAATGTGGCTTTTGCCACCCCATGAAATGGTACAAACATGTACAGAATAAATCTAGAACACTGTGCCTCTGTCTAGTAGTGACACAGTGAAGGTCCCCTTATATAATAGAATTAGTTTACTGTGCCCCTGTCTAGCAGTGACACAGATGTAACCCCTGGGGTAAACTTTCGATCTCCCATCCACTCATCAAGATTCCTCTTGAAGAGAGTCAGTGAGGGGCTCTGCCTAATATGAACTGGGATCCTGTTCCAAAGCATGGGAAGCCTCTGGGTTATGAATCTATCCCTCCAGCATGTCCTATTCATACTTGTGCCGAGGTTTAAGTCTTTAGCTCTCGTGGTCCTGATGGATTTGGATTTTTTGAGGTGGAGCATGTCCATCAAATCCTGATTGGACATGGCCTTGTACGTCAGGCAGAGATCACCTCTGAGCAGGCGGTATGCTACTGCATAGAGCTGAAGTTTCTTTAGTCTGGTGGAATAAGACATATGTTGGAGACCCTTGATCCTTTTGGTGAGGTACTTTTGTGGTCTCTCCAGCTGTTGCAAGTGCCGGGTGAGGTACATACCAAATGGGGCATTGTACTCAATCATGGGTCTGATGAGGGAGGAATATAGGGGTAGAATGACATCCTTGGATCTGGGTGTGAATCCCTTCATGATGAGGTGTGCAAGGTAGAATGTTTTTCTAACCACTTTGGCAACGTGGGTGTCAAATGAGAGGTCGCTGTCTACTTGGGTCCCTAGGTCTCTGATTACTTTTTCCGTACTCAGTGGGTTGCTGTCTATGTGATAATTTGTGGGTACTTTGTTTTTTCCAAAAGGGATGACTATACATTTTTTGGCATTTAGTTTAAGGCCGTGACTACGGCACCAGTTGTCCGTTTCAGTGAGGCCTTTTTGTAGGATGTGTGTGTCTGCTGGTGTATCGACTATGGCGCCTAGTTTGCAGTCATCTGCGAACTTTGTCAGCCACAGCCCTCCCATTTTTGCTTTAACATCTGAGAAATAAATGCCGAACAAGAGGGGTCCCAGGACAGATCCCTGCGGGACACCACTTGTGACTGGCTTTGAGTCTAACATTGCTCCAGCGATTTTAACTTTATGGGTTCTGTCCTTTAGCCAGTTTGCAACCCATATAGTGACATAAGGGTTTACTTTTAAGCTGTTTAGCTTATCTATGATGCCTGAGTGGGGTATTGTGTCGAAGGCCTTAGCCAAGTCCAGGTATGCTGTATGGACTGCTTTGCCCTCATCAATGGCTCTAGTGACTGTTTCGAAAAAGTCAACCAGGTTTAAAAGGCAAGATCTGCCCTTCACAAAGCCGAACTGGGTGGGGTCAAGTGTCTGTAGGTCCCCTATGTCTCTGTTTATGAGTTCCATAATGATTCTTTCCATAGCTTTGCAGACCAGGCTAGTTAAGCTTATGGGGCGGTAGTTTCCAGGGTCTGTAGAGGCATCCCCCTTGTGGACTGGGACCACTGTTGCTGTACGCCAGTATACAGGTACATATCCCGAAGTAAGGCTAAGGTTAAATAGCATTTTTATGTGTGGGTTTAGCTCCTCTTGGAGTTCACGTAACACGCACCCCGGGATACCGTCAGGTCCCATTGATGCTGTGTTTTTTGCTTTGTTTAGGGCGGTTCTCACTTGGACATCTGAGATGACTGGGAGATTACATTCAGCTGGGATAAGTATTTCTTCTTTTGGGGGTGAAGGAGGCGAGAAATTTGCACTGAACCTGTCAGCCAGAATGTTAGCAATATCTGTGGGTTCAGTGTATTTTTTGTTGTTGTGAACCAACTCTGAGCATATCTGAGGGTTTCCGCCCAGGTTTCTAACATAGCTGAAGAAGGCTTTGTGGTTATCTTTAGTGTCCTTAGCGATTTTTCTCTCAAAGTTTGCCTTGGATGTTTTTATGAGAGGACGTAGTTTTCTGCTAATGTTGATCAGAGACGTCTTCCCTTCATGGGATTTCGTTCTGACGTGCAGTAGCTTCCTTCTTTTGTTATACAATTTGTTTATGGCTGAGGTCCACCAGTATTATCACAATACTGTTCTACTATCCATTCTTACAGCTGTCTAACTATAGTAGATGTGAGATGTATGTACTTGCAAAATGGTCATGTGATATATATATATATATATATATATATATATATATATATATAAATATATAAATATATATACTGACATGCACATAAATCAAAGCAAAAAACATGCGTACAAAGCAAAAATCATGTGTGCTCAGCCCCTCGACAACTGGGCTGGGCATGTAGGAATGTCAGTATATCACTATACGGGTCCACTACAGAATCTCGAAAGCTCATAATACCGAAGCCCATAATCCTGAGCCCAAAATCCCGAAAATTCAAAATCCTGAAAGCCCAAAATCCTGAAAACACAAATAATGCTAATATGTCAATATAAAGACACTAATATCTACCAACTGACCCTGACCCTAACCCTAACCCTAAGGTCCATCACTATCGCACACTCACCTGACCCGTGCCCTAACCCTAACTCACTTAAACCGCCCCCGACCCCAATATTTGTCACTATTGCATACATGCCTAACCTGCGACCTAACCCTAACTCACTTAAACCACCCCTAACCCTAACATAAAACCAACCGCACACTTACCTGAACCCAACGCATGACCTAACACCACAGGGCTAACAATAGCAAAGCCACAATGACGTCCGTATGTCCATTTTGTGTTTTCAAGATTTTGAGTTTCAGGATTTTGGGCTTTCGGGATTTTGAATTTTCGGGATTTTGGGCTCAGGATTATGGGCTTCGGTATTATGAGCTTTCAAGATTCTGTAGTGGACCCCACTATACATAGGACGCTATGTATGTCTGATAAAAATAACACAAATTAGCCAACACAAGACTTAGCCCAAACAAACTTGCATGTTAGCAGTAGAATGACATCAGCTACAAGGAAAATGTATCAAATGTACTGTCATGTTAAATTAATTGAGTGCGATGGATTTGTGTGAGTGTAACCAATTATATAAGATGTGCCCTTGCTGATGCAACTGCCACACCTTACATGTTGAAATAATGTCTATTAAAGTACAAATGTGACTGCAGTATAGCATCATATTGCACATCACAGTTAGCCTCGAAGTGAGCCTTGTTAAACACATTAGTAATGGCTATATGACAGCACAGTGAAATACATTACAAACATGTGAAACAACATGTATTAGTAAATGAACTGTTCACATTTGCATTTCACATACACTACATGTACGCTGGCCTGTCGCAAATGTTGTTATCTTCCATGCATAGTTTAATAACTCCATTGTGTGGAAGCTAGCAAAGCTAACATTCCAGAAGCTAATTCTATTACTTTTTGGCAAAGAAGTACAAATGACAGCAATTATATAATAGCAGTGACTACTTAATGTGCTTTATGGTAATTGCCGTGCATCTGCTACATCATTATAAGTTCATAGGTTCATAGGTGTTTACTAGGCTAATGACCGCAAGGGCCTTTTTAAGCCTAGTAATGCATGCTAAATCTCTGGCAAGTTCTGGTACCCTTGATAAGTGTAAGCAGAGGCTTGGGAGATGAAACATTTACAAGCAGGGGCTTGGGAGATGTACCATTTACAGGTTACCTGTGTCTATAAGAAACAAAGATGCCAAGACAGGGATGAATTTCCTGTTCTCTAGCCATTTGTCCAAGTTACACTTGAATTATGTGAGGAGTAACTCTGATTCACATGGATGGGGAGCCTGCTCCAGAGATAGTGTAGTCTCTGAGATACATACCTGTCTCTCCAGCAGGTCCTGTTTATATCACAGGCAAGATTTAAGTGTTTAGAATGGGTAATTCTGGTGTTGTTTCTTTTGCAGATATGCAGGAGGTCCATCAGAGAGGGGTCTGTCAATGCCCTGTATGCCAGGCATAGATCTCCCTGGGCATACTGGGCATGCTCATAAGGAAGTAAAACAATGACTACAATAACATCACCAACCCATCACAAAAATTACAGGAAAGTATCATTACACTGGTCTACTCACACTTTGTGAGAATTCCGCAACATTGCTCACATCAGGAACAGATAGATAAGCCAATTTTATTCTTTTAAAGCCCTATATTGTGAACAAGATAATAAAAGGTATTCATAAATGTTTGCATGAAGTCATGCAATACAAATCAGTATGTATGGGGCACTAAATAATGCCTGTTAGCATTCTCTGACGTAAATACAGTTACACCTACACATGCCTGAGGTCAGAACTCAGAGAGAGGTGCAATGACCATTGATGCTACAGAAAGAAGCATATCTGCTGTGTCATGAAGAACACGCATGAAGAGGTTACATCAGCATGAAATGGTTATGGCTCCCCAAACATGGAGTCTGTGTCATAAAAAAATGTGGCTCTATTACTGGACCAGATTTCCATTCTTTGCCTAAGCCACTCTTGTCTGTCACAATAGACATATCTTACCATATTCAAACCCTACCTATCATGCTCTACACTCTACACAGCTGTGTCTTACCTATGTCTGCCACAGGAGATAGTAATGAACAGGTGTCACAAAGAACACACTTCAAGGTGTGAACTAAGAAAGACTTTTGATGATCATGTATCAGACACAAATTATTCTGATATATCAAAAGGATTTAACAATTTTCATGTTCACATAAGTGTGATTTAGCCACATTAATGTTTTTTTTGGGTTAGCCATTCCTGTCTATCTATTGTTTTGCACACATACGTTCCCAGATTTGAACCAATGCCTATATGGGCATGCATGCTATAGAAGTCAGTATTAACTGCAGGTACCAAAGGAGAACTCCACCCACAAGCATCATAGAACACATTTTTCAGTGGCATGAAATGCTCAGTATCATAAAAGGCCTTGGATAGAACTAAAAAGGATAGGAACATATCAAAGCAATGTTGCCTTTGTCTTGTCACTACATTCACATAATGTTGCTCATTGTCAGAGTTGAACAGTTACCTATGTAAATCTACAATCTACAGAACTCTATATAAACCATGCATACTGTAGGGAATACGTACCACAACTGTGAGACAGAATATATTTGAAGGCATGAAATCACCATTGGGTGTAAATCAGTTGTTGGGGCTAATAGTAATCGAGTAGCCCCTTTCCCATTGTAATCATATGCATTGCAACTGTGGTGTATGCCATTCATCCTTAGCATTATAGTCACACACCTAATCACTATTTAAACACAGTGGGTTTCGAACAACTACATATATATCCACGCTACAGGATTTTGTATCGACTGTATGTGCCGTAGGAGAGGTTTTACTACAGCTGTGAGACAGAGTATATTTGAAGGTGTGTCATCATCAGGACACTGCCATATAAGTGGCTTTAAATGATAGAACATTGTGATTTGTCTCTCTGTCTCTTTGTTTCAAAATCTTGCGTGACAGTTGATGTATACAACCACATGTTTGCATAATCCAGTCAACCCCGTGACTGTAGAAGCACACTCATGCACAATACTTAGAAAAGGCCACCTTTAAACTCATGACTTACTAAGTCCACAAGCTATTGAAGATTGTATCATTTCTTGATGCCACAGGAGACAGCTTATTACAAGGATGAGATAAATTATATTTCATCAAAACGGCTCATCAGTGTTTAACAAGTCAATTGTCTGGGATTAAATAGTAAGTATTGGAACAGTGTTCTTTAGCTGTACATCTAGACATCAGATCTGTGGGTGATGTCACTTCTATCTAGTGGTGCATTCACATACACACTAATGAGAAGTTATGTACCTACCATAACGTTCCATGTTAGTTGTCTTCTCTCGCCTTCTTTCTTGCTTGATGGGTTCGGAGCTGATCCTCGGCTCCGACTCGGCACTTTGCTAAGCTCGAGAGTCACTTTTACCAGCTCGAGGCAGCCCCATATCCCATGATGCAAGGCGGTAAGTACCCAGATCTCATTTGTTGTCTATAGGCAATAACACCTAGCATAAATAACTTCCAAAAGGAAGAAAGAAGGAGAGAAAAAACCTGAAGGATGGTTGGAGGACCAGCACTGTATGGTCTTCAGAAGAATGCTTCCATGTAGAGAGAAAGGTCTGTCCAGGCCAGGGGGAAGGAGGGAGGGTTGCAAGAAAGAAGGCGAGAGAAGACAACTTACATGGAACGTTATGGTAGGTACATAACTTCTCAATGTTAAGTTGTCAATCTCACCTTCATTCTTGCTTGATGGGACCGCGTCCCTAGCACCTCTATCCTGGGTGGCTCAATGGAACAGACTCTTGAGAACTGTAGAGCCAAAACTGGCTCTGTCCCTGGAGGCCAAATCCAATTTGTAATGGGAAACAAAGGTATGAGGAGTGGCCCAAGTGGCTGCTGCACAAATAGTGTCCAATGGAAGTCTAGCTTGAAAGGCTATGGAAGTGGCTAAGCTTCTGGTTGAATGCGCTTTAGGTTTCGAGCACAGCTGTTTTCCCCTGAGCTGATAAATTTCAGAGATGACAGAAGAAAGCCATCTAGACAAGGTCACTTTTGAGACAGGAAGGCCTTTCTTGTTATCAGCATAAGAAACAAAGAGCTGATCGGATTTCCTGAATTGTTTTGTTCTGTCCAAATAATATCTGAATTGGCGGTGAACATCAAGATAATGTAATTTTTGTTCCGATCTGTTTGAGTAGCTTGGGAAAAATACAGGAAGATCAATAGCCTGATTCAAATTAGTCTTTGAGGCGACCTTAGGCAAAAAGGTCGGATTAGTTCTCAATGATACTCTGTCTTTGTGGAAGACTAAATAGGGGGGGCGAACCGATAGAGCATGAAGTTCAGACACCCTCCTAGCCGATGTAATAGCAACCAGGAATAAAGTTTTCCATTAAAGAAATTTCAGGGAACATGAAATAGCTGGCTCGAAGGGAGGAAGAATCAAGGATGTCAGCACTAAATTTAGGTCCCATTGAGGAGGAGGACTCCTGATTGGAGGCTTCAGGAGAAAAAATCCTTTTAAGAAGGCTCTACAAAGCCTGTGGGACATAATGTTGTGGTCTGCGAACCCGACATGAAAGTTAGAGATAGCAGCCAACTGAACTTTGACCGTGGAAGAAGAGGAGCCCGCGTGAAAGATTTCCACTAAGAAATCCAAAACTGCTTGTACTGGAGCAGTAAAGGGATCGATATTTTTAGCTTTTGCCCAACAAGAAAAGCGTTTCCATTTGCTAGTATAAATCCTCCTAGTGGAGGATTTTAGGGAAGCTACTTTGATGTCTCTAACAGGATTAGAGATCATAGGAAGCCTGGCTAAGGAAAGAAGTGGAGCAACCATGCTGTGAGGTTGAGAGAAGGGATAGACCGGTGCAGCTGACCCGATTGGTGAATCAGAAGGTCTGGCAATGGGTCCAGATGCCACGGCTGCACCAAAAGGTGACAATGGAGGAACGGAAACCAAATTTGTCGAGGCCAATAAGGAGCAATGAGAATCATTTTGGCTCTCAAAACGGTGGCTTTCTGGATTACTTGTGGAATCAGCGGAAAGGGAGGAAAGGCATAAAGAAGTCCCTGGGGCCAATCCTGGGTCAGAGCGTCTCTGGGGGGATGGCCTGGCAGTGGGAAGAGAGAGAAGAAGTCTGGGCATTTGCTGTTTTGGGGAGTAGCAAAAAGATCGCAACATGGGCGGCCCCATTCTAGAAAAATCTCCTCCACTATAGATTGTTTGAGAGACCACTCGTGAGGCATGAGAATAGCTCTGCTCAATCTGTCAGCTAAAATGTTGGCTTTCCCAGGGATATGCGTTGCTACCAGAAACCGATGAGAGGAGATCGCCCATTGCCAAAGTCTGAGCGCTTCTCGACACAAGGGGTAGGACTTGGTTCCGCCCTGTTTGTTGATATACCATACTACAGACATGTTGTCTGTGTGGACTGCAATTGTCCCCAAGGGAAGAAAGTCGTTGAGGGCTTGCAACGTTAAAAGCAATGCTCTCATCTCTAGGACATTTATGTGCAGGTGGTATTCGAATGGTTGCCACGTCCCATGAACCATTCTACCCTGATAATGACCCCCCCCCACCCGATCAGGGAGGCGTCCGTAGTAACAGTGGCTACTGGGGCTGGGGGTACAAAGGGTCTGCCTTGGTGAATCTGAGGAGAAGTAATCCACCATGAAAGATGATTCTTGCAAATCTGTGTCACCAATATTTGGTGACGCATCGGAAGTTGTTGGTAAGACCACTGAGTGAACAACATCCACTGAAGCAGGTGCATATAGAAGCGGGCCAGGGGAAGAAGGGTAATGGCCGCAGCCATGAGGCCCAACACCTTTAGAACCATTCTGGCCTGTACTTTCTTGCTGGCTAGAATGATCCTCACGTGACTTTGAATGTCTGAAATTCTTTGTTTTGTGAGGGTAGCTGACATCCGAACAGTATTTAAGTTTGCGCCTATGAAAGTAATAGACTGGAAGGGCAATAAGGAGGATTTTTCGTAGTTGATGGAGATTCCCAATTGAGTGCAAAGATTTATTGTGTAATCCCTGGCTTGAAGAAGTTGATGCCTGGTGGTGGCTGAAAGGAGCCAGTCATCTAGATACGGAAACACCTGGAATCCTTGACGTCTCAGGTGAGCCGTGACCACTGCCATACATTTGGTGAACACTCTGGGGGCTGTAGTGAGACCAAAGGGCAGGGCTCTGAATTGGAAGTGACTGGACCCCAGCCGAAAGTGGAGAAACCTTCTGGAGCGCCTGTGAATTTTTATGTGATAGTACGCATCCTGAAGGTCTATTGAGCACATCCAGTTGTCCTTCTCTAGGAAGGGAAGAATTGACTGAAGTGTGACCATTCGGAATCTTGTCATTCTCACAGACTTGTTGAGTCTGCTGAGATCCAATATTGGTCTCCAGTCTCCCGTCTTTTTGGGGACCAAAAAGAACCTTGAGTAGATTCTGGGCTCTGAATGGTCTGTTGTAACTGGCTGAATGGCTCTTTTTTGTAGAAGTTTGAATACTTCTCACTCTGCAATTGTGGTACATCTGGAAGGGAATTTGAGTGAGAAAAGGGACTTTCCTCGAAAGGAATTTTGTAACCCTCGGATATGATCGACTGTACCCATCTGTCTTGAGTGAGGGAACGCCAGGCTTCTGGGTACAGCGATAGTCTTCCCCCGACTGCCTCCAAGGATGGACAGTCGGGCAACATCTCAGGGATGCTGAAAGGGTTTGTCAGAGAGAGGCTCTCTGCTTCCCTGGTTTTGTGGACCCCCTCTGCCTCTAGAGCGGCATCTGTTATTGTTACCCCCTCTGCCTCTAGGGGTAAACTGACCACGTGTATCCGGTGTGACTCCTTAGGATTTGCGGAACCACATTTTGCCACCCTTCTGTCCTTTAGGGTAAGGTCTAGAAGGGGTGGAAAAACGGACCCCTACGGCAGAAAGAGTCTTGCCGTCCTGCTCACACCTGGTCAATGTTTCCTTCACTTGAGGGCCAAACAAAGCCGACCCATCAAAGGGAGAGTTTGTGAAGGACGCCTTAAAGGGATCTACAAAATTACAGAGCCGCATCCAGGCTTGGTGTCTAAGAGCCACACCTGTACCTGCGGCCCTACTCGCTCCATCTGCTGCATATGATATCAGTCGCATGGAGGAGTTAGCAATAGAATTAAGGGTTTCTAGCTGTGAAGCAATTTTTTCTTGAGCCCCTGCAGCTGTGGGATCCTGTACTACTTCACCTAGCTCCTTAAGGATTTCCCTTTGGAGTCTGGTGAAGTGACATAAGTAGTTCAGCGAGCGCATAGCAAAGGTCGCTGAAGAAAACATCTGCTTACCATACCTATCCATGATCCTAGAGTCCTTATTAGGAGGATGGACAGGTACGGAAGGATCTGCAAGTTCCTTCTTAGTGGCAGCCGCCACCACCATGGCATCAGCAGGGAGACCTTTCGTAAGGAATTGCTTGTCCGAAGGGGCAGTAATAAATTTAGAAGGCCTCCTAGGAACTGGCTCTACAGAGTCAGGAGCAGCCCACGCCTTTCGAGCAATAACCTGCATAAGGGGGTCGAAAGGCTGAGACACCCAGGAGGTGGAAGGCCGAGATCCAAACGCCTCCAGGTATACCGACTCATCCTCAGAGGGATTATTGGAGGGCCAGTTTCCCCTCTGTTTAAGGAGTTCTAGGATGTCTGAAAATGAGACATCCTCAGAGGGGGATCTTGGGGATCCCTCCGACTCATCTAAGTCGGTATCTGAAGTGATAGACTCGGGGGAGTCTACGTGTTTCCTCTTACAAGTCCTCTTGTGTGGAGGATCCCCTGACTGATCAGGAGAATCCTCGGAAGAGGGGGTTCTTCCCAGTGGGGAAACCTGAGGCGGAGGATCTCTGGGTCCGGGAGCAAGAGAGATGGCAGAGATATCGACAGGCACCGTAGAGGGAGGAGCTAAGGGAACAGACTGCTGGCTGAGTCCAGTGGCCAGCACACTCTTCATCACCTCAAAGGGTCCCCTCCCAGGGAGGTCCGAGAGAACCTGTTCCGAAGAAACCGGAACTCCAGGGCCCACCGAAAGGGAAGGCTCCGAGGCAGATGTCGGGGCCGAGCTCACCAAGGCCGAGGCTCCAAGGGGAAGAGTGGGGTCAGACAAGGGTCCGATGCCACTCACCCCCTCGGAGGAGACCAGGGAAGCCCAACCACCAAATCCCTCTAAGGAAGGTCTCGAAGAGGAGATAAGAGTAGAGGCTGAGGGAGCAGAAGGGGGTGGTATCTGTCCCTCAGCCATAGCAGAAACTATTCCTGAAGACTCCAGCTCCAAACTCTGAGGTAGAGTCGAAGGAGGAACTGCAAGGGGGTGTGGGCTAATAGTCGTCTGTTGAGACGGACTATGTAGCATCTGGGCCAGTGCCTGTGATTTTAATAATCTACTAACCACCCTCTCTAAATCATGGTCAGAAAGCCTGGATGACCTAGATGATCGGCTCCGATGGCTCTGTTCCGAGAGGAGAGGTGAGGCCGGAGCCGAGAGTATCAGTTCCAAGGAAAGGGACCTGGACCTCTTCCTCGAAGGAACCATCGGAGCCGACAAAACCATGGATGCAGTCGGAGCCGAAGACTTTTCGGCACCGACAGAAGGTCTCGATGCATCGGCTCCGGCCGGAGCCGATACAGACATAAAGGTAAGGGTGTTGGTGCCGGTCGGCGCCGACACCGAAGCCTGAGCCACATGGTGGTCGGAACCAATCGGAGCCGACACCGATGTGACCGAACCAGTATCGGCACCGATAGCCATCGGTGCCGAAGGTTTGTGTAAACCAGGATCGGCTCCAGCCGGAGCCGATCTCGACTCTGAAAGAGTCAGAACCGAGGCCGCAGGCTTAGACACAGAAGCCTGGGCCTTGGAAGACTTGGAAGTCTTACTCGGAGCCGACTTAGCCGGAGAGCCCTCCGGCTTAAGTAGGCCCCTTAAAATCAATTTGTTTCTCCTCTCCTGCAGGACTCTCTGGCTAAAGGAATGACAAATTGCACAGGAGTCCTGCAGGTGGAGAGGTCCCAGGCAGTATAAGCAAGAAATGTGACCGTCTGTCAGAGACATCTTCTGACAGCACGAGTCACACTTCTTAAAGCCTGAGACCCTTTCCTTGGACATGGTTGCAAAAACACACACAACACAGTCCCAAGAACCAGTTATCCCAAAAAAATAATAAGATAACTAACCTCTCACACACACACACACACACACACCCTAACAAGGGGGGGATGGGAGGGGAGAAGGCCTGACTAAAAAAATCAAGGAGTGAGGGAATTTCTAGTCAGAAAGGGACTTGATCTAAACTAAAAACGTTAAATATAAAGTTTTAAGGTTAAAAAGGGGCAAAAAATAGTATTATTTTAAACACTTACCAGGAGCTGGTAAAAGGAGGACCTCATCAGCGAAGCGGCAAACGAGATCTGGGTACTTACCGCCTTGCATCATAGGATATGGGGCTGCCTTGAGCTGGTAAAAGTGACTCTTGAGCTTAGCAAAGTGCCGAGTCGGAGCCGAGGATCGGCTCCGAACCCATCAAGCAAGAATGAAGGCGAGATTGACAACTTAACATCATAACTTAGTCTATAGATTAATGTCTGTATTCAAACCGGACTACTTAACTAAGATCACAAACTAGAAGACATTGCTTGAACTGCAAGCACCATATGCACACATAAGTACACATCTGAAATGATGAAGTCAGCAGTGTTTGGCTAGGTTAATGTGTTATTCTAATGGGAATGAAAGTGGGGGGACACTCCACATCACATCTATGGGTGAAACCATTTCTACCTTGCACTAGAGAGACATCAACCCTTAGAACAGTCAATAATTGCTGAAATCAAATCTTCTAATTACCTAGTTCCACAATCTAGAGCACTGCAAAAAGTGAAATCTATGTAAGATTAAATATCTTAAATCAAGGAAATAATGCTTATTTTTTGCTTGACAAGATTTTTCTAGTTTTATGTAAGAGAAGTTTGTTTCAAGCCATTTTGTCCTTAATTATCTTAATAAAAGATTATTTCACTTGTTACTGAGATTGTATTACTGATTCTAAGTAAATAAATGCTTAAAACTAGAACTGTAAGATTTATAACCATGCTCAAGTATGCATAATTGGTTTGTTGTAGTCAGAATTTCTTATTTCAAGTATCTTTTTCTTTGACCTCTTCATTAGTTTATTGCAAACATTCAGACAGCACACCATGCCCTTTAAGAACAGGCTTATCTGTTCAGTCAGCCTTTATTGATGTAAGATATTTGAAAAATAAAGTTTTCCATTCATCTGGTTGGCATGAACGCAAGCAGAAATAATACAAAATGTTATAGTCGCCTTTCAAGTCACTCAAGGATCACCTTAGAAATATACGTGTCTACTTAAAGTAAAACATTTGTTGAAAAGTTGTTAGATAGCACAAATACAGAAATAATATCATACTCTCCACAAATAACATCTGCTTGCAATTCCAATGACATGAAGAACATTTGGCTTGGGCAGTGACATCACCAGAACATGCAAACAAAATATTTCAACCATTTGTAACTAAATTTCTCCATTTTTACTTGGGTATAGCAACTTTGCACACTGTTTTCTTGTTCAAAATTTCCTTAGGGCAGCACAGTGCTGGTGGGATTATCAGTCATGCTTCCACCACTGATGTTCCAGGTTCAAATTCCATATGGGTGGAGTTTCAATGTTCTCCTAGTGTTCACATGGGTTTATTCTGGGTACTCTGGTTTCCTCCCACAGTCCAAAGACATGGAGGTTAGGTGAATTGGGATGTGAAATTGACTGTGTATGGTGTGCAAGTGAAAGTTGTAGTCTATGCCCTGTGATGAGTCGGTGCCTTATCCAGGGTGTACCCTGCCCAGCACCCTATGCCCTCTGGAGATGGGCTCCAGATTACTGTGACCATGAAATGGGAAAAAGCAGTTTTTGATAGTGTGTGTGTGTGTGTGTGTGTGTGTGTGTGTGTGTGTGTGTGTGTGTGTGTGTGTGTGTGTGTGTGTGTGTGTGTGTGTGTATGAAATATCCTCAGTAGCAGTCAGTGCTAATTGAGAGACTTTATATCCGGAAACACACTATGAGTTATTTGAAAATTTGCACAATTCAATTATATTCTCAAGATAGTATCTGATGTGTACAAAAAATTGGCTATTGTTGTGAATTGTGTAATAAGAGGTAAAATCAACCAGCTTTTCAGCATCTGCAAACTCAGTGGCCTGTGCAAGGTGTGTTGCCTCCACTTGATAAGCCATGAGCATTTTTCTTTCACTTTTAACTGCTCTACTGTCTCCTGCAAGACTTAGTGGTGTGTATGAGCCATTATTTCAGTGGTTTTAAAGTAGGTTTTTGGATACTTTAACAGATTAAGGTTGTAAAAGTCTACAAATCACCCAACATGAATTTCAAGTAACATCAACACCAAGCTCAGTGCTTTAAATCTCTGGTCTGCAGCACACCAAAATAAAGTAAATGTTTGAAATTAATTTTATCATTCTGCAACCTATACATTCTTTGTAAGGCTCTCAGCACATCACTGGGCACCACCTTTACTATCAACCTTCTTGTTCAGCTCTATTTCTCTGTAAATACCGGTTCCCCCTTAAATTTCCTTCATTCCTTTTTACCCCTCTCACTGCTTTGTGTAAACTCTATGATATCTAGTACACCCTACCTTATACTACAGCTCAGTATCTTGAATTTCTCTTCCTTTTAATTATTTCCTTTGCATTCCTGCCATTATATAGTCTATAATAGTCTAAATACTGATTATTGTACTCTACTTACATTTCCAGTGATAGGATTCTGTTGATAGATGCAGTCAGGTTTCACTTTCATAGGTTCATAGGTTGATACTAGGCTATCTGCCCTAGGGCATTTATAAGTCTAGCCAGAGTGTGTGTTTGGCTTTCGCTACCCTTTTAGATTAGTTGACTGTGTCTCTGTATAGTAGGTCACAGAAGATAGTCCTTTTATGGTTAGTTTACTGTGCCTCTGTCTAGTAGGGACACAGAAGAGATCCTAGGGGTAAACCTATGATCTCCCATCCACTCGTCAAGATTTCTCTTGAAGAGGGTCATTGAGGGGCTCTGCCTAACATGGATTGGGATTTTGTTCCAGAGTGAGGGGAGCCTCTGGGATATGAATCTGTCCCTCCAGCATGTCCTATTTATTTCTGTGCTGAAGTTTAAGTCCCTGGAGCATGTGGCTCTAAGGGATTTGGATTTCCTGAGGTGGAGCCTGTCCATTAATTCTGGTTTGGACATGGCTTTATACGTCAGGCATAGATCGCCTCTGAGTAGGCGGTAAGCAACTGAGTAGAGCTGGAGTTTCTTTAGCCTAACTGCATAGGGCATCTGTTTGAGTCCCTTGATTCTCTTGTTGAGGTACTTTTGGGGTCTTTCCAGTTGTTGCAGGTGTCGGGTAAGGTACATCCCAAATGGGGCATTGTATTCAATTACGGGCCTGATGACTGATGAGTAGAGAGGCACAATCACCTCTCTTGATCTAGATGTGAACCCTTTCATGATAAGGTGGGCTATATAGAAGGTCTTTCTAACCACTTTGGCAACGTGATTGTCAAAGGAGAGATTGCTATCTACTTGGGTCCCCAAATCCCTAATTACTTCTTCCGTACTTAATGGATTACCACCTATGTGGTAATTTGTGGGCACTTTGCTTTTCCCAAAGGGGATGACTATGCACTTTTTGGCATTTAGCTTTAGGCCATCACTCTGGCACCAGTTATCTGTCTCTGTGAGACCCTTTTGGAGGAATCTTGTGTCAGTCGGCGAGTCGATTATGGCACCCAGTTTGCAGTCATCTGCGAACTTGGTCAGCCATAGTCCTCCCATGTTAGCCTGTACCTCAGAGAAATATATACCGAACAAGAGACGTCCCAGGACTGAGCCCTGTGGGATGCGACTTGTAACTGGTTTAGAGTCTGACATGGCACCTGCAATTCTGACCATGTGGGTTCTATCCCTGAGCCAGTTTGCAACCCATCATGTGACATAGGGGTTAATATTTAAGCTGGTGAGCTTATTTATGATGCCCGAGTGTGGTATTGTGTTGAAGGCCTTTGTGAGGTCCAGGTAGGCTGTGTGGACTACCTTCCCTTCATCTATGGCCTTGGTGACTGTTTCAAAGACGTCAGCCAGGTTCAAGAGGCAAGATCTGCCCTTAACAAAGCTGAACTGGGTAGGATCCAGTGTTTGGAGTTTCCCAATGTCTTTGTTTATGAGTTCCATGATGATACACTCCATAGCTTTGCAGACCAGGCTAGTCAGGCTTATAGGGTGATAGTTTCCAGGGTCTGTTGTGGCACCACCTTTGTGGAGTGGGACCACTGTTGCTGTACACCATTCCTTGGGTACATATCCTGTACTAAGGCTGAGACTGAACAGTGACTTTATGTGAGGGTTCAGTTCTTCTTGGAGCTCGTGTAAGACACAGCCCGGGACACCGTCCCATCCCATTGATGCTGTGTTTTTTGCTTTGGAGAGGGCAGCTCTCACCTGTGCATCTGTGATGTCAGGGAGGCTACACTCTGTTGGGATAAACATTTGCTCTTTTGGGGTGGAAGGGGGGAGAAGTTTGCACTGAACCTGTCTGCCAGGATTTTGGCAATGTCTGTGAGTTCAGTGTATTTTTTGTCATTTTGCACTAACTCAGAGCATATCTGGGAGTTGCCACCCAGGTTCCTGACATAACTAAAGAAGGCCTTGTGATTATCTTTAGTGTCTTGTGCAATTTTCTTTCAAAGCTGGCGTAAGATGATTTTATGAGGGATCGTAGTTTCTTGCTAGTACTGATCAGAGATGCCTTCCCTTTTTGGGATTTTGCTCTATCATGTAGTAGCTTCCTCCTTCTGTTGTATAGTTTATTTATGGCTGGGGTCCACCAGACAGGTCTCTTGCCTTTGGAGGAGTGAGTCTTGGTTTTATTTGGGATAGCACAATCCATGCATTAATGTAGGTGTCCATAGAATGCATTTGTAAAGGATTCTGCAGTTTGGGCCATATTTTCCACTGGCCCGGGGGCTTTGAAGGATTCCACTTCAGGTTTGAGAAGTGTGAAGTTTGCTTTTGAGAAGTTCTTCATCGTGGTTTCCTTGGCTGGCGGTGGGGATGGGATATGGATGTCCAGTGAGATTAATTTATGGTCAAATCTTACCAATGAGAGGTATACCTCTGGTATGGAACATAGAGTCCCCATGTTGGTGATGATCAGGTCCAATATGTTTTCCCCTCTTGTGGGAGTGGTGACCAGTTGTTCCATAGCATTTGAGTTTATAAATGCTAGGAACCGTTGGGCGAGGGTGTTGGGGCTTGAGTAGTGCTCCCAGTCTATATTTGGGTAGTTGAAGTCACCCAATATGATGGTGTTTGGAGAGACCTTCATATTCTCCAGTGTTCTCTGGAAAGCTGAGTGGGTTTCCTGTGTTTGGGAGGGTGGTCTGTATCAGGCTACAAACTGAAAGGCAGTTTTGCCTACTGTTAGTTGCACATGGATGGTCTCCGATGCTTCGTGCAGTGCCACTAACCTGGAGGTGTGGGTATCTTTGATGAATATGGATACTCTCCCCTCTTTTTGTGGTTCAGTCTGAGTTTTGGGGCCGAAAAGCATGGTATGAGGTATAACCTGATAGTGCTGGGGTGTTCTCGGGAGCCTTGAACCAGGTTTCTGTTACTGCACAGATATTGATATTCTCCATACTGAGGAGAGCCTCGAGTGGGTGCATTTTGAGGTTTAGACTTCTGGAGTTGAGCAGCATTATCCTCAGTTTCTTTTTCCTTGTGTTGTCTATGGAGGTGGGTTTGTCTTTTGAGCCTTGCCTAAAAAAGGCACTATGGGCTGTCAAGAGCCTTAGCCAGTATTCGAAAGTCCAGGGGTGACAGGTGCAAGCCGTCCCTAGTGAAGCAACGTGGCTTGTCGAGCATGTCATCCCAGGCTGACAGACACTGGATCCCCTTTGAATGACACCAATACTTTAGCCAATTGTTAAAATTGATCATTTTGTCTTTATACTGTGGCATCATTCTTGGTGAGGGTAAGATGCTACTCAGGGTCAAGGTCATACCGGCCTGACTACATGATCAGAGAGCTCCTCTATGTCTCTTTTCATGCAGTCCAGGGAGGTACATCTCAGGTCATTCACACGAGCATGGACAATGATGGAGTCATATTTGTAC
Source organism: Protopterus annectens (assembly GCF_019279795.1). Lineage (NCBI taxonomy): Eukaryota > Metazoa > Chordata > Ceratodontiformes > Protopteridae > Protopterus > Protopterus annectens. Next base: position 1,689,624,280 of record NC_056726.1, read on the forward strand.
TTGCTTTAAAGTGACCTGACTGCTTGTGTTATGTGGCAGATCCTGGCACTTGACAGGCAGCTTACAGCGACCTTCTCCTTGTTCAGCCTGGTGAGTGGGACGTCAGTGTGTCTGACAATAGAGTCACCTATTACAAGTGTATTATGGTGTGTTGTTTAGTCTTAAGGGCTGCGACTGCGGTACACTAACTTTGTGAACTATGTGATACATGGGTATTGTTGTGGGGTAGCGGTTGCTTGGAAGTCTGCTTTGGAGGTCTCTGCTGCTTGGGCAGATTTTTATTTAGAGCCTCCAAGTATGTTTTTGTGTGTTTATGTGTTTGGTTTGCTGTTGCGATAGGTCTATATGAGACTGGATTTGTGGTGTGTGTGGTTACCTTCTCCTCCTGACTGACTGCACCAGTACTGGGTTGAGAGAGCTCAGCCTCCAGTTTGGCTATATAGTTGCATCTGTCACATATATTTGAGCTTGTTGAGAGGAGGAGAGGGTGGTCTGTGTAAATAAGGCAGTTGTAATATTGCCTCAAGATTCCCAGATTCACCAGCTGGACTGGAGAGTAAACCTGAAAATGACTTTTGGACATGCCAGAATAGTATAAGGAACTACTTTTTGACTGATCAAAAAGGACCAATAGGGAGCCAAGTACTTAAAGGGAGTATAAGCGGGTGTAGGGCTTTAGTTTATTAGTGTTTACTTATAAGATTATTTATACGAGCAACTGCAGGGCTTTAGAATGTAAATAGAGTGCTTACTTTGAGATTTAGAACAGTTCTAAGGGAAAAAGTGAAGAGCAGACTTTGTGGAGCCGGGAATAGTTTAAACCCGTTTAAGCAGCGTGCCAGATGCTGCGCTATGTGCAAAATCATGCAAAACCACGCAAATGCGGGTTTTAAAGCAGGGAAACTGAAAGAGATAGGAGTTGACCCAAAACAGCCAATAAGCTACTAGTTTCAGGGCTGAGACCACTCCTCCAGGGACAGATATGCTGCTCAAAGCTCCCCACTCTCACTGATGAACAGAGAAGCTTCCTCCTATCCAAGTAAGGATATGGGCAACACAGGAAACTATACCACAGTCTGGAATTCAGCAAAACCTGAAATCTGGACTAATCTATTTCAGCAAAGGCGGGAAAAGAGAATATTTTTCTTTGTTTTTTTTTTCAAGAAACAGCAGAAAGACACACAGAAAGCACTGAAAATGCTATAAACAGGCTAGCGCACTTTAGTGTGTAGCCTACAACAGTTATACAATACAAAAATGACTTAAATTGATATAAAACAAGTGCAAAAACTGTAAAAAGCAGAATGCAAATGCAATTTAAACTTTTTAATGCACAGCTCAGTTAGAAATTCACTTTTTAGGCGGGAAAAGGCAGTCAGAGCAAAAAAACTGAGAAAAAAATACTTAAATCTGGAAAAGTCTCTCTTGGGTCTCTTTGTTGCGTGTATCACTCTGCAGGACACCACGAGGTGCTGTGCAGAGTTGTATACTGGTGCAAAACCGTGCAAATGTGGGTTTTAAAGAAGGGAAACTGAAAGAGATAGGAATTGACCCAAAACGGCCAATAAGCTACTAGTTTCAGGGCTGAGACCACTCCTCCATGGACAGATAGGATGCTCAAAGCTCCCCACTCTCACTGATGAACAGAGAAGCTTCCTCCTATCCAAGTAAGGATATGGGCAACACAGGCAACTATACCAAAGTCTGGAATTCAGCAAAACCAGAAATCTGGACTAATCTATTTTAGCAAAGGTGGGAAAAGAGAATTTTTTTTTTCAGGAAACAGCAGAAAGCACACAGAAAACACTGTAAATGCTATAAACAGGCTAGCCCTGTACCTAGCCTTTTTGGACACATTCCTATCCTGTACTTTCTTTACTCCCATACTACCTTGCTACTTTCAAACAATCACAGCCAGTGCTTGGCACCATCTTTTTTTCACTGTTATCTGCTCTACTGTCTCCTGCAAGCCTTAGTGGTGCATATGAGCCATGATTTCAATGATTTTACTATAAGTTTTTGGATACTTTAATGGATTGAGGTAATTTTTTTGTCTTTATTTAATGTACAATATTGTATTTTTCTTTTTTGAAATCTGCTTTATTAACAATACCTCATTGTAGGTATTTGTATTCAGCTGTACTGTAGTGGTTTCTAGCTCTGCATTTAATGTTTATTTTTGATTGCATCTATGATTACTTCTGGGATATTTGTGAGTTTGCTAACTGTTTCTGGTGTCTATACCACAACCTACCTATCAGATAAACCACAGACAGTATAAACTCTATTATCAATTTACAGGGTTGGCTTATTAAATGTTGATTTAGCTACATAAACCACTACAGTATGGTGAGATTAATGGTCTATTCTAGTTGTCTATACTGATTGTAAAGACACTGTAAACTTAACTGATTGATGGTTGAATTTGTTGCATTTCTCTGCCTATATCTTGTGTCTAGTCACAACTTTGTTAGCTTATACAGTATTAGCACTTTCAGGAAATGCATGGTAATAAAAACCTTTTATTCTAGCAACTTCCTAAGATTATGCAAGCAATATTTAAAATGTATCCCTGGTTTTGGTCATTTGTCTCCCCTCCCTGGCTTTTTCCAAATGTCTTGTGCTACAAAGTTGAGAGATATGGTTGAGTGTCAAGTGCAATTTACAAGAAAGTGAGTGTCAAGCGCATTTTGCAAGAAGCTGATAGCTTCGGGGGAAGAGAAGTTTAGTTTGGCTTATATACCAAGTCTGTTTACAATGTGCAACTGTTGTTTAGCAAATTATATCACTACTATTGTGCAAAGATATTTGAAAGCATTAGTAGCACAGCAGGGAGTATACTTCCTTTAAATGCAGAAGGCTGTGGGTTCTACTTCTACACCATGCAGATTGAATGCTGGTATTACAATGTCCTTTTGATTGCTGATTATTTGGTGCATTTTAAGGGGAGATAAGATTCCACAATCCTGAGTGTGGCCTCCTTTGTATGAGATGCTTGTTAACTAGGAACTTGTCAGTTTGTCAGTCATTCCATATTGCAATATTACCAGCTTACCATTTTTTAAATGTAACATCAGCAGTTTAATTCTTCAAGGGTAGCAGGCACTGAATTTGTAGATGGAATACTGAAATGTAAAGTTCTTTGCCAGTAGCAACCTCTTACAGTTCTTTTAAATGTGGAATTATTACTACTATCCCACACTATAGCCAAACTATGGAACAATCTCCCCACACCACTACGTAATATACCTAATCACAATAATTTCAAATCCATGCTTCTCTCCCATCTTTCCTCCAAATGGAAATTTCCTTCACATGCTCCCACATAAAACTCCCACACTACTAACTCCACACCTAAATCATCATTTCTTTGCCTACTTTAACTTAATTCAGAGATCTTGCTCAGAACACCTTTTCATAAATCTTTTGCATGCATGCCTCTGGCCTACCTTACTCATATTCTCAAACTTTCATTGTTTGTTTTTCTTATCCACTGTACCCATAATATTGTTTTCCTCTGTAATATTGTTAATTTGTCTCTATTCGTATGTATTTGTATGTCTGTTTGGGGCTTTTCCCCTCGGGTCTCCACTGAAAAAGGGTAATTCTTACCCAACTGGACCAACCCGGTTAACAAATGCAAATAAATAAATAAATAAATTATTTTTTTACTTCTGCAAAGATTGTGCTTATTGACTGATATTGGTGGGTTGTAATGACAGATATCAGAGTGTCCTTTTATGTTTGAAATTTTCAGAAATAAGTAGTTTTGTCATTATTGGTTCATTGCTTACTGAAATAATGTTCAAAACTACAAATTTAAAACACATTCTAACAAGGAATATAATATAATACAATCAGGAAGGTGATTCAAAGAACAAATACATGTATGCATGTCCCTAAAAATGTTTGCACGGAGTCTATGATTTGAAAAGAGCCAAAGGAAATGTAATCCTCCACTGGCCAGGTATATTTTATTCAAATGTGAGTTTTAATGGTGTTTCAATGAGTTTCAAGGCAGTGAAGTCTACTGGTCATACTAAGTTTATTGTCATTGTGAAATTGTATTGTTTGTTTAGCAAATAGCAATCAGTGTTTGTGCTATTTTATTTCAATATCTGTAATCATTGTAGAAGTAAATAAGAAAGCAGTACGCAAGAGGTGTGAACAGTGTTTATGGTAACTGGGGAGAACTAGCCAAGTCATGAACACTGGAATGGCAAGGCTGCTTTAGAGGGGTAGGGGGTTGCCACAAGAGGGACTGCTCTTGTTGGCCCAATGCTGATTGGCAGTAATTGCAGTATATGAACCAATCAAAAGGTGTGTAGTGGAGCCAAAGCTGTTCAAAGCAAAACAGTGGGTTTGTTTATGGTCAGTTGTGGTGTGTTCCGCATTATCCAGAGCACTTGACTTCTCTTTTTTGCTTTAAATGTTTGTGGACTGAAAGGTATGATCCAAAAAATCCCCACAAAAGCTATGTTTTATTTTTTGAAGGGGAGGGGTGAGGGGTGGCAAACTCAAAGACCACACCTGGTGGCACAAACTCTAGCGGCACCACTGGGCCCACCTATGTGCTAATTGGTAAAGTCGACTGTTAGCAATAAATAACTGCAATAATTCAAGAAATCGAGTTCGACTGTTGAGCTGATGGGGCAGGTTTTCTACATTTGAAAAGCAACTACAGAGTTGTTTAATGGGCCATCCCCATGCCGCAAACAAGCAATCATTTTTTTCTCTTTCAGATGACAAGGTTGTGAGACATGATGTCTTTCCTTCTATTTTGCAGTATGATTTTCTGAAATGTTTGACTTTAGTGCTTGTGCATACCTGAAGACAATACTGAAGGAATCGCTTGGGTGAAACAATTAATTTTATTGCTTTTGCATTTCATAACACATTATACTTCTTTTATTTATTGATGTAAAAGTGATGTAAAAGTCACCTTAAGAGGAGTTGGATAAAAATGTATTAGAATGGGTGATATTATAATAATGTGCATTACTATAAAACTTCACTTTTAAATGAATTGAAGATTGAAGTTGTTGAAAATAATTTGCTTGATCATTTACTGTGTGAGTAAATATGTTTTCAGCTGCTAATAGAAACACAGACATGCGGCTCAGCCTCTGTAAGTAAGATTTATGTGAGCTGTTTCCTGAGCCAGAACACTTTTTCAGAAGGAGAACCATTTGAAGACTTAATCATGGTGAAAGCAAGGTAATCATATTTTTGACAAATTTACACATGGGGCAACCTGTAACATAACCATACAGTGTGTTCTGTTATCAAGTAATCATTTCATGACCATTATACATTTAAAGACTGTATATTTTTTATGTTTCTTTGCTCTTACAGTTGGTGTTCTTTGCCTTATAATTACCATAAATATATGTTCCTCATATACAGAGCAAAGAATCAGACCTATGTAGAACAGGCACTTCCACTGTGACCTATGATTTCAGCCTGTCTCTTAGCGCTTATCCCTCTCCATCCACCCACCATTCTACAAAGCCAAGAGATCAGCATGATACCAACAACATGTTATAGCTTCCAAACTTACAATATTTTTTATACGCAGACACAAATATGGAGCAGTCGAGAAATATCTTTTTTGAAAAGCAGCATGCTGTACAAGAAGGAGACTACACCCTTTCCAAAGATCTTCATTGTTGATTAATCAGAAATACAGTGACAAGCATGATTTCCATTAAGAGAGCATCTGAGGATGCCTTCCAGTACCTAAGCAGCCGTGAACTTACTGTTATGGCAAAGCATCTCATGGAGTACTACCTAATGCTATGGGACAAATCTGCACCCAGTGGAGCTCAGTGGGTATGTCAATAGTCTGCTATTCACGTTTCCAAATGCAGCACTGTATACTTGCCTTCCAAAGGGTAAACATCTGACCCAGGTGTTAGGAGGTGTTTTATATGTAAATCAGGCCAACATGTGCCTGTATCTATTAATTTCTGGATTCAATTTTATTCAATGAGATTTATAAAACTAACAAATTTATTTGTCTATTTCTTGTTAGGAATCAGTGAAGAAGCAGCTGTTGAAAAGGGTTCAGAATATGAAAACCCCCAAAAAGAAGCAGGGAGTGACCCCTTTAAGTAAGAGACCATGACACCTTAGCTTTCAAAACAGCTAGAAGATATCTACTGATGAGGCTGATGACTCTACCACCTCTGTGACAGAAAGGTCACCACAATGTAGCACCCCAGAGCTTGACCAGTTGGATGGTAAGAACACAAACTGAAATATAGTGTTTTTGTATAAATGCAACTTCTACAAGGAAAACATTACATTTCACAGTATGTGGTAATTGCAATTACAGAAAGTCAGGCAAGACATTATAAAACTCTACAGGAGATTTACAAAAATAAGGTCAGACCCAACAAGAAGGATGTTTCACAGCTCCTGGATCTTGAATAACAAGCAAGATGTACCTTCACTGACTCAGATGTTACTAAGGAGCAGACAAGCCTACCAAGATTCTTCATGTATATTCTTGATTCAGGTAACTGGATCATGTAAGCAAATGTGTTCATTTTCAGTAGCTGTAACCACATTTTAAATGTGATATGGTGTAGCAATATCAGCTGAATCACAATAATGAACGCAGAATGAAAGATGCAAAATGTGTTATTTGTGAATACCCACAAAAATATTAAAACTTTTTATCTTTTCTGGCTAATCCTTACTTACCCAGCTATAACTTTTATATATGTTTGACATTGCAAGCTGTCCCTCTCTCTGTCTTTGTGTGTATGTCAGCTTATGGATGAGCTCTGACAGATCCTTGATCGAGTGAACTCCTGTTTAACTGATCTGCAGACCTGCTGGGGGACCTTTTATGAGAAGGCACAGTTTTATGCAGTATTCAGAAAGCTCATAAAGCCATCGTTGCTGGACAAAGGTAATTATTAGCTCTTATTTGCTTCCATATTCTTGTTTGCGTCTGCAAACTTAAGCTTATACCATCATACTGTAGGTAACATTCTGAGTATGGATAATTAGTACCTCCTACCAGGGTTATCAAACATATGGAAAGTATCAATTTGATTGTGTATTTCAATTAATTATTTCATAGTACCTACTCTACAACATGCACCTTCACTTCAGTCTTGACTATTGAGACTGTCCTACCACCACACAATAATAACCTTAAATATGTCACAAAATTAAACTCTGCATAGGTCTCAAAGTTTTTTTTTTTTTTATTGTTCATAGGTTCATAGGTTCATAGCTAAGTACTAGGCTATGCGCCCAAGGGCATCTATAAGCCTAGCCCAAATGTGTTGGCTTTCACGCCTTAGATTAGTTCGCTGCTAAACTGTTAACAAAACAAACAAGTTAATGACAAAAAATATTCGGTTTTAAAATGTGTTTGTCTTTCAGCCATAAAAGACAACATTTTTTGGATAAATGTATACGTTAATGAAATAAACCAAAAAGTTAAAGTTGTTGAAAAGTCTTTACTGCATGCAAGCAAAACTCCAGTGTAAATACACTTTGATTTGTATATACTGTGTTAAGTATAAGAAATTGTATTAAATTTCAATACTTTTATTGGCATTGTATCAAAATTTAAAATTTCCTGTATCATGACATCTCAAACTTCTAAGTGTATACAAAAATTCTGAACTACCCTGTGGTTTTGAAAACATCTGGCCACAGTAAATCAGATGTCTGTTTTTGTTTTTAACAGTGAAACACTCAATTGCCTTGATGAAGGCTTTACCAGACATGTTCCCATTTACCTGTGGCTCCACCCAAGAAGTTACATTCAAGTGAGGCTATGCTTCTCATCCTTGAGGTAAGAAATTTGTGAATTTTTGATAATTTATATATTACATCAGCATAAATTACAAAGAATTGTTTTTGTGGTCATAATCTTTTTTTTTTTCTTGTTCTGGTCAGTGTAAAGAAGACCCAAACACCTTTCTTCAGAAAAGGCCATTCTTCAGCCTTGTCATGATTGTCTGTGAAACCAACTGCTTACTGGCCATTGGAACCATGCCTTTGATGACTTCCCAAAAGAGGACATTTATGAAAATATGATGTATCTCATGGCATGTTACTATACTTTCACCTTACATATCCTAAGTGCATTGCAACACTTCTCTCTGTGCTTCAGACTGAATTACTGTCAGGTGCCATCTATGACCATGACATGAACCCTTCATATAGAGAAGCTATGGCTGAGTGAAAAAGTTCCTTGCTGAGTAGAAATGCACAGAACCTTTTTTTTTTTATTCCCGGTTGTGATTGTGTCCCTTGTAGCGCGAGACATAACAAACTCCCAATTTGATTTCATCTTTAATTGTTTGGCAGGGTGTTGGTTTAATTTGCTGTTTGTTCATAAGGACACTACATTTAATATGTTGACATTCACATTATCACAGTAAGCAATGGCCTTGTTTTTGCATGTTGTTCTGCCATACATGCCTCTGGATAAAAAATTATTTAAGCAGTCAGTCAGTTTGTAGTACAGTGTACTTTTCTCTGTAAATTCCAGGGTATTTTCTCATTTCAAGACATTTAAATGAGCACTGAATGTTAAATCCAAGCAAAATTTCCTCAGTTTCAGACAAAGGGGCTTATATTTTGCTTTGCATCTACAAAAAATACTTGGTTTTAGTCTGGTTGCAATGGTTTTATGATACAATTCCTAAACATGTTTCAAGACAATGGCTAGCTCTTTGTAAATTAAAGCAAATTTTCTTACATATACAGAAAATAAATCTTAGTTTGTTTTCTTTGTACTAAACACAAATTTGCTTGTTTTAAGTCTAAATTCACTAGTTTTAAGAATCCCATGAGTGGTTTGGAGGCTAGAAATATTTATTTGTCTTGACAAGTGAAATTTTCCTGTTCTGTTGGTTGCTTATTTGAGTAATATTTACACCAGTTTCTATTTTTACCTTTTTTTGAGAACTGAGTTTTTGCAGTGTAATGATTTCAAGCACCACAAGAAAAGTCTTAATGTAAGTGTGAGCTAAGCACATTTGATATGATGATTTTCATCTATTACCCATTTTAAGCACAACCTAGACCAGTGGATGGGGTATAGAAAATTTACACTGGGCCTGGCCCCTATGTACCTTATGGACAGAGGTAGTTTATAAATGCCTGGCCCTCAATGTTCTGTTTGGACATAGGACATCATTATTATTTCAGGAAAACTTGGCTAGGCTTACAAAGGCCCTCCAGGCCATTAGCCTAGTAAACATTTATGAATCTATGATCTCATCAGTGTATAGCAGAACAATTCCTTCTGTTAAAAATGAAATAAATTGATGGGAGATCTCTCTTCCAGTGCAACTGTCTCTCTTGAGTGGAAATGTACACATCAGATCTCCTGTTAAAGCCATATCTGCTTAGCGATGGACACACACACACACACACACACACACACACACACACACACACACACACACACACACACACACACACACACACACACACACGCACATTCAAACTAGTGCCACCCTACTAGATTGAAACCACCAACCTATTTAGTTACACAAGCTAGATTACACAGTATCAACTGCAAGTGCTACCCTGATTGCAAGAGTGAGGTAGTACATTTGAAAGGATGACGTCATCATTGTATTGAAGAGAAGATGGGCAGGATTCATGAATGGCTACACTAAGTGCAGCTATTGTGTATGCAGCGCCACTTGCCACAAAAATTATAGCATGTCATTTGGTATTCATTAAATGGCTCTACTCTTAGTGTAGAGCCTCAAAACAATGTTGAACAACAGAATATAATAATGAAAGCATAAGTAGCCAAATTGCATGCTAGTTAAACAATCCACCATAGCTGAGCTATTCAGGAACCTATAAAGCAATAGTGTGCACTCAGTGTAGCCACTTGCCCTGAAATCCAAAACTCTTTGTATTACAGCCACAATTACACTTAGAAAAAATGTTAGGGGTTGATGCTGCCATCATTATCTTGTTTTTGCAACTGGTTTTAATTCAAAGTGCTACAGCTGCAGACCTTAAGAAGAAGGGTGTTTAGACCCCATTTGACTTACCAGGACTGCATGTCACAGAAATTGTAGAGCAATACCTGGTGGATAAAAAACCAATAGAGGAAATATGCAACCTCTTTCACCCTCACCTGAGGCCCCAGGAAATTCAAAGAGAGCTCATCTCAGTGGAAACAAAGGTGTGTAGCTTTACATCTGCTAGCTACAGGTACTTTCCAGAGACCGAAATGGGAAATATTACAAGTGTCACAGGCCTTGGCTTCCAGAATATTGCATGAATTTCTAAATGCAATGCTACAACATGCAAGGCAGCACATTTGTTTCCCACATACTTCAGAGGGGAGACCAAGAACCATTCAGGAATTTTATGCAACATCACAATTCCCTGAAGTTTTTGTGGCCATAGATTTCACATGCATAGAAATAAACGCTCCACCTGGTGAACAGGGAAGGAGGTCCATTGACAGTAAAGGATACCACTCTATAAACATTAAGGTTGCCTGTAAAGGTCAAAGGATCATCTGCAGTGTTTGCGCAAGTAAGCAGGCAGCTTTCATGACTCACATACATGGCACATCTGTGAACCGTACACAAGTTTTGCTGGGGGTGACTTTCCACAAAGGTAACCAGTAGGGGATGCAGGTTATGCACTGGAACCTTGGCACATGGCACCCATGAAAAACCCACACAACCACAGTGAGCAAGGATACAATGATGCCCACACTCAAATTATGAAGGTACTCAAATCACGGTTGTTCTGGTGCTTAGACATCAGGAGATGCCCTTCTATATAACCCAACAACCTCTGCTGGAATACTCAGAGTCAGTTCCATTTTGCACAATGCCATTCTAAGGAAACATCTTCAGCAAGCACCACTGGCAGGATCAGCAGCTCCAGGAGATACTGATAATGAGTCTGAGAGAGCTCGACCCACTACAGATGCTGTTGGCAGTCAGAGGAATGCATAGTATGCCATGGCTCTGTCTAAGAGGCAAAGAATAGCACACACACCGGTTACCTCAAAGAAAAACTAAGAGCCTAAGCACATACAAATATTAAAACAGATTCTGCAAAGCTGCACAACTTTTACTTAACCATGCAATGGGTGTGGTCTGTTAGCATCAAACAGAGGATATCTTTGTGTCTGCAGTATTGACAAGGTAACTCCGGAGCCTGTATAGAAAAAAAGAAGTGAATGTGTGCAAGTAAAACAAAAATGCATTCCTTAAGTATCCAATTTGCAGGGCCAGTATGAAGATATGTATAGCAGTCAACAGTACTGCTTAGATAAGTAGTGTGTGTGGTGGGGTGGTATGGGTAAGCATTTATTGAATGCGTGTATGTCTGCATGAACACATTCAAGCACTGTGCTTGTACTACATCCTGGCATGTCAGACAGGTATGAGCCATGCATGGTAGACTAGTCAGTTCAGCATTGTCACTTGCAACCATGAGAAATACCTCTGCCAGAAGCTGCAGTGTTAGTTACATGGCCCTGACTAGAGTTTGGTCTGCAACCTGAATGTGAGTGATGTCTGCTGGATGAGCTGTCATCACAATTATGTCCTGGACCATAACATAATGGCCTACCATGCCTGAGTGTGGATGCTGTAATCACAGAGCAGTACATGTAGTCCCATTACAGGAGAACATGGCCATGTTGGCTGATTTGGGACAATGTAGTGGCTCTCTGGTCACATGGATGTTCACCTCTCCCAACAGATATTCTATTACAGGCACTGTCAGATCCAGTGAGTCATTTGTCCTGTCCAAGGAATCCTCCACATGATACAGGCAGTCTCACATGTCAGAATGCACAATGTTTAGTACTCACACTATCTCATCTGAGGCCCTTCTGAAGTGTGCCTTTGACTCCATGATGGCCTTACACATACGTTATGTGGCACCTACTGACACACCAATATTAGAAGGAGGGTGGACAACTGGCATCCTCCAAGTACTTCCTCCAACCTGCCTGTATGGCACTTCATCCTCAGGATGGCTACAGGAAGAATCAACCAGTTATGCACCTGAAATAACCACACTACCCTGATTAACCTTGACAACATCAACCTATCCTATGCCTGAGGTCTTTGTGTCATGGGTTTGCATGGGCATATTGACTGTGTCTAAAATAGGAGCAAGAGATGTTATAGGCACAACCTCAGTGTCAGACTGAGACTCTGCACTTCCAGACTGTGCCCATGCATTGCTGACATCATCATCAGAGGCTACCGATACTCTAACATCAGGTGGTAGGAGTGCCACATTGCCACTGGCAGGATTAGCTATGATAAAACGTAATCAACACAAGAAAGAAAGAAAGAAAGAAAGAAAGAAAGAAAGAAAGAAAGAAAGAAAGAAAGAAAAAGAGAAAGAAAATAAGGAATGGTCAGACTTATGTTATGCAAAATGTATATTAAAAATTAAGAAATGCTAATATAAGGAAAATAAATAACTTTCAGTTACACAGACCTTTTGTACATTAACAAGAATACAGAAGGTGTATTTACCATGTGCATGTGGTCATGCAAAAAGAGAACCAGACACGCTTAGATTTAAAAAAAGCTAGATAAACCCAGATGATAAGCATCGCAAAGCAAATGACACAAGAAACAGAAAACAATTCCCTTTACAGCTGCAGAATAAAATTAATATCAGGAAAAACGTTACTGTCTAGATGATTCCTCCCCCCCCCCTTCTTCTCCATCCACCTTAGTGTCTCTTCAAACTCACCCTTCTCTCTGTCTCTTCCCTGTCTTTCTATATGTACATACAACACATGGTATATATATATATATATATATATATATATATATATATATATATATATATATATATAGTCTACACTGGCAATATTGCATATCTGGAATTTCTGCAATAAACCACACTGGGGTTGTCTTCCACATCAACCACACTATCAGTGATTCTGTATGAACCCAGTGCTGAGCGATTTGGATATCTGACAGTGAACAAGAACTCCTCTTTTTCAGTCAGTGGTGGCTCTGTAGCAGGACTAACACCTGTAGCCATATCTTCATGTGCAATTGCAGCTGCCTGACTGGTTACTGTGATCATATCACCAGCCCTATGTTTTATTTTGGAATATGTACACCCATAGCCACATTAATATTATTGACCACCTACTTCCAGATATGGATATGGTCATAGGAGAACTTCTCACCTTCGCTTCTTTCTAAGAAGAATGACCCTTGATGATGTAGTGTCTGAATGATCACATCATTCCCGGTATCAGTGAATGCTGATTTACAAGCTGTAGATGTCTTGGGTGCCATAGTCCTGCATGAGAGGAAACATAAAAAGAAAAAACATATGTATGTGAATTAAAAATGATTGTTAACAAACCAAAAATATCTATGAATGTATCCATTCATCATACATAAAATACATTAAAAAGGCTCTATATGAGTACACACAACTTAAGATCCCCCAACCACCCAAGAAAGGAAATGATAAAAAAATTGCTATCAGGACAAACATTTATATAACTCTGTAGTGCATTGCAGTATTAACAAAAATAATGTACACCTTTCAAGGAAAGATGGATGACAATTTTATGTGATATCCACTTCCATGGAAGGTAGCCAGGTGTACATCACAGGGTTAAAAAAACTCTGTGGGCTAATAGTACAAAAATCCATAGTCTTGCAAATAAGTTATACAGCAGTCTTTTGCACTAAGTGGTAAACTTCTTAGATTAAACTTCCCGTTAAATGTCAGGTGGCATTATTTAGAAACATTTTAATTGTCAAGACATAACTGATATAAGTGGCTATGCCAACAGCTAGTGAGAATAATGCAGACAGTAAACCAATAGTTGTATTGTGAAATGTAATCTATCACTAAGGCTAAAATGCATCAAGTTGTAAAAAACAGCAACCTTCCTCTGTGGGAAGTCATTTGTTAAATCACAACCAAATAGAAATATCAAGCTCTCTGGATCCAAACAGTCTCCCCTAATACAATACAAGTTCATTTCCTACATGGTTACCTTTATACAGTGCATGAATTTCACAATCTGTACTAAGTGCAGAGTAGGTAAGCATGGTGTAAGGACTTACACCATTGTGTGTACATGCCCCAACAGTGCAAGGATGAGAATTAAGAAGTGTTACCTGCTAAGGGCTTGCAAGTGTGAATGATTAATCTGGATATAGCAGGAATTATGGTTTCACAGTCAATCCTCTTTGATGTACACTTATCAAGGATGTTTTAGGGAGAAGGGACTTACAGGAAACTTTGTGAGTGCATTGACTGACTTAGGAGAGCAACACTCCAAACATTTCTATGAAGTGACCAGTCTTTGTGCCTCTGAGTAAATTATGTCTGCAATTCTAAGGAAGTACGTTACTCACTGAAACATGTATTAACTATAGGGCAAATCCTATAAGAGGCTTGTTAGAGAAGCATATATAAGGAATGGTGCTCACAAAATAAAGAGAAGAAAAGAGTTGCAGTGTTGCAAATTTTTATTTTATATTGCATGAAGAAAGATTACCTTATATGTTGCCAGTGTCACAAACATCCATATATCTCCTGCCAACTTACACAGGGCAAGTTTCAGAACTTGATTGTGTTGTACCTGTAATGTCAGTTGATACTATGTCACATCTTGAGTATATATAACCTACTTATTTCTTCACAGTATGTGTATGTGTCTGTGATGGGTCTACTTTAATTAAACCAAGTAGCGATGATGAGCAAGCTTGACAAAGACCAAAACCAAAAAGATTTGCCTGCCGTGGAAATCCAAATAAAGGGTGAAGCCAAAATGTTAAAAAATACTCCTTTATTCAAAGCAAGTAGATAATAGTAACAGCTGGTGTAGTCCCAAGCACAAAACTAACGCCACAGCAATGCGTACGTTTTTGACTCAGTACATACAAGTCTTCTTCAGAAATCAAAACACAGATCTTTGTTCAAATAAAGCCTTTTATATCAGCTGCACCAGTTCAAAATAATTAATTAACCAATTAATTCTTCTCCAATGCCAATTAATCTAATTAAACAGTAAAAAATGCATTCCTTAATAAACCAACACAGATTCATATATTTATTTAACTTATTTATGATAAATAAGATAAAAAATTTTTAATATTAAAATGTGTAAATATATACAATAAAATCCTATAGAATATAATTTAAATACCATTTGTACTTTAATTAAAACAAGTTTTAGTTCATACTGAAGAATATGTATGTGTTAAATGTTATCCAATAGTGCCCTCTTGTGGTAAGTTTGCAAAATTTATAAAATTTCAAAGCTTGGCAGCTCTAAGTTTCAACACAGAGGAAATAGAAAGCATATCATTAAGTCCTGGAAATTTAGTGGAATCCAAAATTATTTGCCACAATAATTCTTTGTATTGTAATTTTGCCTCCCACATACCGCCCCTGATTTCTTTCGGGACAGTTTCCAGGACAAAAAAACTAAAAGTAGCTTGTGTGCATTTTAAAGAATGCCTGTATAGTGCATTTTTGTTGTTTTGTCTAATTATTTCGTATGTATGTTCAGAATACGGTTTCTCAACTTCCTTTCGGTCTTTCCAACATAAAATGCACCACAAACATTACAAGTAGCAATATAAACAACACCTTGGGTATTGCAATTAGAAAAAGTGTTGCTACCAAGGTTTTTGTCTCTTGAGGGGATAACAATATGTGTTTGATTGGCGACATGGGGACATTGTGCACAAAATCCACATTTAAAAGTTCCAAACCTTTTTAGTGAACCATTTGTTTTGTTGGGTCCATTAAACTCAAATAGTTGTTTGAAATTATTATCTTTCCTAAAAATAAATTTTAATGTTTTTTTCTTCTTAAAAATCTCCAAATCGGAGAATTCAATAAACTTATTCCATTCCCTTGTGACAACCTCCCTAATAACACCTGCATCGCCAGAATAATCGAAAACAAATGCTTCATTAAAGTTATTGGTAATGTTGTCGGATGAACCTGACTGAGTACAGTGGGTCACAGTTTGTCCTAAAATAGGAAAAAATCGGTCACCCCTGTGTTCAACCGCTACATTTAGCATCTGTTGTAATAAACTTTCAGGATATCCTCTTTCCCTAAACATACCTAAAACAATATTGCTTTCTTCACTAGATGTCATTCTACTAATACGGACTGTATAAAATGCATCAAGTTGTAAAAAACAGCAACCTTCCTCTGTGGAAAGTCATTTGTTAAATCACAACAAAATAGAAATATCAAGCTCTCCGGATCCAAACAGTCTCCCCTAATACAATACAAGTTCATTTCCTACATGGTTACCTTTATACAGTGCATGAATTTCACAATCTGTACTAAGTGCAGAGTAGGTAAGCATGGTGTAAGGACTTACACCATTGTGTGTACATGCCCCAGCAGTGCAAGGATGAGAATTAAGAAGTGTTACCTGCTAAGGGCTTGCAAGTGTGAATGATTAATCTGGATATAGCAGGAATTATGGTTTCACAGTCAATCCTCTTTGATGTACACTTATCAAGGATGTTTTAGGGAGAAGGGACTTACAGGAAACTTTGTGAGTGCATTGACTGACTTAGGAGAGCAACACTCCAAACATTTTTATGAATTGACCAGTCTTTGTGCCTCTGAGTAAATTGTGTCTGCAATTCTAAGGAAGTACGTTACTCACTGAAACATGTATTAACTATAGGGCAAATCCTATAAGAGGCTTGTTAGAGAAGCATATATAAGGAATGGTGCTCACAAAATAAAGAGAAGAAAAGAGTTGCAGTGTTGCAAATTTTTATTTTATATTGCATGAAGAAAGATTACCTTATATGTTGCCAGTGTCACAAACATCCATATATCTCCTGCCAACTTACACAAGGCAAGTTTCAGAACTTGATTGTGTTGTACCTGTAATGTCAGTTGATACTATGTCACATCTTGAGTATATATAACCTACTTATTTCTTCACAGTATGTGTATGTGTCTGTGATGGGTCTACTTTAATTAAATAAAAGCGGGATCAATCAAATATGAATCCATTGACACGTAAACAGCGAAATGCGAAAATGTCGAGTGCACTAAATAGCGAAATTGGAAATGTTGAATTGTCATAGTTGGCCCATCTGCAGTATAGCTCCATAAGGTAAATGTGCAATAGTTACGTACCTTAGGGTTAGGGTGCGGGTTAAGGTAAGTGCATAGATAGGTAATGTATGTAAGGTTTAGTGTAGGGTTTTCTTAAGTGTATGTGTGTGAAATATTTACTTTGTGTGGGTATAGTTCTGTAGGGTAAGTGAGCAGTAGTTACAGACCTTAGGGTTAGGGAGGGATTAAGGGTAGTGCATAGATAGTTATGTATATGGGGTTTAGTGTAGGGTTACAAGTGGGATTTTGGTGCTTTAATTTAGGGTTAGTAGTAGGGTTTTGGTTAGTGTATATATGTATTTTTTGTTGTGTTTGCATAGGTAGTATGTTTGAGGGTGGCCGACTATTGCAGTTTCGATGTTTAAATTTTGTGGTTTTGCGTGTTCGACGTTATCGCATTTCACTGTTTATGTGTCAACGGATTCGTATTCGACGGATTCTGCTTTCATTTAATTAAAGTAGACACGTCTGTGACATATAGTGATAACAATCTTAAGTGTGCTGTGAATGTCCCAGAGAGCATGCTGTTTGTCAGAGCATAAGGATGTTTGATATGTTGCAAGCAACAAAGTTAAGGAAATGGAACTGCACATTTGAATTATTTGTTTCATAATATTTTTTCTAGTTAAGCATTTTTTTTTTCTTTTCTCTTCGTCATGTGTTCTCTGTTTGGCAGTTTGCACTCTTGAATGACAGCAACTCCTATCAGTGAACAGCAGTTGACTTTCTTAGGAAAAAAGTGAAAAAAATATTTTGGGCTGCCTTCTGTAGCACAGATAAGCCATGTTGCTGGTATGTGGCCATCAGCACTCTGGATAGTACTCAGTGAATAAATTCTACCTGTCAGCTGACTATCTCTGTGGCACAAGGTATAAGAGTACTGAGCTTAGAGAAAATTGCACACAAGGATTCAAATCCAGTTTTCAGGTACTATATTTCTCATGACTGGATTTAGAATAAATATTGGCACACAGTGTTTATATAAAATAAATAGGCTACAGTCTGTGGTACATAATAAAAATCTTACCTGTAGTCCCTGTGAACTCATGTTACAAAGGTGTTGCTGTAAACTCACCTCTTCTCATTAGTAATACCTGTATGTGCAATGGATGTTGTGACATATGACATTTTCTAGAGTGCTCCAACACAAAAGTGGTAACATGAGTAATGTGGAATATGTGTCATATATGCAAGAGCCCTTATCCATATCTCGCAATTATTCATCATAACAGTTATCCAATATATTCTAACCTTTGAAATCATGAGTAACTGTATGCACTGTGGCAAGAATGACCTGTGATTATCTGTGTTTCCTCTTTCACGGCAATTGTCATTACATGAAATGCTGATTATGTGTAACCTAAATGCATTTTCTGCATTTGCAATACACTCAACAGTATGCAAATAGGGTTCAGGTCCTAAAGAAAAAAGTGAAGATTTTAATTTGGACAACCTTCTATAGTGCATATAAGCTTGGCTCTGGTGGGTTGCCATTAGTACTCTGGATAGTACTCAGTGAAGAATATGCACCTGTCAGGTAACTTTCCCAGTAGTAGAAGATGTAAGTGCAGCCAGCCAAAAGAAAGAGGATAGCTGATGCAGATTTTGAATCTAGTTTACAGATATTTTTAGACAGGGGGCCATAATTCCTTTTCTCACAACATTTCGATTAGGAATGTAATAATACATGCAAATGAGTATCTTAACTATGTTTTTGCACATTAAATGTGTCATTAATGCTTGCTGTAGAAGCCCAATATAATATATGTAAATTATGTTAAACATGATGATGACATTCAATGTAGGATGCACATGCATTGGAATGATGTGCATGATATTTTTTTTGTAAATCTAATAAGTTATCACATATCGTAAATACGTGTTTAGAACAATATGTCTTGTGAAGTATTTAAGTAATATAATACACTGTATATTACTCAGGCCATATATGTATTACTCAGGTCATGCAAGTGCATGCATATGACATGGATTTACAAACACAAAGACTGCCTTCTACATAGAAATGCTGTCCCATTCCAACTAAAGTGATAGACATGCAGGCATCTATGACATATATCTCCAGTCATTGTCACAGTACTATAGCTCTGATTAGCATGTTAAAAGGTACACTATCCTACAAAACTGACAGTTAATAAGCAAAGTTTAACATTTTATCCTTTTTTCTCATGAGTTCAATTCCCAGGTGGTACTATTCATTCTTACCAGTGTGCAACTCCCAACAGGCCAATAAGCTACAAGTCATACCAATTTGCCTCCAACCAAACACAATCATAACAAACACCATAAAGCATTTCATTGTCTAACACTGGAACATGTGTCAGTAGATTCAGCACCACACATAGCCAGATCATACTGCCATTTTCACACCTTCTTTGCTTTTTTACATAATTAGTGCCAAAGAAGAGGTCCTCACTGCACTCTCTGGAACTAAAAACACTGCATTAATGGGTCCTGGCAATATCTCAAGATGCTTTCAAATAGCTTGAAACATGACCTATCAGGCCCACTACAATCTCTATTCAATCACATTCTCCAGACAGTCTTCAACCCTAGGAAATGGAGGACTGCAACGGTCATCTCTCTACAGCATCAACAGACCCAGGGAACTGCAGATCCATATGTTTAACAAGTCTTATATATAAGGCCATGGAATGAATTATTATGGACCTGATAAACAAAGACATACAAAATCTTCAAACACTGGACCCATCCCAGTCTGCTAACATCAAGGACAGGTCATGTCTTCTAGGCTCGGTGGACTTCTTTGAGAAGGCCAATAGAGCCATGGACGATGGCAAAATAGTACACACTGCCTACCTTGACCTAGCAGAGACATTTGACACAATACCTCACTCAGGTATTACAGAGGAAACTCACAAATTTAGGCATAAATCCCTATGTCACCCAATGGATAGTCAAATGACTCCAAAATAGGACACATGAATTTTGGGTGGGGAATCCATCTCCACCAAGAAGCATCTCATTAGTGGTTTCTTACAGGGCTCTGTACTGGGATCTCTCCTGTTTGGAATATACTTCTCTGAAGTCAAAGCAAATGTAGAAGGCCTTAGACTGACCAAATTTGCTGATGACTTCAATGTGGGTGCAATCATTGAATCTCCCAAAGATGTAGATATCCTCCTGGAGGATCTGACACAGACAAATAACTGGTGGTAGAACTATGGTCTAAAATTCAGTACAGAACATGCAGAATTATATATTTTGGGAAGATGACCATGGCTGCAAATTACAAAATTGATAACACTCCCCTAAGAGTACTCCCAGTGGTAAGGGACTTGGGAACTCAAGTTGGCAGTAAACTGAACTTTGATCACCATGTGCCATGTTAGTAAGAAAATCCTTCTATGTGGCTCAACTTATAAGTAAGGGCATGGCATCCAAATCTAAGGAGATCATAATCTCACTATACTCAGCTCTCATTAGACCAATAATCAAGTACAATATACCCTTTGGCATTTTCCTAACCAGGCATTTGCAACAGCTGGAGTGACCACAGATGTTTGTCACTAAAAGATTAAAGGGTGTAAATAGTATGTAATATGCATACTGCCTCAAACTCTTGTCCCTGCACTCACTCTCCTTCAGACTGCTGAGGGGAGATCTATGCCTAACCTACAAGGCATTCTCTGATCCAGCCCTACTGGATCTGCTACACATTCAGGCCTGAATGCAAAGTAGAGATGTATTTTCGGTACATCACTGTATATCTTTGAGCAGGCATACCTTAGCATTTTATCAGGCATACATGCTTGTTCCAATACCTCTTGGTGATTGCATTAAGCATTAAGTACATTAGCTTAATTGTGTGTGGGTTCAATACCCAGAAACACACATTAGATTTTTTTTCAGGATAGTATTTCTTTCTTTTTGTCTCCCTCTACCCTGTCTATTATTTTATTTTATTTTATTATTATTCATATGTAACTTTTTTAATACATCACTGCTGTTACCCAAATGACCTTCAGTACAGGGAGTTAGACTGACCACTGGGGTTCAGCCCACCATACCTTCACAGGTGGCTGGGATGGTAGCACACCAGGTAGCCCAGACATCCAGTACATCAGGGTCACAACCTGTCAGTGTTGCCTCTGCAACTTCTGCTCTGCGATGGCTGCTGGTGCAATGGTACCCTCTGTAAACAGTACCACTACAATCTCAATTTTATCATGCAACAAGAGCTGACAGGGCTGGTGGAGGCTATGATAGAGAGGGGCCTCATTGTCCAAACCAGCAGGGTTCAAATAGGTCCAGCTCCATATTGCCAAATCAATGCCATGTTGTGCACTGACCTAGGCAAGAGACAATGATAACAGTTCTGAGGGTGAGGAGTATATTCCTACTGTTCTCAAGCTTGACATGGATGTGCCTTCAATGTCCTCAACCTATTCCCAATCATGGTGTCCAAGGTTGGGATCTTTTGTGTCCATCTCCATCCCTATCTTGTATGTTTTGTATGACTGCACCTTCTACCTAACTTGCCATGCCATATGATTAGTCTGGTGCCTTTGCACTACTGTGCTCAGCTATATACAGACAGGCTAATCTTCTCTTAAGCAGGTGGAAGAGTTGAATTTACACCATGCATACCTCTCAACTGTCCAAATTTCCACAGAATGTCAAGATTTTTGCCTCATATTTTTAGTGTGTTCCTCCTAAAATTTGTGATTTTTCTGGATTTTTGTGGCACATCAGTGAGGATTGAATTCACTAAATAATGAAAAGCATTTCAGTTTCAGGCTTCATACCCTTCGGAAATTGCATGATAACACAAGCCCCGGGATACAAGAAGCTTGGCGCAAGGATGGTTTTAGCCTTGTGCCGAGCGTTCTCACTACAGATGGCGCGGCAGCGCCATATGAATATGTATGAGGGTGCGCCACTGCACCCCCGATGTGCACAAGAAATGTCTGCGAGTGCAGGGGGCATGTACAAGTGCTCTACTGAGGCGTAAACATGCCCCGACACTTGCAAAATGTACTATGCCTACTAGTAGAGCCAGCCCCTAATAGTAAGTCAGTAATTCAGTGTCCGTGGATACCGAAATGTATGCTAAGCATACAAGAGTGTCCACGAACAGTGAAATAAAATTGAAGTAGTAAACACCCAAGCACGTAGTGCAATGCTGAGTCCTGTCCCTAGAACTTTCACAATTAGATTCCCTGTCCCTGTTTCCCTAGTATACATTCGAATCACTGCAAAATCGAAGGTGTAAGCAAAGCGCAGCATGTCTGCATGTCACTGCCCTCCGCCAAGCATAGCTTACATATCATATTCATTCAAATAGAGAAAAACATGAATCGGCATAAGTGTCAATAGTGTGGTGTTTAGAGCATCTGACTAACAGACAGGAATTCACGGTTCGAGTCCAACAATAGTACATATCATTTTCCATGTGGAATGAATGTAATTTTGCCATAAAACTGACATAAGAGTATCACATGAGATATTTAACTTAAATATCATTCAAGCAAAGTGGCACTGTCATAATGAATAAGGTACTAGTAAGCAGGTGTAAGCACAAATAAGCAGCAGTAAACACATATAAGTACCAGTAAGCAAGTCTGAGTGCAGTTGTGCAGGTCTAAGCAGTGCCAAGCACAGGAAAACAGGAAAGGTATATAAGTATATACAGATATATAATATATATACACACACATATATATATATATATATATATATATATATATATATATATATATATATATATATATGTATGAAGAAAGAACGACGTAACGATAAAGGTTACAAAAGGAATGAGAAGGGAATCAACAGCAACCCCGGTATTATATAGCGCTTCAGCGTATGTCATATCCAGCTGGGCAGGAGTGAGCAAAGCACTGCTACTCACACCATGGGCAGGATATTACCAGTGGGAGTAACATTGTTGATTTGCTAAGTCTACTTTACACACAGAGGGTAGTCCCTGGTGGGACTATCCAAAACCTGATAGGATGATTGGCCATCCGACCATTACTCAAGCAAGGGCAGAAATGTTCAAGGACTAAATGGTGGGACAGCCTGAGAATACATGGGGTGGGACAACATACGTGTAGGGTCCCTGAATCTCAGGAGAGGGCAATATGTGGAGGTTTATCATGGCTGTGATAACAAGTGGACAATGGATGGTATGCGTGTATTTTGAACACGGGTGGGGTGGAGGAACTATGGGTATGAAATTATAAAGCCAGACGTGCCAGGGTTGGATGGGCTGGCTCTAACTGGACCACCCCATGTAGGTCAGTGAGTTCATTATAAGTATATATGCATACACACATGCAAACATCAATATGTAGAAGTACATTCTCTGTAACACATTCATTCCATTTGCAGACATAAATAACATGAATGTGCCCTTACAAACCTCGACAGTAGATAGAATAATAGGTTGTGCGGAAGAGGGATGGGATGAAACTGCTAAAATGCAGAAGTATGTACAATGTCCGAAGTCAGTGCAGTGCTGAAAATAATCAAATGTGAGGACTATCCCACACATGGAATCATTCCTGTGATCTGCCTGCTATGGCAATGCTAATTACTAAACCGGTCTATTTCTAAAAGAAATACACTGAACACGTACATAATTAGGCTCTCATATGTAACATGTGCGTTACCACATTGTCATATTTATTAATTTATTGTAGTGTCATGTTAACGGGAGTAAGGATGTAATGAAGTATAGAATCTAATCTTGACATAAACACATGCATGTCCCACGTGGGACAACCCAAAAATTGTGAATAGTATTCTTTTGGTTGCTCATGTCACCAATGTTTGTGGACTAAACGTTTGGGAGTTCTGAGAATACATGGAGTGAGTCAACCGATGGGATGGGTCTATAGGAGTAGGGAGTGGCCAATGTGTAGTGGTGCGGATACACCGTGACTCCGACTGGAGAATGGATGACTGCAGTGTTAGTAAGGCGTTGGGGTGTGTGTTTGTGAAAACAGAAGCCATGGGTATATGGGTATATATGCAAATGAACAGCACAGCAATAGTGTATTGGTTAGAGCAACCACCTAACGAACAGACATTCCCGTGACAAATCCCACTGTATCAAATACCATTTACCATCGGTAATCTGTACATGAACATATTGCGACATCTGCCCACTGTATAACCTGCAAAATATCAATTAAAAGTTAACTGGAGTGAAGTGTCAGTGTCATAATGAATAAGGCACTAGTAAGCAGGTCAAGCATATATAAACACCAGCAAGCATGTGTAAGTGCATTTATGTATGTATTTCTTCACACACACACACACACACACACATATATATATATATATATATATATATATATATATATATATATATATATATATATATATATATATATACATATATATATATATATATATATATATATATATATATATATATATATATATATATATATATATATATATATATATATATATATATATATATATATATATATATATATATATATATATATATATATATATATATATATATATATATATATATATATATATATATATATATATATATATATATATATATATATATATATATATATATATATATATATATATATATATATATATATATATATATATATATATATATATATATATATATTATATATATATATATATATATATATATATATATATATATATATATATATATATATATATATATATATATATATATATATATATATGTGTGTGTGTGTGTGTGTGTGTGTGTGTGTGTGTGTGTGTGTGTGTGTGTGTGTGTGTGTGTGTGTGTGTGTGTGTGTGTTTGTGTGTGTGTGTGTGTGCATAGATATACACAGATATACAGCTATGATAGGAAACAGCACACAAGAATGACATATGTTCACAGGCTATGCCAATGGAAGTGAGGAGCCCATGCAAGAAACATGAAACATGTAGCATGACCTTCCACACCCCCCAGCCGGACACGGGAAACATACACACAAACAATGTAAAGAGTCCACTGCTCCCCAGACCACAGGCAGGATACAACCAGGGGGATGCACAGTGCACCCGTGAATTCTAATCTTGGAACACAGACAGGAGCGTCCCTTGCGGGACACCCCAAAATTTGCCAAGACCAAAAGAAGGTGATCGACTGAACATTCTATCTGGGGTGTATACTTTCTTGGAATACAAGGGTGGGAAACCCTAATGACCCATGGGCCGAGACAATTGTATAAAATGGGTCCCGAGAAGTGGAGAGTGGGCAGCATGTAGTTGTGTGTCCAGAACAGACCAGGACCCAGAGTAAGGATGGGTACTGTTGAGGAGGTGCGGGTAGGGAAACTATGGGTAGCTACTTATGGGTCTAGGTGTGCAGGTGTTGGCTGATGTGGGTCTATATGGACAGCCTTAGGGATGTAAGCGAATGTGTTCATTGGGCAGAGGCATCGCCCAACGAGCAGCCGCACCCACTACGAGTCCCACTGCAGCAAAGTGTAATCTATATGGCAAGGAAGGGAATAACCAGATGTAGACATATATATGTAAAGGTATGTGTGTGCATATCTACCCATAGTGACATAGAGATAAGCATCTCCCTCTCTGTAGTACAAATGTATACATACAGAGACAGAATACAGATACATACCCATATATATATAGCAAAATATAAATATACATGTATGCATACATGTATAGATATATCTGTATATAGTAATGTAAATATATATATATATATATATATATATATATATATATATATATATATATATATATGTGACTGTAAATATACACATGTATATAGCTAGAATATGATACAGCAGTTGCGAGTAACATATGTTCACAGGCCATGCATATGGGGTGAGGGGTCCAATAAACAAACGTTTAACATGTAGCATCAACCCCCCCCAGCTAGGCCGGTGAGGCATACAGACACACAATAAAGGTAAACACATCACTGCTTCCCAGACCACCGGCAGGATACTACCAGTGGGAGAGACCTGCCAGGTTTAATCTTGAAGCATAGACATCAATGTCCCTTGTGGGACACCAAAAATTAATGATCAGAGGCAGTCCTGGTAATGACTCATCAGACCAGGCTGTAGATGTACATGGACCAGTAGGTTGTGCAAGCCTGATAACCCATGGGTCCACACAACGTACGACATGTGTCCCGACACAGGGAGAGTGGACAGTGTGTAGTGGTGTGTTTATACCCCATCTGCACCCACAGTAAGGATGAGTGCTGTAGAGGAGTGTCAGGTGGGGGAACTATGGGTATGCAATTATGGGCCTAGGCGTGCAGGTGTTGGCTGGTGCAGTCATATTAGGACCGCCCCAGGGATGTAAGTAATATTCAGAAATGGGCATAGCTGACACCCATACCTCACAATCCCTAAGAGTAAATCCACTGGACAGGACACAAACCATTGAGGGAACAAATAGGGACCATACCTCTGAACTGTCCCCAATTACCAGGGATGTCCCTGATGATTCTCACTCAGTTTCTCTGTCCTGTCCCCAATCCCTCCCAAAAAACTGGCATTTGGAGAAAAGTGGTGAATTACACGTAATGAATAAAACAACAATTAAGAGTTATAAACATCATTGGCCCCAGAAAAGAAAATGTGTATGAATTCATCTGTCTGTCGTCATGTGTCACAGGTTAATAGCACCAATAATGTAAATGTGTCCCTGTTGTTTATTTGTTCCCTGATGTCTTTTGGTATTTTTGTTTTTTCAATCGGTATGATAGGGACAGAAATCCACTGACACTGGACAGGACACAAACATTGAGGGAACAAATAGGGACCATACCTCTGAACTGTCCCACCTAGGATGTCCTAATCCCTGATCTACCTCAGTTCTAACTCTGTCCCA
The DNA here is from genome assembly GCF_019279795.1 of Protopterus annectens. NCBI lineage: Eukaryota > Metazoa > Chordata > Ceratodontiformes > Protopteridae > Protopterus > Protopterus annectens. The sequence continues at coordinate 1,689,651,280 of NC_056726.1, forward strand.
CATAATCCCTCCTAAAACTAATGACATTGAAAGGTGGAGGAAACGTAATGAATAACGCATAACAATTAAGAGTTATAAACATCATTGGCTCAGGCCTCAAAATGTATGGATTATTGTCTGCTCTCGTCAGTGTGTCAGGTTACGCACATAATCAATGTAATCCTGATGTTGCTGTTGTTATGTTATGATTCATTTGGTAGCAGTTTCCGGCATATTCCACTGACAACCTCAGAAAGATGATAGAATATTAGGTATGCAATAGCATGACTCAGCTGAAGGATTTGGGTTCCAAAACCCAATTACTTGTTTGTATTGAAGAGTGTCATTTCCCATGTATTAGCCACATGGGTGCAGATTGTAAGAGGAACACACCAATAATATGAATCAAACTCTGGACAGGCCACGGATTCCGTACAGTCAAATGGCATACTGTCGCATAATGTGCAGCCATTCCTGATACTGTAGGCATGTAGTCCGATGTAATAAACATCACAAGGTAATATCGTAGTCCTCACTCCCACTCAGGGGTGTGAGTGTCAGATGCAAACACCAAATGCAGTGCATTTGCAAGTGCGGGAGCAAGTGGGTGTAAGCCTGTTTGGCCACCAGTATGCGAGTATTACAATGCTAAAGCAATGTAGAGGCTAACTGGAGGGACAGATTCATAACCCAGAGGCTCCCTTCACTCTGGAATAAAATCCCAGTCCAGGTTAGGCAGTGTCCCTCATTGACTCTCTTCAAGAGGAATCTTGATGAGTGGATGGGAGATCATAGGTTTACCCCGGGTATCACTTCTGTGTCACTGTTAGACAGAGGCACAGTATACTAACCTCGAAAAAGGGCATAGCAAAATTAATTTAAAATGGGTGGCGAAAGCCATACACACTCTGGCTAGGCTTATAAATGCCCTAGGGCAGATAGCCTAGTATGAACCTATGAACCTATGAACTGAGTGTAAGAAACTGTAACCAGAGGTTAGCATTGCTTAGCACCACGCAAACCCATGCACACCCACTCACAACTGCTTTAATGTGCCTTACTCACACTGTATCCAAAGGCCTTGCTCTGCCCAGCAACAAAATAAACGGCCTCTGCAATGGTCGAAACCAGGACCCTGCACACACAGCTATTGTGATTTACCACTAAGCCATGGCAGATATACAGACATCGGACCTTATCACAAACATATCATCCAGCGCAGTCATTCAACAGTATGGGAAATGTATTCCATCATGTAGATGTATGTGTGAGTGTTTATGTCCAGCATATAGATACATACATATATATAGATATATCAGGAACATCCCATGTGACAACAAAGCATTACAAAGGAATGAAAAGGGAAACACCAGCAATGCCTGTATTATGTAGTGGTGTTGTCCTATGTAATATCAAGACTCCCTCAGACAGACCTGTGTCACTCATACACACAAACATTTGAACATTGGCCATATACATCACTCTGTGCATATTATTTACATTAACACAACAGTTCCTGTCCAATCATTATGTGAGAACAGTACTCTTTCAAGGTGCTGTGTGTGACATTATCATCATGATAAAGGTAAATGGGGTAACCATAGAGGGACTGGTAGTGTTGTGTGTACAATGAGGTCGTCCGCATCATTTGTACCTGGGACATTTAGGAGTCATGTGCATACTAGGATCGTGCGCCTGAGAGACAGGGGTGAGGACAACTGGAATATGTTGTGATGCATATTAAAAGGGTTACATGTGTCCAGTGGACACGTGTGTGAAATGGACAGCTATGTATGAGGCAAATGTTGTTCTAGGAATCGATTAGCCATTTGTTTCCGTAGGGTGAGAGTGGGATGTGGGGGAAGGAGAGTAGGTATGCTCATGGAGGATAGGTAGTGTAGGATGACAGACAAGACAGCATACAGGGTCAGTATATGACACATGTGGGGGGAAACACCTCAGACAGGGAAGGGTGTTCGGCTTTCACAAGCCCATGAGCCCCAGATGGAAACAGTGGGATGTAGGTCCCCAGCCATGTGCAGCCACCACTGTACCAAAACAGCTGCAAAGGGGGCAGTGCTGGGGACTGTCTAGGAGCAGCAGCCTCACCCTGTAAATGTGATACTCTGCCCTTGAGCTGGTGTATCTGGCCTCAAAACCCCTTATTGTGCCCCCTACGCACCACATCTGGGACTGTACGACAGCGGACATGTTCCTGTCTGGACTTGCTCCAGGGGGGACAAGCCCCCTCCTCAGTGGCGGTACAACCAGAAGGTGCTGCAGAGCCAACAGAGGTGGTGGTTCAAGGCTGGGCCCCAGATGTGCTGGTGCCCGGTGCCATTGCCAGCTGAAGTGGGACAGGAGGTTCTGCCGGGACCTCCAAACCCATACAGCCTATGGTGTTGCAGTTTAAACACATATATGGCTTAGTAATAGTCAACAGCTTTCAGTATTACTTACAGCAGCATGCAGAGATATGACCATCAACTCAAACAACAGATGGTATACATTTGCAGAGGGAGCACAACACATGCATATATATTGCATGACATCTGTACAAAGTGTAGAAGACTTGTGACTGCAGCTATGAACAGTGGCCCATTATTGGCATGTCAGTGAGAACCCCAGACAGTGTCTGTCATATCACTGTTTCATGTGACATATGTCCAGTCAGGGATGCGATGGCAGTAACTCATCTCTATCACCATTTACTGGCTGCAATCCTCACACTATGCTACTGCTGTTCACAGATGTGTGCTCAGTGAGTAACAAAGGAAAAAAATGGTTCCACACACTGACCAGTCCACAGATGGCCCTAAAGATGGGGGTCCCTCACAAACAGAGCACTGTCTTGCCAGTTTTAAAACATGCAGAATAGCTGTTATCACATACAACTTGTTAAACAGGCAGTAGACTCAATGAAGCATAGCTGCACTTGCACGCTGTAGTCATATCTGGCACATCACCCCTCCTGTCTTTAGGCTATTTCCCATTGTGTATGTTGTTTGATGAACATCCAGATATCATCTGTGATGCCATTTACCAAACACCAGATCCAGGTGCCACTCACAGCGATTGTCATGGGCAAACATCAACATGATGTTCCTAGATATTGTACTGTGTATTTAATGTGAATGACTATGTGAACATCATCACAGCTGTTCCACATGCAATCAGTTGGAGGAGGACTGCAATAGGTGCAGATGCCATCACCTGATCATGACCATCACTTACAATGCACAAGCTGCTGCTGAGCAGGTGCACACCTCCACATCCACCAGAGAGTGTGTGGGAGGGACAGACAGAGGCAAAGTACATCAGAGAAGGGCTTGAAGACTAAAACCTAAACAACGTCTGTCACACACCTACCAGTACTGGGGTACAAACCCCTGATTGGCTAGTCATTACTATTTACAAGTGCATGCAGTTACTCCATGCGCCACAAAGCTGACATTTTGGTGTGCTGTAAGAACATATATGTGTATTGGTGAGCGACATCTGCAACAGAGATGTAGTAGACATACATTAGGTGTAGCACACATGGCTGTCCACATGAACGGATGTCATTGTCAACACAACCACAGTCTCTAATGGACTCACATTGACACTCTTTGCCAGGCCCACAAATACACTCCCAAACTACTTAGTTTGCCACACTGCAGTAATGCACAGGTACTACATGCATCACAAGGGATATTCGGAGGTTCTATGGGCTAGGGCATGTGAATGTGTTTAACATCTGTTGGTATGCCAATGGGAGTTATACTGGGAGTGACTGTGGTTGGGAGCATCATACCCCAAATGCAGACACAAGGTGCCAGTACTGACATGCATGTGTGCATTGCTTCATGGGTGTGTAGTGGTTAGCTGTGCAAGATGGCTGTACAAGGCTGGGTGAGGGGTAATCCTTGGCATCACGCCACCTGACAATGGTGTGCAGTGTGGTGCAGCAGTGTAGAGTCTGCAATGTCCCACACAGATGGGTATTGTATGAACTGTCCTGACATCCTGTTACCATTATGTATGGCCATAGCTTTATAATGCATGCCACGTCTGTGTTTGATAGTCCTTGACATGGACATTGCCTGGGATGTGCATGTCCCACAATAATGTACAGTGACATGTACAGGTGTACCTGGTGTGGCTGGCACATATTGTGTACACAGACTGTTATCCTCCGATATGCCAATACTGGCCTGGTACAGCAGAACCTGCTTATAGTCAGCAGGTTGACCCTGCACCTGCATTGATAGCATATTAGAGGTATTCCCTGGTGTCAGTGGCATCGGTCTATATAGGGCACATGTGTAAGGCATTGTATGGCCTCTGTGGATCACATTTGATGGCACCACATATGTTGCAGGCATCCAGTGGGGAACATAGTGAAGGCACATTGTCCGCAATTATGTGCCTATTGTACTGCTGTACAGGGTGGCATGCCCTCTGCAGCCCACTGCAATAACACCATGCCTATTATCTGTCATCAATGTGCAGTGTACTAGTAACATAGCAGGATATTCTAGGCAAGTGTGTTTGTGTATGACACATGGGTTCAGGACGTATTCCGGGTAATAGTAGGGTTGCATACTTTGTTCACCAGGCCTTTTGCCAGATGCAGTTATATGGCTTGCCAAAACAGTCCCTTGGCTGACTGACATCTGTACTCCTCGTGAGGTGGACATTGTGACATATAAGACGGACACCATATAGGAAAACTACAAAATCCACTCCCCAACATGTCCAGTGGTTAGACATTCACAGCCACCTCCACACAGGCTCTGACAGTCAAACACACACACACACCTGCCATGTCCTGGAATAGAACCCCTACCAAACTAGTTTATCACACTACAGCAATATGCAGTTACAGCATGCACTACAGAGAATACTGGGTTACAGCACTCCTAGAGGTGTATTCCTAGGTGGGTGACATCAGCAGGATTGCCAAAGGTGGTCATGTGAATTATAAAGAGTGTGCATACTCTAAAAAGCATTGTTTTTGTCTCAGGCAGACAGAGACACACAAACACACAGTTGGCCTCTCTTGGAATGGAACCCCTGCCTAACTAGTTTTTCACACTACAGCAAGAGCTCTGCAGAATACTGGGTTATAGCAGTCCTAGAGGTGTATTTCTAGGTGGGTGACATCAGCAGGAATGCCAAAGATGGTCATGTGAGTTGTAAAGAGTGTGCATACTCTAAAAGCATTTTTCTTTCACAGGCAGGCAGGCAGACACAGACACAGTTGACCTGTCTGGGATTAGAACACCTACCAAACTAGTTTAACACACTACAGCATTATGCAGTTACAGCAAGCGTCATGGAGATTACTGGGTTACAGCAGTCCCAGAGGTGTATTCGTAGGTGGGTGACATCAGCAGGATTGCCAAAGAAGGGCATTCCAAGTGTACTGTGGGTTGTTCATGTCTGTTACCTGTGTGCGCATGCTGCTTACTGTCACAAAAACACATTTACACCTGCTTACAAGCGTCTTATGTAGTCTTAATTGACAGTATCAATAAGGCTTCTAGGTCTTGAACCCTGGACCATGCACACTGAGATTACCGGACGTACCACTAAGCCATCTGGGATGTACACATGTTGCATGGAGTCGATAATGCACATCCTACTACAGGTATTCCAAAGTACTGAAAACAAATGGGATAGTCCCTTTGTGTACATATGTACAGTACCCTTGAATGTACTGTACTCTGTGAAACAAGAAAGACAAGTCTACATCTGTACAACTGTCATAACTACATATATATATGCACCTACTGGATGTGTGCACACACACACACACACACACACACACACACATATATATATATATATATATATATATATACACAGACGCAGCCATAGATATATATATATATATATATATATATATATATATACATGTAGCTATCTATATATATATATATATATATATATATATATACATATATACACGTCCAAACTCCCTTTGTGACACAGAAGGGTTCCAAAGAAACTGACATGTGCACAAAACAGAAGCATCTCTTAAATCATAAGCAGTTCACCAGAGAAGGGATGATTGTTGTGTATATGGAGTTTGGGGTGGGGAATTATGACTAATGTAATCTACCCAGGGAATGGTGGAGTTAGAGTGGGGGAATGATGGGTATGAACCTACACCCCAGCAACCACTTCTGTGTCACTGCTCGACAGTTGCACAGGAAAATAACATACCCAACTGTAGTCGTGCTTGACTGTGTATTCTTTACCATTCCTAACTATGTAATACTTTGTAGACACCAGTCACCACAGATGGCTACCATGGTATGCTAAATGACATTACACATGTATATACCTGGCTACAGGGTAATCACACACACAAACACGCACACACTTGCCAGTATTGAGCATACACTTCTTGCCTATGTAAAGGTAACTAGTACAGTGGTATGCAGTTGGGGTATGTGCCACAGAACACATACAATTACACTTACTGATTCCACGTCTGAACTGGGTGACATCACAGGACCAATTACTTGCAGTGAGGAGGGGGGAAGAGAGAGGTTTAGTGGCTGACAAGGATAAAGGCCAGTGCAAAAGGAGGTATCTCTTTGGAATGCAGTAAAACCCCTTGCCATGACAGGATGCAGACACAAATACACACATCCACACTCAGCCATTTGCTGACACACACACTCAGGCATTTGGTGAGACACACACTCAGGCATTTGCTGTCACACACAGAAACAGTTTCCAGTGCTGGGATCAGAACTCCTGCCTATCTAAAGATCCTTATTACAGTACTATACAGTTACGAGACGCGCCACAGAGATTACACATTCCAAAGCAGTCAGACTGCCTTCTACAATTGAGGACAACAACAGGAAGACTAACAGTCAGGAAGTACATAGCTGTAGACCTGTGTCTTTAACGTAGGTGTCCATTACAACCTGTATGCACAAACAAGACACATCATCCGCAGGTAGGCCTGAGAGGTATAGTTGTAGCACAACAAGAACCTGAACTGGAGTATGGCCATCTGTGGAATGGACAACTACTATCACTATACAGGGTTACAGTGGGCATGTTCATACACTTAGTAGCACAGGGCCATTTGGGATGCACTATGACTACAACTACACAAGGTTATACTGGGCATGCTCATACACTTAGTAACAAAGGGCTTGTTGGATGCACTGACTCAAATTACACAAGGTGGCAGTGGGTACGCTCATACACTTAGTAGCACAGGGCTGTTTGGGATGTACTTCGATTTTAACCACTGAAGGCCACAGTGTGCATGCTCAAACACTTATATGTACAGAACATGTTGTAATGGACTCCTGTTGTAAACACAAAGGTTTACAGCTAGGTACATCTTACCTGTCAGTATATATGCACATCATACTGGTTTACTACCTGATACCTGTATATGGCCTGTAAATGATATATCTGTGTCTGTGCTGTGTGATACACATGCATACATATACATGAAGTACCGACATATATATGTTAAATATACACATTCATGCATGTGTGGATGTGACAGACAATAGGTCACATAGTCATTCACATTAAATACACAGTACAATATCTAGGAACATCATGTTGATGTTTGCCCATGACAATCGCTGTGAGTGGCACCTGGATCTGGTGTTTGGTAAATGGCATCACAGATGATATCTGGATGTTCCTCAAACAACATACACAATGGGAAATAGCCTAAAGACAGAGACACACACAGACAGACAGACAAAGCCACACACAGACAGACAGAGACCCACACAGACAGACACATACACACACACACAGACACACACACACTGACACACACTCAGACACACACACACACACACAGACACACACACTGGCACACACACGCTGACACACACACTGACAGACACACATAGATACACAGAGACACACACGCTACATGCAGGTGATATGGCAGTTGGCATTCAGCTTAGACAATTATAGTTTCATTTTAGGCAATTATAGTGGTAGTTATCATGCATCCCTGAGTTGCACACAACAGCATGCATGTGCTATAGCAGACAGCATGCACCTTACATAATTATAATGGTGGTTAGCATACATACCTGTATTGCACAATTTGTGTTAGTAGCCTATGCCCCATACCTGCATCAAAATGCATGCACTTTGCACCATTGCAATGCACTGCCATGGTGTGTGCAACAAACACCACATGTTAACAGACCATCACTGACCTTTGTACATTTGCCACTGATGCTTTGTGTTGGCCACCACCCCTATGTGTGAGGACATGAGCTGTAGGGTATGTCGACTGCATACTATGTTTGCCTGAGCCCTAGCTTGCATATCTCCCCCAAAGCAGTGAATGTCTGTTCAACATTATTCCGTCTACCCCTAAGCTGAGTCTAGACATTGTGCATGTGGCTGTACACACATGTTTGACATGGCTGTCCCTACTTTGCAATGGTGACACAGACCAGCGCAGGTTTACAGTACACTGACCTGCTGTGTGGTGTATGACCTTGCCAATCACATGTAGTATGACATGTCTTCTGCTGACGTGTTGAATGACATGCAAACATGTGTAACACAATGGTGCCCTTTCCATTGGTGTCCCAATGCAGGGATGTGTTATACTAACATGGGCCTTCAGCTGATGCAATGTTGTCTGTCCACCCTACAAATATGCAGGGACATACTGCACATTGAGCTCATGTGCATAGCCATTGCAGGGCATCATGTGGCTTCACAATTGCTATACAGTGTGAGCTACTGACACAGTTCATAGCCATAACTATGTTCACATACAATACATATCTAATGTGGAATGTGACCCACGTCACCGAGGTGCATACACAATAAACCCTAATGTGGAATGTGTGACACAGGTCAATGAAGGATATAAGGATGACACCCCTGCACATCTGCAACCATATTACTGATACCTGGCAACTATGCCCACACATGGCTAACTTACAAGTACTCTATGTCCCACATGCCATCTGTGTACCTCACACACATGAGGAGCAGGCATGACAGTGATGTCTGACACCAGCAAGGTGAATGTACTGTATCTGTGGCTTGATGTGGATGTATGTGTATATTGTGCAACACATGTATGTATTTGGATACTGTATAGGTCAATGCTTCCATGTCGTGACACACTCCAGATGTTCAAGACATATTATGTGGTGGTTTCATGTTATGCCTACACAAGCTGTGCACAGGTCTGTATGATGTTTAGTGTTTCACATCTGCAATATCACCATTACACAAAGGCCATAGTTGTATTGTGTCGAGCCAATGTACAACAGGTTGTACACACATGTACATCACTTCTACTGTGTGTTGCTTCATGCCTCTGGCCATCCTCCATGGCCATGTGTACACACGTTTAGTCCAATGGTTGTGATGGCCATCTTATTTCACATGTCAGTGTTATCCCATATGACATACACCCATAGATGTCATATGCCCCACTGAGGACAGGGTTATGCAGACAAAGGGTGGTATGTATGGGATGTGAGACATGTTTTGCAGGATAGCTGAGCAGTGTTGCAGTCAGCCCACTACATGTCATGGACATGTCTGATAGCACATGACATTGTGTGACAATCATAGCAAGGGTATACTCCACAAGGGTGTATTCTGTGGGCAGGTCATACTCCAGCTCCAACACATTTAGTGCGTGTGCACACATATGCTCTCTGTACAGTACTGTTCGTATTCCCAAAATGTGTAATGCTGATATGTAGTACCTGTCCCTACAGTGGAACACACCTCCACTATTGTATTCACTGTTGTCCACACATCTGGCAATGACAGTTTTGAAGGTTTAGTGTAGGTGTTTCATATAGTCTTCAATTGTTTCACATAGGTAAACAGTGTGATGCATTGCAGGTCTGACCAGTGTCCATTAACAGGACCACCATACATTATGTGTACGTGTGTTATGGTAGATAGCATGCAATTAATATGTTCCATGCATTATCAAGCCTGGTAAATAATCACAATCTCACCTGACACAGGCTGCTGTCGCTGCAAAACACCAGAGGTACCTAAACAGGAGTGTCACAGCAGTAAGATCATTATCCACACCTGTGTGATAGCTACAGGATGCAATGTCCATGTTAGCACATAAGCCAGTACAATACATTATACTATGGAGTATGCACATCTGTGCATACATAGAGTAGAAGGCTATAGTATGTGGCATGTGTGCATACATGCCTTGCATATGATGTTACATTACATATTGTATGGTAATACATGTAACCATGTGATAGATAGTTGTGTTTTATGTGCAGTAGTGACTTACCAGGCAACTCCAGGCTCAGTGGTTGAGAGACACCCACTTCCACAATACCAGCTTAAGCTTGTGGATGTAGGTCTGCAGGTGTCCCCAGCTTGGCCAGTAGCTCCTCGGTACCTGTGAGTGGGGGCTGGGTGAGTGGTCTCCCACCTGTTGCACCTTGTTCCCTGGTGATTGTATTAGCGAGCTGTTTCGCCCATCTTATCAGGTCAGTGCAGTGTCGGCGCACCTGCTGATAGGTGAGATTTTGACCATCAGCATCATTTACCCTCCTGCAGAGTTCCTCCCACAGGGCATCCCACTGCTGTGCATCCTGAGGCACATGGCTGAAGAGCATTGTGTAGTTGTCGAGGAGGCATGGGATGAGGACCTCATCCTCCAAGCAGCTGTATGGTGGCAGTCTGCTATGTACATGGCATACCTGGAAGACATAATGGAGACAGGTCACAGTAACTCACAGAGAAGTACAGCAGTACAGCTGAACATACATATGTATCACATTTATTATGATTACAAATACGTCTTTGTAAATCTACATGACACTAACACCACTGACATGTATAAATCACACACATTTGACACCTACTGGTGATGTGATGTCATTGCCATATATGTGTGTGTCATGTGATGACATTGCTCATACACCATGTGGATGTTGTCTTGATGTGGGCATGTCTGTTTGCCTGTAGTGGTGTATTTATCTATCAGCACATGCCTGGATGTGTTCACATTAATGCAGTTGATGTTAATGCTGTGTATATGCCACATTTATAGTCATACATAGCCATTAGGGACATGACCTGTGACCCTGCAGACTTGAAAGCATGTATGTATTTTGCCATATACATCTATATGGCACTGTACAGCTGTGTAGCATCCTGCCATGTATTGCCTGTGTTGCACATGTGTAACACATGGGACAATAGCTAACCTGATGGTATTTGCAGGGTTGGATATCAACTATAGCATGTAGGGTCATAGTGATCTAGTAGGCTATATGCCCTGGGCCATTTATGAGCCTAGGCAGACAGGTTACCTAGCTGTAGGCAGCAGACAGGTAAGTTTAAGTGGCCAGTTCAAGCAGTGCCACAGAACTGATACAAATGGTTACTGATAAATTTGGCATGCGGTCATCACACCATGTCACAGAGAGGGGCGATGTGCAGCTTCGCTGGACAGGGATGCATAGTATCGCATGAGTATGTTAAGTGTATGGGACAGGGATCTGTCAGGCATGTTGTGATCCTTATACTAGAAAGGTGGATGTCCATGACGTGTGTGTTTATTTGAGATCAGGATGTGTTAAGTGTAGTATGTCCAACACCTCTGGGTTGGACATGGCTTTATTCAGGATAGGCTGCATGCTACATAGTGCAGCTAGGGATTGTGAAGGGCAGTGTAGGCCATCTACACATGGGCAATAACCCTTAAAGGAATTATGTGATCTATTATGGGTCACATGGGTGTTGAGTATGGCTGAGCAGTTATCTCTATATTCCTGGATGGCACCCTGTCATGATTAGGAGTGTCACATATGACTACCTGTCTTTTGTGGTGATGTAACTATCAAAGGGAAGTACTGTCCAGCTGCATCCCATACACACATTTGCCATTATGTTGACCGCTGCCTACGGTGTAGTTAATGTGCACAGGGTTTGTAACATATGGGATGACAATGCAATACTTAGCTGTCAGATTGTGGCCATACATCACACACCACACATCTGACACAATAAGGCCCTTGTGTATGTTGAATGCAGCACATGAGACAACTATTGCTCCTAGTTCATAGTCATTTGCAAACATCAATAGGCTGATGCCTTCTGTGTTAGTCTATGTGGTATAGATAACAAAGGGGGGGAGTACCAGGAATGACCCCTGTATTACTGTGGCTGGCACTGGTTTGATGTGCGTGTATTTGTCAGACACCTTCTGTAGTGTGGATTCTGCCAGCAGTCCAGTTGCCAACCACTCCTGTGACATAGGAATATACGCCTAGTTTATTGAGTGTAGCTGGAACACAGTATGGGTGATGGTGTTCTATCAATCTGGCAAGGTCAAGATATGCAGTGTGAATCAACCCTACTGTCATCTACATCTATACTGAGTACATCAATTACGATGACCATGGTTTTTGGCCGTACAGACCAGACTCAGCAGGGTAGTTGTGCACTATGTCCCAATATCAATGGTGTCTCCCCCTTTGTGGGGTCTGATAACTGTTGCTGTGCACCATTCGGTGTGTACACAGCCTGACATGGAGCTATGATTGAACATGATGTGTATGTGGATAGCTGAATGTTCTTACATTTGTGTAGGATACACCCTGGGATGTTGACAGGTCCCAAGAAAGCTGTATGTATGGCTTTAGAGAGTGCAGCTTGTACCTGCATAGTCGTTAGTACAGGGGCCCTGTAGTGTACATGGATATATTACTAAGTGTACCTGTTGGGGGTGGGGGTGGGAGTGGGTTTATGTTCTCCGAGACCCTATCTGGATGAACAGGTGCTATTTCTGTAGGTGCAGTACCTCCCATGCCATAGTGCTGTGCAGCACGGCAGGTCTTGTTGTTGCCATTACGATTAATGACACAGCTGTAGAATGCTCTGTGCTTGGCCTCATAATATGTGGCTGATTAGTTTCACAGTAGCTTTGCGTGGTTTTATATGGTGTATCTGCATGTTACTGAGGCTGACCAGGGATCATCTACACTCATGTGTGTTCACTCATGCAACAGTTACTACCTTCTGTGGTACAGTTTAAAGCATGGTACCATCAGTTTGCCTACTTGTTTGTGTTGGGTTGACTCCTGGTTCTGTTTCAATGGCACAATCCCTGCACATATGTGACTGCTTAAGGTTCATTTGTGTAGGATTCAGCATTTACACATGCATTGTCCATCTGCATGGGTGCCATGGCACTCACCATTCTGCTCTTAGGAAACATAACATTGGCATTGGAGACTAACTATGTGTAGCATACTGTTAGCCCTTTTTATGTGACTACTGTGATCCAGGTCAGTGGGGTCGATGGAATCCAACATGCATTGAGTGCAGGTGTTGGTACATGAGGAGTCTTCACAGTTCATAATGGAATAGTTGAGGGTAGCCATTATTATGGTTCTGTCTCAGACCTAATCTTCCCCATTACAGCACATTATGAAAGTTGGGAAGTCCGCGGCCTGGTGGGTGATCTGTCTCAAGGTGCATTTTGAATTCCACTTTGGCACAAAGGTAGTTGCTCAGCATAATGCATCTGATGTTATGCAAGTGCAATTAGCATGGGGGTGTACATATCCTTCAGGAATATGGACACACTTGTGGCCCATGTGTTCCAATAAAGGATAATGGGCAAGATGTGAGGTATGTGTTATAACATGGTCATGCAAGTGTGCTCTCCAGAGTGCTGAAACATGTCTCAGCCACTGCACAGATATGTTCTTCATGTTAGGGATTGACATATGTATGTGTGTCCGTATAGTGTTTCTGACATGTATCATTGTGTAGCGAGTCCCGCAGTTTATTGCTTGGCAGTCCCTGTAACAGCAGTGGACCCTCACTTGAACTGTGCATGATGAAGGCACTATAGGGTAACCATGAGCCCTAGGCAGTATCCAGATTCCCAGGGGTGACAGGTGCAGGCCCTGTCTGGCAAAGCATCATGGTCTGTCAACCATGTTATCCCAGGATGACAGATACTGGCTACCTTGTGAAATGCACCACTACACTAGACAATTGTGGAATACAAACCTTTTGTCCCTGTACTGCAGTATCATTCTGGCCAATGGCAGAATGCTACCCAGGCCTTGGAACATACCTGCATGGGCTACAAGACCTGACAGTTCCTGCATGTGTTTCCATGCAGTGCAGGCTACTGCATCACAGATCCTGTACAACAACATGGAATATACCAGAGCCATGTGTATAGTTTAAAAGGTGGTCTGAGTGTATGAGTATGTGGCTAATCATGGCAGACAGGCAGCTGACGGTATGTATGCCCTCGTATAGGTCGGTGTGTAACATAGTGCTAGAGTTTGCATTCACAAATGAGTACTGCTGAGCATATTTCCAGTCATGTGTTCAGAGGTGTGGCACAATTATGCAAACTATGTCATACAGTTTGTGTATTTTGGTGTCTGTCTCTTCCTGCTTGGGGAGGGTCCCTTGTTTGGCCAGATACTTAGACGCATCTGTGAATGTGTGTGATTTCCGGTAGTGTGTGTGGGTGTCCTTACTGTGTTCTGGTAAGGGTATGTGCTGGTTGTGCTGATGAGCTGCATGTGTTAACCTACACCTCATGACTGTCCAGTCCAATCATGGCTGTAGACTGGGCTGCCTTCCAGCTTAACCCTATAGCTGCATCCCAAACAATGTGTGGGGCGTGATGTTAGGTGGGTCTGGCAGTGTACATGGCATAGAGATTACATTTCCCCAGGATGGCCACATACACATAGCTGACATTAGGAAACACCAGTAGCTGACTAGTGGACATGCCTGTATGAGCATTCAGTACTACAAGTACCAACTGGTACAAACTATACATCATCTGTGTTGAAAAAAACAAGTTCCTTTGTCCCCAGCAATCATCCCACTGTGGAGATGTTCTTACGGTTATGTGAGAATGAGGTGTTTGAATGGAGGTCAAAAGGAAAAAGTAAACACTATTACAATTTAACACAGGATGAATTTCAGGCATTAAAAGAATTGCAAAAATGAAAATAAGTTATTTTCAGGCCAGCTGACAAAGGAGGAGCTTTAATAGTGATGAATTCAACACAGTATGCCCAGAAAATGCAGGATAAGTTAAGCCATAGTGATACATACCACAAAATCGAGAAGTATCAAGTAGACAGATTGATTTCCTCAGTAAAGAATGTCCTGTATGACAAATTAATGACTAAAGCAATTGATAAAAATCTATATGACTTTCTTGAAATGGTATATCCAACTATACCTGTTATCAAAGGGTTGCCTAAGATTCATAAGAACAGTGTTGATCCCCCTCTGAGACCGATAGTTTCGGGGAGAGGATGAGTCACTGAGCCCATTTCAATCTATGTGGAAACTGAACTCAAGAAGTTGTTGCCTTTCACACATACTGTCTTGAGGGACACTGGTCAGCTGCTGGAGAGACTGTATGAAAGAATGGAGCAAGATAGCTCCATAGACAACCTCATTTTGGTGACGATGGACGTCAACAATTTATTCACTTGCATACCCAACGATATAGGAATAGAAGCAGTAAGGGACTTTGCCTCTCATTTTGAAGTAAACATGGATGTGAACCTAGTATGCAGCTTCCTGGAATTGGTCCTGGAGAGCAATGTGTTCCTTTATGGTGAGAGCTACTATTGGCAGAAATTGGGGGGTAGCCATGGGCACCCCCTGTGCAAACAGCTATGCCAATATAGTCCTAGCTGAATGGGAAAGGTAATGGGAAATGGATACGAAAAATGAATGGAAGGAATGCATCATCTTTTACAATAGATTTGTGGATGATGTTATATTCCTATGGAAGGGCAGTATGCAACGCCTAAATGATTTTGTCAACTATTTAACAAGTATGACTAGCTTTTTAAGATTCGAAGTGAAAACATCAGCAAATGAGATTGAGTTCTTAGACGTGAGAATTTCAATGAATAAAAGCAAAGGAATCAGCACCACTATATTCAGGAAACCAAACTGGAGGAACCATATGCTATACTACAATAGCATGCACCTGAGACATGTTTTTCAGAATATTGTTGAAAATCAAGTGACCAGGATATCCAAGCTCTGTACTGATGATGATGATTTTCTGCAGGAACAAGACAAACTATTACAGAATTTTGCTTCAAGAGGCTATAATGAAAAACAATTAGTCATGAGTAAAGGCAAAGCAATGTCCATTCGATACAACAAAGGGCAACAGTACTACTCGAAACAGAATCAGAGTGATGTGAAGAAAGGTGGGAACAGCAACAGTCTCAGATGCATGATGACCTACAGCAATGACTCCTTTGATGTCCATGAAACCATCAAGAAATTTTGGCCAGTCTTAACTGCTGACAATAAAATTAATAGAATTGTAGGGGAAACACCTAAGTTTGGTTATAAAAACAAGAAGAACTTAAAGGATTTATTGTGCAATTATGATGAAATACCTAACAAGCAGAGTACAGAAGGAAGAAAAAGGTTAGGAACTTGGAAATGTGGCTTTTGCAAAGCTTGCAGCCACATTAAATGTTCCAACAGTTTTGTTCATCCGGTAACTAACAAATGCTATAAGTACTCTGGTTTTGCTAACTGCAACACCAAGAATGTTATATACGTTGGCACTTGTAATTTGTGAGGAAAGACCAATAGAAAGTTTAAGGAATGGATACTTCGCCATCTGTTAGACATCAAGAATAAAGTGGTAACCAATGCCCGATATGGACATGTGTATGAAAATCCAGGGCATTCATTTAGCTTTATGGTTATCTCAAATGTGACTACTAACCTTCGTGGAGGAGACATTGTCAACAAAACTGAAAAGGAAGAAAGCAAATGGATCATGAACCTCAGAGCTAATTTATTTCCAGGGCTCAACAGAGTAGTTCCTATTAAACCTATTTTGAAAGAGAGAAGCCTAATTAAGAAATTATTACATTAAAAAATGTTTAAAATCTGTACCTATTTTGAGGGTTTTGTCCCCAATAATTTTTGGCTTTGTCCAGATTTTTTATGCTAACAGGTTAAGAGCTATTGTAGGGTATTCCACTTTCCAATATTGTTAGGAAACATTCAGTACTGAATTATATGGAATGTTCTGGCTGTAATGCACAACTTCTGCAATGTTAAAATTGTTATTACTGTGAAGAAGCCTGATGCCTACATCCTCCCTTACCTCATTGTTTTGTGACTATCCCTTCAAACTGGTAAAATTAAGGTTGCTAAAGTCTCAATCATGGTTATATTTTTGACCCCCTTCTTGCTCCCTATTGCAAACACTTGATTGAACATGACAGATAAATTATCAGGAAAAAAGATAACAGTAACATCCCAAAGATGTTAATTCCCCACAAAAATATAACTTTCTTTGTCTCTATCCCTGTCTTCAAGTCCCTAGCTGCTGCCTCTTCTGTAACATCACTTTTTACTGCGTCATATTTACTAGGATTTTACAGTTGTTATAGGAGTCCAATAAAGAGTAATATATACACTATCCTTTTCTTCAATCCATTGTCATATTTGAAGTGGGTAAAGTAGGACTTCTTATCTAGTGTGGTTTTATAATACTTTGGTCTGTAGATTTGCTTTGGAAAATTGTCAAAGTCTAAATCCAGATGTATACCAAAGTGTTTTTGAATGTTTATATGACTTCTGTAGGTATAAGTGTTGGCTACACATTTTATTAACACACTGTTATCCTGCTGTTGTACTAATGTGCGTTGCCCACTAATGGGAGCACTGTTTTGTACATCTCTTTCCCGAGTAATTATGATGATAAACTGAAGAGAAACACAACACAAATATGTGCAGAAATGAACCATAAACTAATCTGTTAGTATGTCTGTATGTGAGTTCCTGTCACAAACCATACATCTCTTTCACACCTTCAGTGTAATCAAACAAGCCTCCTTGATTCAAAATGGTTTCCATAAGCAATATTTCCACCAGCAATAAGATGCTTTGTCCATCTTCTGCTAGATAATACCTTTATCATACATATCAGGAGTGAAGGGCTGCAGTTATGATGACAAATGTGTAAATCATGACACAATACATGACTTTAACATATATCTCTCCTGTATTGCATCAGATTCGGATATGGCTGTATGTGTAAACTACTTATTTGCATGAAAGTTGATATAGGGCACCACAGACCACTGCTAATTCCCAGCCTAATTTCATTACTTCAAGATATGATTACACAAGTGCACAAATAATTTTCCATCAGCTATGAAAATGAGCTTTGCAGTGCAGTGCTTTGGGAATAGAGTTAATAAACAATTCCAACAAAGGATTATGTGAAGTAGGTGGTACAACTTCTATATGCATTACTGGAATTTTTAAAGCCAGGTATCTAGATTTCATAGTGATGTTGACTCAGTAAATTCAGTTTGTTAATGTATGTATGCACTGCAATGGTTACACTTGCAACTTTGTTACAATGGTATGCAACCTTTTTCACACATAAGCTATCATCGTTACTCAGAAATGCACTGTCATATTTAGGAAGTGTCTGTATTGTCAATACACATTGTGCATGCATAAGCCAATACAACTGACAGTGACACAATAAATGGTTATTATTTGCATGCAATCATCACAGGATAAACTGTCATGAATGCTCACTTGACAATCCACTGTTTTACAACTGTGTTCGGCATTGACACCACATACTGTGAAACAGGTACACGTCCCTCACAGTAATAAAAATATACATGAATGACACCATATATTTATTAGCATCGAAGTATGTAATTACATGGGGCAAGCACTGTGCTTCCTTAACATATATGCTGTATCAACTTCCTCTCAGGGGTAGAATTTACCTGGATGATGATCCCCTTTTTCCACTTTTACTACAAACATCTTCTCTGCATCATGAGGTCATTCTGTTAAAAGTGCACTGTCTCCCTTTATAAGTCAGAATTTTCCTTTGGCACCTGTGGCTAATTCTATGTTCTCTAGTTTGTGCAACTACATAGGCAGGCACTTTGAACCCAACATTGGTTAACTAATGTTTGCTGCCACATACAGTTGGTCCCATAACAACATGCCTTATCTAAAGTTGCATTTAGGAGATGTATTTTCACTGGCAGAGGGCTACTTATACATTTGTATTAAACCCAGGCAATACCCAGTTTTGGAACCACACTGGTTACATTATGCTATCTATAATGAATGTGATCAGACTTATCCTGTGGCACTGGCTGTCGATACTGTGCTCTCTAGACTGTGTAACTAAAATGGTAGGTGGTTTGAATTCAACAATGATTGACTACTGTTACTGGGAATTCACCTGTCATGCTCTGTAGTGAAAGCTTCTAATGCATATAATGTGTGTAGCTGTGTATTTGTATTGTGCATTTCAACCACCTTCTTACCTTTTTAGAAGAACATCACCATATTAAACCATGGTGATGTTATATATTCAAATGTACACAGTCACAACTGTAAACCAACATCTCATGTGACATTTTGGTAGTGTTCTGTGCCTTGTGATCTGAGGTAGCAGATTAAAATCTCACCATTACTAGTTAGAATCAATATGGCTGTGAATATGCACATAGGTAACAAAATTGTCACTCAACTCTCTACTGTATACATGCATAGCTGGGCATTACTATTACAAGGATTTCTACTAATTTTCTTGACACAAAAATACTTTATTTTATAATAATGCCATTGTATGACATTTGACTTTCCAAAGAGAACTACTAAAGTTTTTTTTTCTGTGGCTTGAGGAAATGAGACAATATTCTGTATGCTATTGCCTTAGTAAGGCATGTATTTGAATCCATGATTATGCACACATTGTGTAATGATTGCCATTCTGTCATCACTGTGATGATTACATTATACGTCACATGTGATTGGGCATACCTAGCAGCAGGCAATGATGTGTGAGAAATAGACATATAGCAAAAGTCTTTTAAAGAAATTACAGACACATATATCCCTCGCAGCAAAAACATGATGCCACAGTTTCAAACACCTAAATATCTCACGTGTACCAACACTTGCAGCATGGCATGTTCATTCTTCACAATATCATGTAGCTTGTCTCATTATGTAGTCAGGTGCTGAAAAACGCACATTGGCTGTCTGTAAGCATTATTTGTCCTTATGCTGATATGCATGAATAGCACCCACAGCTGCTTTGCCCCCCCCCCACACCCTCCTACTTAAATATACCAACTCCAAGATCACACCACAGTGGAGGAAATAGTAAAGCTGCTAATCCGGCCCACCAAATTCTTTCACTGGGAAAGAATTCGATGTTCCGCGGCTTTGTTATTTTTAGACTTCAAACTTCCCAATTTGTTGTTTTGGCATTCAGACTTGTGAGCATTCAGACATATGATATACACCTGGATGTACTAACATTACACAAACAACATCGCATCAAGTTATTATTCTCAGTTTTTACTTTGGAGAAAGTAATGTAAACTAATTTTGTAATTTTCTGCCAGTGAAACAGTTGTTCTGCGAATGTTATGGTGTGAGTGCTCCTACAGCACATGCATTCACTAATGAATTGTATAGCATAGCAACACAGACAGACTGTGTTTAATTCTGTGACAGTGTTGTACAAAACAACAAGAATGTCTTCCTTAGCCAAGAGAAATTGGTATAGCACTGCTCACAGTTGTGTCAGCATTAAGATAGTTACCTCCTTGTCATCATTCTGACAAAATCATACTGTACAAATTATCCTCACATGTCCTTTATTACTTCACACATTAATTTATTTGTGATAAGATCCATTGCTATGTCATATGGCAGACACAGTCAATACACAGCTCTAATGAGAGTGTAGTATAACAGGCAGGGAGTTGAATCTGATAATATCTGTGTACCAGATAACTGTGCCAGACAGAAGTGGCTTAGGCAAAGGCAGTATTTACATCACATTCAGATGGAAACATTTTTAAGGCATCACCTCCAAGGTAGGTGATCCATACCTAATACAGTAGGAAAGTGCTGTATGCCCTTCTAGTGTGTTTGCCATGACAATTACAGTATGCCTATTACTGTGGTGTTACAGGTTGATGCACATCTTTCTGATATCTGTCTTGGCATGTGTTTAAGTCTGGAAAGATGCACATGTTGTATATGTCATTGATTGTTCACAGACAGTACTTAATTTCCAAACAAGAATGCACTGTATCGCATACCTTACACCAAACATTTATGCAATACTGTAATTGTTTTCTTTATAATGTACAGTTTTAGAGCACATGAGGACTTACCTAACATTTCTTACATTATGGCATGTTGCAAGATCATCATAAAGTGAGATTGAGCCTGTGTTCGTAGGCTCATGTGTGTTTACTAGGCTAGTGACCACAGGGGCCTTTTTAAGCCTAGCCATGCATCTCAAATCCTTGACAATTTCTGACACCCTTGGTAAGTATAAACAGCGGCTTAGGAGATTAAACATCTATGCGTTGATGTGGGAGTTGTTTTGAAAGAGTGCAGTTTGGGCTGCTGAGGGGATTTGTTATGTATACTTCATCAAGGAAGTCTTTGGGGATTAGGAAGTGCCTCAGCATATGTGGGTCTATATGTCTGCTTTGAATTGTGTGTGATGACTGCAGCTTGTGTACCACTGACAACCTTATTGACATTAGAAGTACTTTTATGTGAAAGCTTTAGCCTCCGGTGACATTGTGTAAATACATCTCTCACATATCATATCAGTTTGTCAGAATGTCCATATCCACCAAGCTGGTAACAGAAATAGTGTGAAATTTCATATCCATGGCAATAGACCCTTTTTCATTGATTAGACAGTTGGAGTGAGAATATTAAGCAATGTCAGGAGTATCCAGTTTGCAACTCTGGGGATAGTGCTTGTCACTGCAAACTAGTTTTCCTGTGTGTAATTAGGTATTGGGGAAATTTTAATCATGCTTTTACAAGAAAAATGTCACTCAAGGTGTGTGTGTCTGTACAGGGAACTGCCAAACACTTGAGGGGAAACTAACAAATAGACCCTGAACATTTAAGGATGAAGTATTTAGTCAGATATTCTGAAGTTAGAAACAAATCAAGCAGTACTTACTGAAAATAAAGAATTAGCTTGTCAATAATGATGAAAAGAGGGGAGTCGCATGGATGGCTACTGCCTGGCTACTACTAATGCTGGTCTCAGCACAGCTTCACTCTGTTGGGATACAATGCTCCTTTGCTTCTTTTCTCACCAGAAGCAAAACATTAGCACAAATTCCAAGATGAGAAGCAGGCCACAGCCTGGTTGGTGATCTGCAGTCTTGTCCCAGATGATGCAAAGCACTGCAGGCTTGTTGTAGCTTTTTCCTGGTATATGCCTTGGATAACAACCAGACCAATCAGGAACATCAAACACAGACACGCACACACTACCATAACAGAAACAGTCAGGAAACAATGCACCCTGCTCCTTTTCTCACCAGGAGTAGAATATAAACACACATTTCAAGCTGTCACCTATGAAGCTGTTATTAGACTTTCTGGTGATCAGCAGCCTCTAGGAAATAATGTCTCTGTGTTCCTCCTATTACCAGGAGAAAACAGAAGCACTAATCACAAGATGACTACTGAGAGCCAAATTGTGCACTCTCCAATAACTGGTGGTCTTGCAATAGATGTTTAAAGACAAGATGAAAAAAATGAGTTAATATTCTAAGCCCTAAGCAGTTAGATGTGAAAAATTGAGTAACAAGCTTTAGCTGTCTAAGTAGAGAGCCACTAATTTTAAAAGAACAAGATATATTGAAAGGGGTTGGGCACTTTTGTATTCTGGTTCTATGGAAGACAGTGGGATGGGCAATACATTTAAATAGTTGAAGGGGAATGATTTCACAAAATGATAATTTTGTGCTTACTTGCAAAACAGCCAATGAAAAGGGAGGGGGAAGGAGATATGAGGTCAAATTAACATAAAGGGCAGGCAACTAAAAAGACAGTTTTGTTTAAGAACACAACAGCAACAGGGGTGACTCGCAATAGATACAGCTGTGGCCTCTTTCCAAGTTTTGATATGTAATTAAAAGAAGAATAGAAGTAAAACATGGTGTAAAGAAAACAAATCACAGTACACAAAATAGAAGAAAGCAATAAAGTAATGCAAAATACAAGAAAACAAAAGCAAACTAACCTTTCCCTCGCATCAAATTGTGGTAGAGTCTGGCTGAGCTTTTCCAGTAAAGCTTTGAAATGTTTTATTTTACCCCTTAATTAGAAGGTTTATTTCCTAGCTCCAGTCCCTCAGTTCACAAGATAATTACCCTTAAGTGACCTGTTCTAACTTCTGTGTGACTTCTTCATTGACCTTTTCTAATTTCTGTGTGACTCACAAGAGGCACAGCTGTCATACCTTTCCAAGTTTGAATATGCAATTAAACTCGGAATACAAGTAAAACACAGTGTAAAGAAAACAAATCACAGTATACAAAATAGAAAAAGGCAACAAAGTAATACAAAATACAAGAAAGCAAAACCAAACTAACCTTTCTCTGACAGCAAGTTGCGGCAGTTGTGTACTTCTATTGTTTATATGCTGTTATGGCAGTGTTCATTCTAATTTCTTGTGAGCATGTCCACTATAATCAGTAGATATTCTCCATTTATGAACAGAAACCTTGAATTACTGAAACGTCATCAGATCTGTGTTGCCATTTGTCACTTGTATAGTTTGAGTATTATTATATTAGTGTTTAGAATGTATTTGAATATAAAACACACACTTGTGTAATACATATTTAAATGTAAAACATGTCTTTTTTTAACATGCATGACAAAACAGCTGTAGGGCTAACTTATTCTTGTTTATATATGGTTAGATTGGAGAATACAGAGCTACTGTCAGATACACACATACATCATCATCAGTAGCAGCCTCCTTTTTTCCACTTTTTCTACATGGGGTCAGGGTATCGTAACTGTTGCCAACACTCTCCATTCAGTACCACACTCCTGCCTTCTTCAACACTCATACCTGACTGTCCACCTCTTTGCTGGGCATCCTCACTTCCTCTTACATTCTTCCTGTCTGTCCCAAATCTTCCTCACCAGATTGTCTTCTGCTTTTCGGCACGTGTCCAAACCACAGCAATCTGTTTTCTTTGATCTTTTCTGCAATTGGAGCTACTTTGGCTTCTGTTCTGATGTCCTCATTTCTTCTACTTCTGTCCCACAGTGTGCATCCTACCACCCTTCTCAGGCACTTCAACTGATTTTCCTTTACTGCCCAACCTGGTCCATAAAGTAGTACTGGTTGCACCACTGTCTTGTACAGCTTACTTTTCAGCTTTTTTTGGTTTTCTTCTGTCATAACCCACACATGACAGTTGACTGCAGCCCTTGTGATTCTAGCTTTGACCTCTTCATTCAGACCTCCCTTCTCCTCAACCACCCCTCCCAGATGCATGAAGCTGTTTGCCTGTTCCACTATCTTCCCTTCTGTCTCTATTCTCAGCTTCTTCTGATTTCCCCAGTTTGCTGCCATTACCACCATTTTATCTGTGCTTAGGTTCATCCCATGTGCCTTCAGTTTTGCATTCCATTCTCCTATCCTTTGCTGATGTTCTAGTTCAGAGTCTGTCTGTAATGCCACATTGTCTGCATACAGCAACTTTGTTGATCTGTCCCCTCAAACCTGTTCACTAATGTAGTCCATCACCAGTATGAACAGCAGTGAGCTCAGAACTGAACCGTGGTATACACCCACTCCCACTGGGAAGCCCTCTGTGAGGCCATTCACTGTTCGTACTTGAGTCATTGTGTCCTTGTACATAGCCTACACTAATTCTACCAATGTTTCTGGGACTTCAAACCACCACAGTACTGCCCAGATCAGCTTTCCTGGGACCTTGTCATATGCTTTCTCCAAGTCTAGGAATGCCTAGTTGGACTGTCTCTTCATCTCTAGCTTCTTCTCAAGTACCTGTCTCACTGCAAACATTGGATCAATTGCACTACATCCTGATCTGAATCTGAACTGCTCCTCTCCCATCTTATATTCTACTACTCTGTATATCAGTTTATCAATCACCCTCTCCAAAACTTTCATGCAGTGTAATTGGATGCCTCTGTACCGCCCACAGTTGTGAATGTCCCCTTTTTTCTTGTACACTGGCACAAGTATGCTTATTCTCCAGTCATCTGGGATACACTTTTCTCTTCCACTGCTATTAGTACTCTTAGGATCCAATTCTCTCCTATCTCACCCAGCATCTTTATCATATCTGCTGTGACCTCATCTGAGCCTTCTGTTTTCCCTGACTTAATTTTCCTTAGTTCTGTTCTTACTAGTGTTGTTCTTACTTCTTCTAGGGTAGGCACTTCTTCTCCTTCTCTCACTGTAGGCTGTTTCTGGGGATAGTACAACTTCTGTGGGGTTTTCTTCATTCAGAAGCTGCTGGAAACATTCCTTCCATCTGCCTTTCATGTCCTGCGGACTGGTGAGCAGGTTGTTACTGGCATCCCTTTTGAAGGGTGTCTACCTATCTCCTTTATCTTTCTGTCTTTGCCTTGCAAGATGATATAGTTTCTTTGTGCCACTTACTGAGTCACTTTCCAGAAGTTAGTAGAGTGCCTCCAATGTCCTATTCTTTGCTATTGCAACTTCTTTCTTAGCTTCTTTGCTAGCCAACCAGTAGTTCTTCCTAGCCTGGTTAGTCTATTTTATCTCCCACTTCTTTCTGCACTCCTTCTTTCTTATGATGACATCCTGGACTTCTGCATTCCACCAACAGATTTCCTTATGTATCTTATTTTCATACCTGGCTCAGTCACATATCTTTTCTGTAGTCCTAACACATGCTGTTTTTAGGCACTGTCATTCTTGTTCAACTCCATGTATTTCCTCCTCTTTTTGGGGTGCTAGAGCCCCTCAAACTGTTGTACTTTCTCTCCAGTCAACTTCCAGGTCTTCAATCTGGCCTCTGTTGACCTTAGAACCTTCTCTGAACACTGCTTGCAGCTGATTGTGGCAACTAGTGATTTATACTGTGGGGCAACTGTTTCACCGGGGATGATTTTGCAATCATGGATGTGCATTTTCCTTACTAGGTGGAAGTCTACCTGAGTTGCATCTTGGCTACTCTTGTATGTGATCTTGTGACTGTTTCTCTTTCTGAACCATGTGTTGGCTACTATCATGCCATTTGCCAGACAGAAGTCTACAATGGCTTCTCCTTCTTTATTGCTGTTGCCCCACTCATGTGGACCCAGGCAGTACTCGTATCCTGGTTCTGTCTTCCCAATATGTGCATTCAATCACCCATTATCAACACCAATTCACGTTGTCCTGCTTTATCTAGGTAGGTCCTACAACTGCTGTCTGAATGCACTCTTTTCCTCACCATCACAACCGTGCTGTGGAGAATAGGCTGAAATTATGAAAATTGCCCTATCATTACAATGGAGTTTGATTGCCATGAGTCATTCATTCTGATAATATCCCTCACTGCCTTTTGAAGCCACAATTCTCATCACTATTCCTACATCATTTCTAGCCTTTCCCCCACCTCAGTAGTAGAATCTGGATCCCAAGCCAAGTGGCTGCACTGCCCTTCTATCTCATCTCTTGGATACATAGGATGTCCAGTCTCCTCCATATCATCATGCCATTCACTTGCAAGCTTGTCCTGTCAGTGAACCTACATTAAGCATAGCAATTCTCAGTTCATGTTTGACAGGCTGGTTGGTTTTACATCCAGCTTTCGCTCAACAAAGCCAGGTAACCCAGGCTGGGCAACTAGACACTGGCCGGTCAGCAGCTTAATGACCTAGGGCTGCTGGGCTTTATAGCAGGCACACACTGGCCAACAGGGGCGCATATACCCCTCCCACCATTAGCAACAGTCAGAGATTAGGCTGGGTCCTCAACCCATTTATCACCAGTAACTGCCCATGGACATTTTGGCAACATTAGTCAACATGATCAACTCTTCCCCCTGTAGGGTACCACAGCTCCATTCATTGGTGAGGTTTTTGAGAAGGAAACACTCAGCATGTCTTTTGGACATGGGAAAAACCCTACTGGGGCACAGGGAGAACATGCAAACTCCAAACAGGCATTGGTCAGAGGTCAGGATCAAACCTCATACCTTGTGCATGGGAGGCGAAGACCTTTACCATTATGCCAACTGGTCTCTTGTCAATTACACACGTGCATTCCCTGCATACACATGCTGTATTTAACATCTGCAGTCTATGTGAATAGCCCTTAATGCATCCACAGTTCCTGCTGTTGCCTCAGATTAGGATGTTATCAGCATTAATATCACATTTACTACCCTTTGTTGCAGTATTGTATTGTGTCCCTCTCACATCAGTTGTTAACATGTCCATTTTTAATTATGTGCATGGGTCAAACATTGTGAACAAGAGTAATTATTATTACATCAATGTGGAAGTATTTATGTTAAAATGTTTCTTTGAGACATAATCATGTTTGACAGCATTAACTGAATGCATTTTCTCCATTTATCCTCCCATCTTTCTTAAGTCTGCACTATTAACATTGTATTGTGTGTACAATCTCCCTATTTAATGTCCCCTGCATCTTAATTCTCATAATCAACCACTGCTGTCCACAAAATGGTGCTTGTAAACATGTAAGTGCAATGAGCAGCATGCATATTCAATGAGCGCTGCTGTTGATTGTGCTAACAAGCCTACACAATCTTTAAGAATTACAAAATGTGTTTTGGCTAAAACTGAAAGAAATTGATGAGGAGACCCTCCTGGTTTAAATGTGCCTCCTGAGTTGGGTAAAGCCTGACCTTCCCATCATCATACACACACACACACACACACAGACACACACACACACACACACACACACACACACACACACACACACACTCTCTCTCTCTCTCTCATACTTATTACACACTGTGAGATTTGAGCCAACTACCTATCCAGGTTACACAATCTAGGGCACACAGTATAGCCCACAAGTGGTTACGGCATACCACTAAAATGTTTATTTGCATGACTGGTTGTAAGTATTAGCACATGCTTAAATATTTGCTGAGGTTTTGAACTTACAATAGGAAGTAACAGTGACATATGGTATGCCATGATAGCCTTCACACAAATAAGTATAAACATATAACAATTCTGATCCATTTCTGAAAAGATGTGGGTTATGCTAATATTTTCTGTGTCATGATTTACACATTTATCATGATACTAGCAGTAAAGCACTTATTATGTTGATAATATAGGTACATTCTTCAACTCTCCTCATATGTGGTGACTGTCCATAGATTGTTTCCCCATAAATGTTTTACTTATCCAAATGTATTGCAGTTATTGCTCAGAAGATATGAATAGGCAGTGAATCATGAAGTGTAGTGGATTAGCAAGGATTAAGTAAGGATAGCTATGAAGAGGATGAAGAATGGAAAGGCTGTTGGTCCAGATGACATAACTGTGGAAGCATGGAGGTGTTTAGGTGAAATGGCAGTGGAGTTTTTAACTAGATTGTTTAATGAAATCTTGGAAAGTGAGAGAATGCCTGAGGAATGGAGAAAAAGTGTTTTGGTACTGATTTTTAAGAATAAGGGTGATGTGCAGAGCTGTAGTAACTACAGAGGGATTAAATTGATCAGTCACAGCATGAAGTTATGGGAAAGAGTAGTGGAAGCTAGGTTAAAAAAGGAGGTGATCATTAGAGATCAGCAGTATGGTTTCATGCCAGGAAAGAGCACTTCAGATGTGATGTTTGCTCTGAGAGTGTTAATGGAGAAGTACAGAGAAGGTCAGAAGGAGTTGCATTGTGTCTTTGTGGACGTAGAGAAAGCATATAGCAGTGTGCCTAGAGAGGATCTGTGGTATTGTATGAGGAAGTCAGGAGTGTCAGAGAAGTATGTAAGAGTGTTACAGGATATGTATGAGGGTAGTGTGACAGACAAGTACCACTGAAAGGGATGGTCTACAAGAGGGTAGTGAGACCAGCTATGTTATATGGGTTGGAGACAGTGGCATTGACAAAAAGGCAAGAGTCAGAGCTTGATGTGGCAGAGTTGAAGATGTTAAGATTTGCATTGGGTGTGACAAGGATGGACAGGATTAGGAATAAGTATATTAGAGGGTCAGCCCAGGATGGAAGGTTTGGAGACAAAGCCATAGAGGCAAGATTATGTTGGTTTGGACATGTGCTGAGGAGGGATGCAGAGTATATTGGGAAAAAGATCCTAAGGGTGAAGCTGCCAGGTAACAGGAAAAGAGGAAGGCCTAAGATAAGGTTTATGGATGTGGTGAGAGAGGACATGCAGGTGGTTGGTATGACAGAGCAAGATGCAGAGGACATGAAGAAATGGAAACAGTTGATCCACTGTGGCGACCCCTAATGGGAACAGCTGAAAGAAGAAGAAGAAGAAGCTCCGAAGATATGAATAGGTTTGAGATTATTTATAACCATATAAGGAACCAGACAGGGTACTGCTGGTGTAATAACATACATAACCATAATTTCACAGCTCAAAAGTTAATCCGAAATGATAATATTCATAATTTTAGACGTGATGCTGGATTGAAACATCTGTCAATCTGCATTGACAGACTATAGACATGATCAGACCACAAGTAAGTCACATTTCATGTGTCAAAACACACACATTTGAAGAGACTATGAAAACAGTATGAAGCAAGGGTATATAAGTGCCGCATACTTCATAACAGTAATCACAGTCGAAACATCCCATATGGTGTCATTCAACCTTACCAGTTGTGAAACATATAACAGCTGTCTCCTCATAGTGCTATTACTTTGTATTTCTGTAGCACAGAAGAACAAATGGCAGTAGGCTAATGTGGCCGAAGGCAAAAACTGACCACTTTTTGACATAAGATGGGAACTGCCATTTACTGGCAGCTACAATTGCTGCTCAAGTCAAGGCATTACACAAATACAGAGGACAAAGAGAGTGAGACAGAAGTGGGTAGGGAGAGAGAGAAACAAAGAGAGAAGGACAGAGAAAAAACATAAAAACATTTTTGTTTATGGGCTATTTCTTCCTAGCTCTGTGGTGTACTACTCCTATGTTTGTCATGGTGACTCTGTCATGTTCTGTACCATATTTTTTCCAATAGAAAGTAGTAGAAACATGAATAAGACCTAAGCAGGATACTGGTAGAATAACATATGTAGCCAGTGCTTACACACATAATATCAATAAAAAAACATGAAATAATATTTGACATAATTCTGGATTTGAACTCTTAACACTCTATAAAATGCAGCCTATAGATCTAAGCACCATCTTAGCATACCACATAGGTACTCATAATTCATATTAAAAAAAAATTGCACAGTTGAAGGGACAGTGAGAAAAGACTGAAGAGAAGGAGAATGTAGGCATCAGGCTTCATCACAGTAATGACAGTTGTAACATCTTATAAAGTGTACATTATATCCAGCAGTCTAATAAACATATACGAGTAACTGTCTCAAAATAGTGTTATCAGTCTGCATTTCTATAGTGCAGTGGGATTAAGGATATTCAAGCAGCAGTAATTGTAGTAGTGTGGTCAAACTTACAATCTGCAATTTTTGCTATAGACCATGAAATGCAAATGACTGCCATTTACCATTTGGTGCATGATGTCAAGCAATTCACAAATGCTAAGGGCAAAAATTAAAGGTTTTATGGGCATCTCTGACCATGTGTATTATGTGTGCTTCTATTTTTGACCAGATTAAATATTTGAAAAGGGGATTGATAGGACATTGGTGTAAATGGGGGCCAAGCAGAAGGTAGGACCCAGGGGAAGAATAAAGGACTGTGCAGCATGGTGGTGGAGCAATGCCACAGCTATCCACTTCTTTATAAGATAAGAACAATAATTTAATGAATTTGGATAGTCACCACATCAGGTCTGTGCAACAATATCTGAATAATATTGTATGGCCCAAGTAGTCTAACGCCAGTGTGTTAAGTAGACACATAAGCAAAGTGGAGAGCTATGTATGGGGAGTATTTTTTGTGGGACAAGTGCCTTTTTCATTTTTTGTAGAGAGAGGACCATTATTTAAGGTGGCTAGGAATAAGAGGGTTAGGTGGGTAGGGTACGGTAGGTAGCAGGCACAGAAAAACAAGATATACAAGACAAACAGGGATGGTTATGGACCCAAAAGGTTGGTGGACACCATGACTGGGTTTAAGTAGGGGATATTGGAGGTACCTCCACATTCAGCATAAGTACAGTGTGTTTGTGGTCCTCACCCTCAGAACTATCATCACTGTTTTTTGTTGCAGATCCCTGGGTCAGTGCTGGATGAGTCATCAACTTTACAATTCAATGCAGGACCTTCTCTAATCTTCCAATTTAGGCACAGAGGTCTAACTCCATAATGTCTTCCACCAGCCCTGTCAACTACTGAGAGGTGATGAAATCACTACCTCAGCTAGTACTATGACCAGAGGGTACCACTGAATCAGCATCCAGGGAAGAATGACATATCTGAAGTAAGTAGTGTATGAGTTGCGAAGGCAACTATAACTGACTGGGATCCAGATGTACTGATTGTCTGTGCTGCCTGTGGTGGTGACACTGCAGCTATATTTGAAGGTATGGCATTCTGATCTCTAGTGATTGGTTTAGGTCCATGTATGGATGGTCATTTGTATTGCTGCAGCAATGTTTTAACTCAGAAAAAAGAGATATAGAATTGGAGGAGAGAAAACATACATAACATCAATTCCATATCATTTTAAATCATTACAGCCAAGTGATGTCTCCAGGCATTTCTGCAGTTACCTTCTACTGTACATCTAGGGCGTCAGATATTGTCTGTTCATATTTTCATTAATAATTCCAAAACCATGCTACATACAAGGTATCAGAATATTTTATCTTGAAGCATACATGATGGCAAACACAACTGTATTGATATATGACCTCTGTCAATTAGTATTTGGTAGAACTGTAAGGTGATAACTTCATTTTTTAAAGACTAAAGCCACACCCACTAGAAGTTAAAGGTACACACTTAAAATAGCTCTACTGGAGGGAATAAGTTAAAATTTCAAAATAAAAAGAAATTGACACAAAAATAGTGTAAACTTTACCACATCCAGATATGATGTGAAGTCATTAATGTGTCATATACACATCAGACAAACAGGTGACTATGGCATATCCAATAAATGCCATCCAAGTAAAGACATCTATTTACAAAAAATGCAAAGTTTAATGTTAATTAATGTTGGAGAAAATATATTTTTATATATTGTTTTGTAGTAAAAGCTAATTGCTGCTTGGACTTGAATGCCCACACTCTAAGTTAATGTACACATTGTCTAATACAATGATCAGGATCTACATGAATAATTGATATATATATATATATATATATATATATATATATATATATATATATATAAGGTACATCTACTTAGTTTTGAGTGTGTCAAGCTCATATGGATTAATGTCATGAAAGGTGCTGAAATTTGCTAAATTTTAGAGGTGTTATGATCTTGCTTGCATTCATACCTGAGACATACTTGCCCTTTGCCTTTCTGAGATGTGCCCTTTATTCCTGATTCACCTTTTCATTTCTTGCTATGTCTCCAGCAGCTGTACAGAACACAAATGAGAAAAATAAGAAACATAATGAATAAATGTATTGACTGGTCAATCCATTGTATTATATTGGTGGTGATGTCTCACTATACTTATAACTCAAGGGAGTCAGAAATTCTAAATTCTGCCTCTCATCAACTTAGGAGGTCCTGCATGTGCCATTACATTTCACTATAATGGTGAGGACATTGATCTCCAGTGCAGGAAATGCCATTTGCACTGGTGATAGCTTTGGCCAAGGCATTCCAAGACTCAGCCTTGTACTGTGACCTGGTATAGTCCTCCTGCTGGTGCATATGGCTATAACACTTTATGAGGAGTACCATGATGATCCTGGAATCCTCTTGACAACACGTTTGTGCTCCATTTGGAGCATCACCCTCACCTTTACCTGCCATTTCTTCTGAAGGATGTCTAGAAATATGGCAGGGAAATTGGCATCCAATTCAGATTTCACTTTTACCAGCCTATTTACAAAGACATCCAACAGTACCAACTGCTTTTGTGCAACTGAAAGCAGAGAAATGGCCTAGTAGAGAAATTATGTATGATTTCTTAAAAAAAACTGCAATTGTGAAATATGGCAGTGAGACCTGGCTATGAGTGATGCTTACTGTATTTACATGTTTCAGTGTGAAATCTTCAAATGCTTTTGCAATGATATTATCTGAAGTACATTTCAAAGGATATATTGTCACCTCTAACTATGCTTTCTGTTATGGTGGATAGTAATCATACATACAGTGTTCTGACACACAAATATATGATGTAAAACTGCTGGCATTGATAATAATCATTGTGTCATTAAAGGCTAAATTGTCTAAATTGGGACATAATGGATAGGTAGAACATACAAATTATGAATTTTGATAGCACATGGGAACTGAAATTATGACTAAAAAGAAGTCTAAACTGTGAATATCTGTTTATTAACTGTTAGTGCCACAAGAGAAATACAATTTTAAGCTAGTAAGTCAAGGTGTAACAATTTCAACATTAGTGAAGATCTAATTATAACAAGCCTCTATGTGTTTGATTTTCAGTTCTCATGCTTCTGGAGTAATATGTAGAAGCCGTTAGTTATTGCTGCAAGATAATTTCATATGCACTGATTTGAATGAGCTGAGTAACCATGTTGGGGGTAGGTGCCTTATATATTTTACTTCATATACTGTACCCTAAAAGCTTAATAATTATATTGTATTGAGCCATACATGTTTCCAAAAACTATTGTGAATATTATACATGCTGCGGTGGTACGGCGGTAGCGTTGTTACCTCACAGCAAGAGGTTCTCTCATTCAATTCTTGGCTTGGCTTGGGAGTGCTTTCTGTGTGGAGTCTGCATGTCCTCCCTGTGGTTGGGTAGCGTTCAAAAGATATGCGTGTGTAAATGGGCGTGCCTTCGTTGAAGGCTGGGCGTTGAGCTTGCACCTCGGCATTTCATAAAAATCTACTGCCAATCATTAGTGGACCGGAGTTCCACTGTGGCGACCCCTTACTGGGAAAAAGCTGAAAGACAAACAACAACAACAATTGTGAATATTATACATATGCAAGTGTCATTTAAATTAACTATGATGATTATGATTAACATACTTCACACGGATTATAGTTGACTTATTTAGCTAATATTTACACAGAATTGTTTTGTGCTTTTTGCAATCACTGCACCAAATAAAACTTTTAAAACTTTTAAATCAAAGCACAATACTGCAAAACCAATAAAGCAGCATACGCACTCTATTTAATCACTTTGAAATGGGCCCTCAACATATGCTTTCACTAATTTGCTGAAAACATAGCTGCTTAATGAAATTCACATAGAAACAAACAGACAGCCAGATTCAAACTTTAAATGATTAAGTATGTACTTATGCATTTAGATATTATAATTGGATGATGAATCTGATTGGCTGTTTGCTTCTATATAAATTTCAAACACTAACAGATGAGTAACAGTAACAAAAAAGCAGGGATTGATTCCAGTGTTTGATATTTTTAATATACTACTTGCACTTGCACAATTGTTTTCTTGATGGATCTAGAACTGTTGTTATTATTAATAACATATGAATGTTGTAGAAAATATGACATTTATTAGTGTATGAGAAAGTAAAATCAGTATCAGCAAATGAAAGAAATAAATATTCTGAAATGAAACCAGCACATATGGCAATTCCCTGACACTTTCAAACTTTTAACAGAGCTTGCCACATGATAACTTGTATTTCTGTTACACATCATCGGGCATTCAGATTTAATTTTTAAATGTTTAGATATGTATTTATGCATTTATATACTGTAGTTGGGTGATGAGTCTGATTGGTTGTTTGTTTCCATATACATTTCATTTAGTGGTTTTGTTTTTAGTGAACCACTGAAGGCATATGTTGAGGATCCAGTTCACAGTCATTAAATAAAGAGTGTATGTAGTGCTGTTCTGGTTTTGCCATATTATGTTTTGATTACAGACAGTTGTGTTGCAAATTTCATTTTTGTAATTGACAGTTGTAGTTCATATTCAATCCTTAATAAAAAGTATATGACAATACTTATTGTGACCCTCTGTAAAATTATCTGCTATGTAAATTAAAACCCTGCAATATCTCTGCTGTTTCTCCATATTTACTGCATTAACACCTTGAGCCACACAGAAAGGTAATCGAGAGGTGTATTTTCTTCATTCAGTACTGTCCAAATTGCTGATGGAAGTGTACCAGAGCCAGTCTTATTTGTGCTACTGACAGCAGCCTAAATTAATGTTTTGAGTTTTGGCCTTCATATGTGAACTGTTGCTCACTGCTAGTAATCTCTGACAATTATGGCATGCAATGTCAAGCATCATGCAAAGGCAGAAGCAAATAAAAAAAAATCTTAAATATACAGAAATGATACAAGCACATATGGCATTATCCTGACACATTCAGTCTTTTAACAGTGTTTGCCTCATAATAACTTGTTTTACTGTTACACATCATCATGCATTCAAGTATTTGCACTTCTTGAGGAAGGGGCCACACAGGCGATTACATAACTTTATTTTTATTCTGAATATAGAAGTAACAATTACACAATTTTAAAGGAAATGCATTGCTGTCATAATTACTAATTTGGAAATAATACAAATATTCTGAATTAATTGTCTCCTCGCACATTAGTAAATGACACATTTTCTACATCATGCATATAACAATGTGTTATTACTAATAACAATAGTGTAGGTTCCAGCAAGAAAACATTTTATAAGTGTAAGTTGTGCATTCAAAAATACTAAATGCTGGAATTAAGTCTTGCATTATTGTTGCTGTTCCACATCTGTTAGTGCAGTAAAATATTGAACCACAGAAACAGTTACATAACAGATGTGTTTTTTGACAATTAATACTATGTATTTTTTAATTATACACATTCAAGTGTACTTTAAAATAACTATGATCATTATGCTTAATACAATTCACATAGAGTGTACTTAAGTTATTTAGAATTCATTAAACAGTGTTGTGTTGCAAATTTCATGGTATAACTTGACAGTTGTTCTTCATGTTTAAACCCTAATAAAAAGTTTGTGATACCCTTTGTAAAAATATATGTAAATTTGGATTTGAATCCTGCATTACCTATACTGTTACTAATAACATGATCCATTAACAAATTGAACCACAGGGAAAGCTACATAACAGGTGTAACTTCTTCAGTCAGTACTGTCCAGAATGCTAATGAACATGCACCAGCACCTGTCTCAATTGCATTAATGATGTCATTCCAAATTAAATGTTTCAGTTTTTTTCCATGGGAAGTGAGCTATCATTCACTGCAAGTTACAGCTGAGAGGCAATGACATTCAATGCTTGCATGCAAAGCACAAAGCAAAAAAAAAAAAAAAAAACAATTCAGTAAAAACTCTGTCTTCTACCATGAACATATGGACATTAAGGATCCCTAGTTTCACACAGACAACACACTCTCTACAATTGAACTTTGACACTATTGCATTAACATGAAACATTGAGAATATTAGCAGTGTGTGCCACATACAGAGATATTCATAAAGTGGTATAAAGGTTATAATAAATAAGTCAATTTAATGTCATGCATCTTATAAGTCTATTCTCCAAGATATAACCTCTGAAGGTTTACATCAAAGGAACAGTAGTCTCAAACATTTAATTATTTGTGCATTGTTACTAACGATTTGCACTTCCAAGCCATTATGTAGCCTGATTTCTCAACACTCACTCTTTTATGGCCAGTGAGTATGCACAGCATCATGTAGATCCTCACACCATGTTTATTGGCTCTGCACTTTGAGCAGATTGACTGACTATGAGTGATAATGAGGTGACACCTGATTTACATATTCACCATGTCCAGAGGGATTAATCTGCAATATATAAGTGTGACCTGTGATTAAGGAACTTATATCATAGTAGGGTTTCACCAACTTCAGATACTGCTGCATGACTGCTGCAATTGCATCACTGTTGGTGATCTTTACTACAGAATCTGTCAAGGTATGTGATGATAATTTATAAGTAATAGTTATACATTGACAATATTTATCCAGAAAGAAAATGAGTGGTGTCTTCATTTTGCATATTTGTGTTACTATAGACAGTATAGCAGTTGGTATCAGAATGATCCTCATCTAATGTTACATGCCTTTATACCAAAATTGCACTAAGGATGTCAACACATTTAAGAACTTGTATATTAAAAATAGTGATTGCAAAGTTACATTTCAGCAAATAATAATATGGTAAGCCTGTTGTATATGGCTGACATAAACAAGTGTCATGCCATTAGAAGGGGTTGTATTTAACATTTGTGTTTAGTGATGTAGTGTGACATGAATGGTTGTTTCACAGTTCTTTTGATTTTTATTACTTAACTGAGTGCTGTCTACATTTTGCAAATATGTTAGTGTAAGAAGGGTATTTCAGATTTATTACAAAAGGATCACTGACCAGCATTACATAGAAATGTTTTATTTTGCCCATCTTAGCATTTTTGACAGGGTCTATATTGAATCAGCGAATGCTTAAAAGACCGAACGCTGATTCATTGACCTTATTTTAGCAAAAGCTGACAATCCTGAACACCCGGAACAGCGATTTTTTTCTCAAGGATCACTGGGCCAGTTTTGGGAGTTTGCCATTTCCCCCGATGTGGTGTGATCTTGGAGTTGGTATATTTAAGTAGGGGGGTGTAGGGGCGAAGCCCCCCACATTAAATACTGTTTTCATTATTTTTTTTTTTTTTTTTTTTTGTGGAACAGCGATTTTTTTCCCAGGGAAGCAATTTTTTGCCCTGGGAAAAAATCACTGTTTAAAGTGTTCGGGATTGTGAGCATTCGGTTAACTAGTGTTGATGAATCAGCTTTCACTTTTTTAAGTGTTCGCTGATTCAGTATAGACCCTTTTTGACAGATATCTAAATATAGAAAGCAAATGTCTTTTAAAATTGTCATTTCATAAACGTCATTCATTGGTAATGCAGTTATATATTCCAGACTAACACATTTCTTTATAATTATTCATGTTCATTATTGCCAGAGGGAAGGGAGGATTTAGAGTAATGGCATACAAATACATGTTTTTAATGGTTACTTGCATAAATGCATATTTTTATGGCCAATCCATTAACTCATCAAGTTTTCCCAGTGTTGTGCTGGTTGTGGTTGCAGATGTGAAAGACAAACAAAGGATGTGTCTGCTGATGATGTTCCTAGTACACCATTACACCATGTTTATATATGTGTGTGTATATATATATATATATATATATATATATATATATATATATATATATATATATATATATATATTTACACACACACATATATATA
This sequence comes from Protopterus annectens, assembly GCF_019279795.1. Lineage (NCBI taxonomy): Eukaryota > Metazoa > Chordata > Ceratodontiformes > Protopteridae > Protopterus > Protopterus annectens. The sequence continues at coordinate 1,689,689,665 of NC_056726.1, forward strand.
TATATATATATATATATATATATATATGGGTCTACTTTCAAATCTCAAAATACTAAAAGTATCTTGAGATGGAAATACCAAACACACACTACAACGAAAAATTAAAAACTAATGTCACTATACCGAAAGTTCATAATACTGAATTTTCAGCTTGCAACATTCAGGTTTTTAATATACCTTCCACCACAAAATCACAAACAATGCCTCTCTATCTACACTGTAACAAAGCAACAAAACATACACACCAACAAAACCCACATAACCTATGTATAAGCAGGGGACAAGCCCCCTGCAACCCCCATGTGGAGGGCTGCATCCACCCCGCTACTTATATATACCAACTTGGAGGTCGCATTACCATAAAAAATGCAAAAATGCTACCAATACACACCTTCCACTTACTTTGCACACTGTCAACCATACATTCAAAAAATACAAATACTACAAATTTACAAAACTGACCACCTTCAACACTAACACACACACACACACACACACACACACACACACACACACACACACACACACACACACACACACACACACACACACACACACACACACACTCACCTATTTACCCCAACCTACTCCTAAAACTTCACAAACAAATAAAAAATAATAAATCTCTACCCAAAACCCTTAAACAGTTAAAAACCTACCTGAATCTCCAAACACAACCATACAACATCCACCATGTCTAAATCCCAGATCAGACTGCACCTTAAAGACAAAGCACACCACACCACAGCAACTGCAGATTCGGTAAACTAACATTTGTTAAAGTTTCAAATAACTGCACTTTCATTATGCTCATCTCAAGATACTGAAAGTTGATCTTTCAGTATTTTGAGCTTTCAAAGGGGATCTATCTATCTATATATATATATATATATATATATATATATATATATATATATATATATAGAGAGAGAGAGAGAGAGAGATAAATATATATATATATATATATATATAGATATATACAAAGAGTGGGAGAAAGGGGAGGAAAACAGAGATGTATTTTATAAAACTTTGTTTATAGTTATAGGCACTGGAGGCATTGCTGTATTCCTTTTAATATATTAGTATTTAGTATTTATGTTACACATATCACTTATGAGTTGTGTCTGACATTCCTCTACAGTTGAGACATGTTTTTTTCTTAGTGATGTCTAATACTTGCCTATTGGGGGGGGGGGGGTAATCATTTTTTATCTCTTCTTTACAGGTTTGTCACTTACCTTGGTCTGGAAGCAGCACCAGTACCAGCACCTTGCATTAAAACCTGTTGCACATACAGATTAATAACAGTAGCAGCAACCCCTTGCATTTATTTATGTGTCCTCATGTCTGTATTCTAATAAGTAATGGAAATGAGAGCTAAAGGAAGTGCAGCATACACAAATGGGTTTTATACAGTTCTGAATCGCTCCAGAATGTTGACTTGCTTCATTAGCATGTAATTCACCTAATTAATCCTTCATGAACATATTCTGGCACTTTACCCTTGTACTGCAGCTGAGCACAATGTTTAGTGAATAACAAACAATACACACACTTTCTCATCTTTTACATGGCATTATAAAGTATAAGTGTTCATGCATTCGTACCACTAAATTTTTGGAGGAGGTCCCCCACACATTACATTTTTCTGTATTGTGCACATTGCTAATATTCACAATCTTAAGAAGCAATGAGTGAGTACAAACCATGTAAATCGGAAGACAAAGAAGATCAAAAAGAAAAAAGAAAATACGTTTATACTTTTATAACTGAGACTTAAACCCAGACTAAAACAAAAAAACAAAAAAACAAAAAAACAAAAAAAAACCAATAGTTTTAGTTAGGCTTAGCAGCAAGGAACCAAAAACAAAGTACATTTGCTTTGTTCTGCAAGGTTATATCACAGAGAACAAATGTTAATCTGCCTATGACATGTCTTAAGTTTCAGCTTTATTTATTTGTTTGTTTACTGGCACTTGTTTACTGGGATAGCCCAGTGGACCAGTAAGGGCCCATTTTCAGTGGAGTCCCAGGGCACAAAAAATATGAACATGTAACAAAATTAACATCATACAGGATGTTATCATATGTAAAGTTCAGCAAAAAATGTATATGGACAAGTAATTAATAATTAGTAAAAGTAAAAAAAAAAACTTCATTAGTTATATAGTTAATTGGATAACACCGATGGATAGAGCTATGGATGGATTGGATTCAGATTCTACCTAATGTAAGGAAGTTAGTGAAGACAAAATATACTTTAATCTATTTAGTCTTCACTTAGACTTCTGTTTCCAATAGTTTTTGTGAGCAGTTATCCCTGCATTCGCAACCTTTGTTTTCCATTAAAACTTTCCTAAAGTATGAATATAAAATGAATCCTTCTCTATGTATTGACTAGTCTGCTTTGCAAGTCACATTCCACCAGTTACTCTGAAAAACATTCTTGATATACTTCCCCATGTTTACAATAAGCTTGGCAATAAAGAGTAGTATAAACTAATTAATTCATTTACATAATAATTCCAGATCCTTGCTGTCAGAACCTTCACCACAAGGTGCCATATCAAGTGGTCTTTAGACAGTTCTCTCAAACTATGTACAACCATTTTGTTATCTGCGCCGAAGTTACAATGTCCTATATCCTGATATTCTAAAGTTTTCATGACTTTGACATTCTTACAAACAGCTTCCCAGAAATTATGATATTTATCTGGGAAAATGAAATGACTACTTTATGCTTATAAGAAGATGGCATTTGGACATGCAAGTATAAATGGATTACAGTGTTAAAAAGCAATAAAATCCAGAATGGCAGTCTGTCAAACTTCACAGCCCTTCTGTCACGATACTCAAAGCAATATTAACTCATAAATGCTTACATGGTGTGAAAGGTCACACATCCAACAGCCTACATACATCCTTACATTCCAGACCATTTCTGAAAAATGAAGTTAAAAACCAAAAGATAAACAAATGCAAATATTTTATGAACAATAAACCCTATTATACATCTGCAAATATCAGTGTTATCAGTAATAAGTATTCTTTACAGTGAAAATAGTACATTTGCATTCTTTGTATAATACTATATAGCAGTATAATGCACATAAATTCAGAATTATACATTTTGGGGAAACAATCACAAGCAAATACTCACATCTTGGAAATTTTACAATATAGAGATATATGGTTAGAAATATTTTGTTAACCAGACATAAGCTTTCACTTGACAACAAAACATTCCTGTCTGAGTGCATGTTTATAGAGCCGTTTAAAGAAATATAAAAGTATATACTTAATTTTATAACTAGGAATTTAAATAACATTGAATATTTCTCAAGATTGCAACTTCCAGTGCAAATATCAGTGGCAGTTTTCCTCAACAGCATCTAAGGTTTCAACAGAAGCCATGCAGTAGTTTTCTAGTCTCTTGTTTTTTGAAGTATTAAGTGCATGTGGAAATAATGCTTATTTACATAATTACTTAAGAAACATCTAGCACTCTGTCTAGTATAGTGTGATATAAATGAGCAATGACATTAATTTTCTTGTATCCTACCATGGCATTTCATACTATACCTTTTAATAACATGTAGGACTCGGTTATTAAAATGAGAACATAAATATGAAAATATGAATAACAAGTGGCAAACATTGATCAATTTCTCTACTGAAAGATATCAGAGATTAACAGTCTTTTTGCCATTTTGTTAATATTGCATTGTCCTTTCTAATACTGCCTATTCTTAGCTTGTAAGTCACTTAGTTAAAAAAGCCAGACCCACAAAAGATCTGGATGCCATAAAGAGCTATTGTGTTAACTGGAATCATACAAAAAAGTGCTATAGACTTGAATGAGTGCCGTCAATATAGCCATATAGATTTCAATTTTGATGTTTTGTTTGATGTATAGCATATCTTTGCATTTCCCTCTCAAAATGAGGAAGCATCTTAAGGGAGCTTTAACTGATATTTTACTTTATCAGTTCTCACTCTTTTTACAAGAACAGTAACAGTCACAAACCTTCCTGTAATTTAAATCCACACACTTTCTTTTCTGAGAAATGGATTTTGTTTATTATGCAGTTTTTTTCACACCACTTGACATTTAAACTCAAAACAAGACTTCTCTTTTGCAGTAAGTACAGAATAACTGTAACTCCCCAAGGTGCTCATTAATGATAAATGGTACTACATCCTAAATTTGTTCATCTTTCCTTAATCACGAAGCTACGTTGTGAATGCTTGAGTGCGCATAATGACCAGATAAAGAAATCAGAAATACTTTTGTGCCCAAGTATATGAAGTGCTCTTAGACATTTAAATAAAATCACAGACTCAATATGTCCCTGTTGCACACTTTATGGCACTAGCTATTTTTTTCTCTTTCTCCGAATTCCCACTTTTTGATCTTAACTGACAGCAGTAATAAGTCAAGCAGTCAGATATGGTGTCATTTCTGAAAGATAAAGACATAAATTATAGTGTACACCTCAGTTAAATTAAGGGGTAAACTTAAAACAAGCCTTAGTTGTCTTTAAGTTGTATTAAAATAATAGCACTGCCCTTTTATATGTTTTCTCTACAAATATGATAAATCTGTATTAAAAAGTTAAAAATCAAGTATGTGCATTTCTCAAAGAATGCTGTTTTCTCGCAGATATATTTACTCTTATGTCCATCCTGAGAAAATATGCCCAGATTGCATGGATATTGTTTTCTTTTCTTTTTATTTTTCTTTTTGCCACTGATAGTTTAATTATTGTCTTTGTGTTATGGAAAGCAAGTTGAGAGAGGTATAACCTCTGAATCATATTATGCACACTGAGCAGCTCTAGACAAATGTCTTCTTTTGCCAACAAATCTTATTTTCATTCAATGGCATACATGTTGCAACTGCCCTAAATGCCATACATGGCTTAACTGGTATAAATGTAGAGCTGGTGCAATTGCCGCAACCACTATAAATGCCACAGCTGATGGACCAGAGCTCACAAGTGAAGCAGACTGAAGCTGGGAATTAACAGTACAAATATATCTAGATTATCTGGTTCTAAAGTTTGCATGTTTTCTCAAGGGTTAAAGGTTTTATCTGCAGATGGCACTGATCATTCAAATGATTTTAGCTCCTTGAGTCTTTGTGATACACACTCATGGCTTTGGGGGGAGGGGGGTCTTCATAACAATAACAGCTGGTATCGTTCAGCTTTTTTATCTCTCAGTCTTGTCTCTCACTTATTGCCTGGAATGCAGTTTTAGTAATCCAAGCATCAAATATCTTTGGCTGTACAAGAAATGCATTTGCTCTGTTTTCTAGTCTTGAATTTTTCAAATCGTTTTATTCAACAGAATGAGCTGGAAACTTGCCATATAGCACAATGCATTTCCATTCAAGAGTTTTGGTGAAGTCATAGCTCTCAACCACTTAGTGAAAAAAAAATCTGGACAAAGCCTAAAACAATGGGGGCACAAATGTCCAAAATAGGGACAGATTTTATATATTGCTCTTACAAACTTCAACAGTCATTAGAATAAAAGACTGTGTGTTCACATGCATTTTCCTGAAGGATATGAAGTCTGAAACTCAAATGCCTATCGTTATTTACTGCCTTCAGTCCTCACTAATTTTGCAGAAAGCCACAAATTTTATGAGGTGCAGACCAAAAATGTGAGGAAAAAATCTGGACATTCTGTGAAAATCTGCATATTTGAGAGATATGGTCAAAATGACTCCCATAGGTTCAACAGGAGTAGTCAAGATGCCCAAAATTAGTTTCTCTTGCTGAATCATTTAATCGTTGTAACTCTAACAGCTTAGACGTTATATATAAATGCTAGATAAATGATGCATATATCTCTTTTTCCAAACTTTGCAAATTTGAAGGACCTGAATGTTATACCTTCATCCATAACATTTTGGTAAATATTTCCCATCACACATTTTCAAAACAATTTTTGCTCTGCTTACCCTAAGTACTTTCATCCATAATATTTTGGTAAATATTTCCCATCACACATTTTCAAAATGATTTTTGCTCTGCTTACCCTAAGTTTATCAGACAAGTAATTTCTCTGTTGTAATAGAAATAAATATTCAGCCATGACCAGATGTTTTTCTTCAAGTTCATAAAAATCTGCAATATTTTTTTCCCATGACCCTTGTGGTAGCTGTGTAGTCACTAGATATATTGTGTCCTTTGTCTAGCTGCATCCTTAATGTCGAATTTCTACTTACTTAAACCTTTCTGACACATAGATTGATACCTGACCATAAAACTGGATAAGGCCTAAAGGACCCTCATATAACTTTAGCAAATTGTCTCCGCATTGTGCTAGGTCTTGCTAACAACAGGAAACCATAAAATTCTGAATGTCAATCAATCATACATACATATTTATGTATTTATTTTACATTTGTTGACCGGGATAGTCCGACTGGATGCATGTCCATTTTCAGCGGAGGCCTGGAGAGAAAAGCTCCAAGGGTAAGCAGATACAGCATTACATAATACCAGCATTACATATTACAAACAGACTATTTACAGAGATTATGTGTGGTTTGCGTTAGTTTGATTAGTGAATACGTTTATAGTGAGCCGAGTTTTATAGAACATCTTTGGTAAATGTAGTTAAATTGTATTTTAACTGAATTTTTGTACCTGAGTGCAATATAATTCAATATTTCACCTCTACTTGCATGACCCTATAGTTAGTTTATTTAAATTCCAGGGGTGTCAAGCAGAGCCCCCATATTTGTGAGTGGGTAGTGAAGCCCCCATTGTAAAAGCAAAGTGCTTTGTATTTTTTAGTGATTACAAATGTAATATGTTTATTTACATTTGTGATCACTGGTTTTAGCATTTTTTTGTTTGTTTTGATGGTTGTAATATGAAGTTGTTTGATATGTTTGTCACTGATCAACTTTCATCAGCTATTATTTAAAATAAACTTTCTCTTTCTGTATATACTGCATACAAACACATGCACAAAATAGAATCCAGTTAAAAGAATATTTCCTTTCTCCAAGTCTATACATCTTTGGAATGCATATGTAAGAAGGGGGCAGGGAGCAGCCACCAACATGAGGGTGGGGTGGGGTGAGATGAGCTTTTTATTTTTTTAAGTGAATTTCTTTTTTATTTTGATACATAAAGGTAATTACTATATTAAATTATCCTTTGCAGTTATCTGCAGTACAGTCATTGTATTTCCAGAATAAAAAGTCAATATATTATCATAACATTATATTCGGAGAGATGGACTCTTACTGTTTTGTATCCATGCAGTGAGATGGGTACTTTGCCATCCATCTGTCAGGCAGCCAATAACAATCTGAAGACCTATGCTTTTTCTCATGTGGTCACTAATGGCATCCAGCATGATTTCTAACAAGACAACAATTTACTATCATTTGCACAAGTTCCTCATTAACATCTTTACTTTCATATGTTTAGCCTTCCATTAAAAGGTGTCAGAAAGGGTGTATTAGTGACATTACATCCTGTGAGATGTTTAAATGACCTCTTGTACATTTATTTATTATTTATCTTGTGAGATGTTTAAATGACCTCTTGCATATTTATATATCCATATATTTATTTATTTATTGATTGATTGATTGCTCTATGTATCCGTTCTGTGAGATGTTTAAATTACCTCTTTCACATTTATTTTATAGGTTCATAGGTTCATAGGTTGGTACTAGGCTATCGGCCCAAGGGCCTATACAAGCCTAGCCATAACAATTCCATGGATATTTCTTCCCACACTATGTACTTCCCTGGACTCCTGTCTAGCAGGGTGACTGATGTGATCCCCGGGGTGAATTTCCTTTTTCCCATCCAATCATCAAGGTTCCTTTTGAAGAGGGCCAACATGTATGGGCAGTCTATTTCAGAGTCTGGGGAGTCTCTGGGTCAGGAACCTATCCATACAGCATGTTTTGTTTATTGTGATGACAAGGTTTAGATCCCTGGAGTGTGTGGCTCTGCGAGATTGGGATTTCTTTAAGTGTAGCATGTCCAACAGCTCTGGGTTTGACATGGCCTTGTATGTTAAGCAGAGATCTCCTCTGAGTAGATGATATGTGACAGAGTACAGCTAGAGTTTTTTAAGGCATTCAGCATAGGGCATCTGCTTTAGGCCTGTGATTCTTTTAGTGAGGTACTTCTGTGGCCTTTCCAGTTGTTGCAGATGTCTTGAGAGGTACATACCAAATGGGGCATTGCATTCTATAATGGGTCTAATGAGGGATGAGTACAGTGGGACAATTACCTCCTTTTTTCTGGATGAAAAGCCCTTAGTGATGAGGTGTGCCACATAGAAGGATTTCCTGACTGTTGTGGTAATGTGGTTATTGAAGGTGAGGCCACTGTCCACCCGTGTCCCTAAGTCTCTTATCACACTTTCAGTGTTTAGTGTACTACCACCTATGTGGTAATTCAGAGGTACATGTTTTTTTCCCAAAAGGGATAACTATACATTTTTTGGCATTGAGCTTGAGCCCATGGCTCTGGCACCAAGCATCTGTTTCTGTAAGGCCCTTTTGTAGAGTATCCACATAATTTGGGGATTCAATAATGGCTCCCAGTTTGCGGTCATCTGCTAACTCTGTTAGCCAGAGTCCCTTAGTGTTGGCCTGTACTTCAGAGAAGTAGATGCCAAACAAGAGAGGTCCCAGGACTGAACCCTGAGGTACTTCACTTGTCACTTGTCTGGAGCTGGATTTGGAGTCAGCTACTTTTTTTTTTTTTCAAAAAACTTTTTACTGAATTTTAAAACATTGAAATAAGAATACAACAACAACAAACTAAAATTAAAATACATATTTAAAAAGTGAAAAGTTAGGAGATAATTATGATATCACATCTTTTGTATGATAGATTGTTTTATCTCAATACTATCTGAAAACATACAATAACTATGTACATCAAATACTAGTGTCAACCAAAAAATATATCAAAGTAGGTATATGACTGAAATAAAGCAGATATGGGGATATAAAGGAGACTGGGGTCTATAAATCCCAAAAGGAAAGTAGCCACCTAATCACTATTAATAATATGTAACACCTTTTCAATAGCTTTGTTAATATTAGTCAACTTCTTGGGACTTTTCACTAACAATTTCTGCTCACTAATATATGTACAGGCTAAGATTTTAAAATTATTCCAATTCATTTTAGTACGATCTAGCCAATTTTGGGTGATGTAGAGTTTTATAAGTGAACATATGTAGATTAGCACTTGTGTATCCAATTTGGAGAGGTAAATGTTTGGTATGTGTAATATTGCAATCTCCCAGGATAGGGTGGATTTGTGATATCCCATTTTCTGTAAACGGACTTTTAGGGAAGTCCAAAGTTTATGTGAATGGTGACAAGACCAAAAAATATGTAGTAGATCTGCATTAGGGTGAGAACAACAAGAACATGAGGTCGGTTTATTGGCATCAAATTTGTTAAGTTTAGAAGGAGTAAAGTATGCATTATTATTAATCATTAATTGAGTGTAGTAGAGTTTTTTGAAGGGCAAATATTCTAATGTATTTTTAATAGCTGAAAGTTTCTGTTTTGTAGATATATGAGAATTGTGTTTGTCCCAATAATTAGAAAAGAGACAATCTGTATTATAGCTTATCTGATTTATAAGATTATAAGATTTGGATAACATTTTCTCTGGAAGTGTAAGGATTTGTATAATCACTTTATAATTAGTGAGATCTGTGTTGTCTATTTTGGTGTGAAGGAACTTAGCATTGATAATATCTCTCAATTGACGTAAAATAGTTATATAATTAGTATTAACCTTAAGAATTTTTCGTAAGTTGGTGAGGGTTTCATTTTTGTATTGTATCAGATCCCAAACAGTAAAATCCTTAATCAGGGGAAAACTTGAAAGATTAATAGATATGTTGTCTAAGTTAATATTTGGGTTTAAATGAAGAGGTTGCATTAATTGAAATATATTTTCTAACTTGACAAGTTTTATCAGTTCTTGAAAAGCATTGATTTTTTGTTTTAAAGAATTAGGGATTTTTAAATTATTCATGACAACTGATGAAAGAAAAGGAAGAGCTAATGGATTAATATTTTTTGTTAGAATGTGCTGATACCATAATTTTGTCCAAATAGGGTACTGGTTATGCCTCTCTGTATTAGAATTCAAAATGGATAATAGTTTATTTGCCGAGATAATCAAATAATAAAGATGAAAATTTGGAAGACCAAGTCCTCCCCTACTTTTAGGAAAAATCAATTTAATGTAAGAAATTCTTACCGATTTGGGAAACCATAAGAAACTAGCCAGTAGTTTATTAATTTTTGAAAAAAAAAATTTGGAATTAACTGGTCCACAGCATTGAATTGAAATAACAATCTGGGGAGTATATTCATTTTAATTATTGCTGCTTTTGATAAAAGTGATAAATTTAATAATTTCCATCTATTCAAATCTAGTATAATAGACGACCATACTTTAGCTAAATTATTTTGAAAAGTGGAGAGACCATTATGATTTATAAGAATCCCCAAATATTTAAAATTCTGAACTATCCGGAAAGCAGAGTCGGGAAATAAATATGATTTGTGGGCTAATGGATTTATGGGGAAAATATGTGTTTTTTGGGTGTTAATCTGATATCCTGAGACCTCTGAAAATCTTTCAATAGAACCAATTAATTTTGAAAGGTCTGAGCAAGGTGCTTGAAAATATATTACAAGATCATCTGCAAAAGCCGAGAAACATACTTTAGTGTTAAGAATTCTAGGAATCTTGTGAAAGGTATTTTGAGATATATATAATAGCAAAGGCTCTATGTATAAATTAAATAAAAAAGGAGATAATGGGCAACCTTGCTTAGTACCATTGCTGATCTTTATGCTTTTGGATACTTTCCTATTTATATAAAGAAAGGTAGAGGAATCTTTATATAAGATTTTAATGAAGTCTATATAGGTAGATGGTATATTGAAGCAAGACATAATATGAAAAAGAAAATCCCAATTAACCCTATCAAAAGCCTTAGTGGCGTCAAGAATCAGTGCATACATTGGATTTGGGTCATTTTTAGCAAGGTGTATAAGAGAATCAATTGGCAAGGTATTATCCCATGAGTGTCTGTGTGACATAAAACCCGCCTGTTCTGAAGAAATCAAGAAAGGTAAAACATTTTTCAGTCTAAAAGCAAGCAAAGAAGCTAAGATTTTAATATCAATGTTAATCAAGGAAATAGGTCTATAATTGTTGGGATCGGATTTTTCTTTATCTTTTTTCAAAATTAAAATGGTTTTTGAAGTGTTCAAGTGTAAGTCCGATATACCATAAATCATTATGTAATTAAAGATTTCCAAAAGAAGGGGTGTAAGCACAGATGTGTAAGTTTTAAAAAATTCAGATGTGAAACCATCTGGTCCCGGAGATTTACTAGTCTTGAGTCTGCCAATGGCTTCCGATATTTCTTTAATAGTCAATGGGGCAGAGAGTGCATTCTTTTGTTGATCATTTAACCTAGGAAATTTAATAGATGATGCAAAGTTCACTATATGCTGTTTAACCCTTGGTTTATTATCCTTAGAATATATCTCTGAGAACAATGATGTAAATAATTGCATGATTTCCAGATCAGTATTATAAATCTTGTTGTTATATTGTAATGACGCAATTCTGGGAAGATATTGATTATCCTTAATTATTCTAGCTCGCACTTTAGAAGGAACCTGTGCCCATTCAGAATATGTAGCTAAGAGCCTTTGCTCTGATATGGTAAGGTTATGCTGATGTAAAAGCAATAGTTCTTTTTGAGAGCTTAACAATAGTTCATATGCAGCGGAATTAGAATTCACTCTATATTGATTTTCCAAGGTTTGAATTTTTAATTTTAACTGCAGTTCTTTGTTTCTATATTGTTTTTTAAAATATGATGCCTTATTAATTAGTATACCTCTAAGAGTAGCCTTACATGCCGCCCATTGTATGTCTAATGGAATATCTGATGCGTCTAAATTAAGATATGTTTCCTTTATTGTTTCAGTTATTAATTTATGTATATTTTCGTTTGAAAGTAAATTGTTATTCAATGTCCAACTATTATATGAAGATGTATCAAATGTATTTGCAATCAGACTAATCCCAAGAGATATTCTAGAGTGGTCAGAAAAGAATCTGGGCTCAAGGGAATAATCAATTTTCCTATGTGTAAGAGAATTAGAAATAAGAAAAAAATCCAATCTTGACCATGTCTTATAGCATTTTGAGTAATATGTGAATATGTCTTTTCTGTCATATTGTCTTGTAAGAGAGACAGGGTCTGTAAGGTTAAGATCCACTATTATTTCTTCCAAAGCGATGGATGCTTGGAAATTATACGAGAGGGATCTACTAGTGCGGTCAGTGTCAGGATTAATGATAGCATTCCAATCCCCCCTAAAATAAAATAGTGATCTTTAAAAGAAGAAAGAATATTAAAAATCTGTACAAAGAAGATATGTTGTTGTTCACAAGGACCATATAGGTTAAAAATATAATTGGTTTATCAATATTGTGAAAACAGGAGATAATGTAACACCATCTTCCATTTACATCATATTTTGCATCAGAAATGGTACCCTGAAAATTGTTTTTAATTACAATGGCCACCCCTCTTGAATTTGGACTATTACCAGCTGCTACTATCATTTTAATCCATTTTTTGTTTTTTTCTTTATCAAAGTCTTCTTTATTTAGATGTGTCTCTTGTATAAAGCATATATTAGCCTGTGACTTAAATAGAAGATGAAACAGTAAGGATCTCTTGTTTTTATTTTGCAATCCTCTCACATTCCATGAGTCAATAATTAAGGTCATTCTTTTAAATAAAAATAAATGTATAAAATTTGTCTAAAGTTTGACAAAATGCATTAATAACTATAAATATTGCCCCCTTATAATTATTATAATGTAACTTAATGGCCCCCCAAAAAAAAATATTATAAAAATCCTACAATATTCCTTCCCAAATACCCCGGTGCCTAACCACCCACCCCTTACTAGAGAAGGAGTAAATGAGAGAATCAAATAAGTGGTTTTGGTTAACACTATCAATATCACTTGCATCAAATTAGCATAAGAAGCTATATATGAAAGCCTAACTAAACATAAAAACAATATTATAATATCATACATATATACAAATCTATCTAAATTCAAGATGTCCAACATATTAAATCCCTATTCAAATATTTAAAATACAAGCTCCAATATTAAGTGAAAGATACAACAATTTTAAAGAATTTCCTCAATAACTCAAAGAGAAAATAAAACATTTTTGTTTAGTACAATCAACATCACATTCCAGACATTGAAATGAATCAAATGTACTTAGATTACCATATTTGAAAATAAAATGAAAACAAATTTGACATTACCCTACATATATTAGCAGGAAATAAATTTACAAATCCCCTTCATACTCTCATTTAAATTATTTAAATAAAATATTTAAGTGCACAAACATATATAACATGTTCCTATTAGAAACACATGACCCTGCACATGCTCTATTAATGTTTTAACTATATATTCATGTGTATAAACCAACAAATACATAGAAACCCAATGCTGTGTTTGTTTCTGTGAAGACTGCAGTTTGACATCTTGTCCACCAACATTTAAGCCAAAGTTCAACAAAAATGTAACAGTGACTCTTATTAGTGTTAGAGCAACACACCATGGTAGACAGCATCAGAATGTATGATGAGACCAAATGAGTGTATCAGAAAACAAATCACATTACTGTCTTAAGCAGAATATGAATTCTAACATGAATTAGTAAACAAAGTCATTATTCATAAATAATGATCTGAAATTCAATGTTTCAAAACACTATCTCATTCCAATGTATTTGATGCTGAAAAAGATAGAAATAAAGTACTTAAGATAGAATGGGGAGAATAATTCAATCAATTCAGCACTATAAGTCATTTGTATAAAAGAAAGCATGTATTCAGGTCATGAGAACATAATGCAGATAAATCATTGTGAAAAATGCATTGTTGGGAATGGAAACTCAAATGTGTGACCGAAAAAATGCTATTTGTAATGCCTTTTTCATTGAAATTTGCCAATTATATTTCAGTCCTTACATACTGGCACACAACACTGCCGATATTTGTGGACTTCTTATCGCTAAATAAATGAACATTGTGATTAGAGGTCTATCCACCTTATGTCATGTAACTACTCACAACAATCAGGAACTTCTAATCATTTACCTTGCAAACTACAAGAATAAAATTATATCTATCTATACATAACAATGATTAGAGTGTGAAATTGAGCTATCTAAGCAAATACACAGCAAAAAAAAAAATGAATGTCCACATGTGATATTAAATAAACCTAATTTTACATAAGCCTATGTGTAGTCAAAAGTAAAGCTGTTCACCCATCTTCACACAATTCTCTCATTGCTGTGATGACTACCTTCAATTTTATTTTTATCAGTTACGCTAGGCTTTCTAGACACATTCACCTGATGTGAAGCTCAGCTGAAGGGCAAAAGACTAATTAAACAAACATTGCTCCGACATATTTTTTAAATCGAGCTTGAGCAATTCAAGCTAAACTGTCTTCTGTAAAAGAGAAAGATAACCATTGCATGTTATTCTAACATGCTGGCTACATCTTTGCCTACCCCCAATATCATTTAAACAGAAAACATGCAACTGCTTTAGGCGTCGGGAATCGGAAGAGCATATAACACAGCAGCCAAACAGCAAGGCTGCGGACGAATCTGTATAATGTTGAGGTCAAGGGATGTATCCGCAAATGCTGTTATAACAGCATGCAAAGAAAAGCAAAGAAACAAACTGATTACTCTCAGGATAAACTGCAATAAATTTTGATGTTTGCATAAACTAATTAAAACAGTATTCAGACTGTAAACATTAAATATAACACTTGGGGAACAAGGTCTTATCGATCCGCTGTAGTGCCTAAACATGAGGTTCTATTCGTATTTCAGAAACACAACAAACACAAGTTTCAGCGGACAGAGTATGAATCACAGTATTATAACTTATATTGGTTGACATGAATAAAATTACCTTACAAATTATTTCATATACTTTTGGCTGTTGTGTTTCAGTTCCAGTATAACTCTATTTGTCGACATAACACCAACTTTATGCTGCATTCTCTGTATGCTAAGATATGACTAGCAAACCAATGACAGATATAGCTGGACCAGACACTATTAATAGCTAGATGTAAAAAAAAAAAAAAGAAAAATACATAGTTTAAACCGTATATACAAATAGACGCTGTAGAAAAGAGCCTTCATTCAAAACGAATCCAGCGGATGTCCTTGATTAATGATGACGTCACAGCCAACCTCGGAAGATCCATAGAAGGTGCGTGGCTAAGTAAAAACAGCAGCTGTTGAAAGAAACAGAAAAATCTTCACCCTGGCCAGCCTCGAGAAGCGCAAATTCTCCCTCCAAAATGTTTACAGCTGACACAGGGCACAGAACTTTTTAAACCTGAAAAATAACAAGCACACAACTTCGCAATATACAAATGTAATTGCAATGCTTATTAAGAATCAGAATCCAACACCACATTCCTGAAAAATATATGTTCACAATAAAATCAATATCTACCTGAAAAAGGGGGGAAAAAAATAAAAAATACAGTATATATATATATATATATATATATATATATATATATATATATATATATATATATACTTTCTGCACATCCATAGCTAAAATAAAACTGAGTAACAAATAGCAGACATTTCCCAAAGGAACATAGTATTAACAGAAAAACATCACTTTTGAAACCAATTGAGAAGTGAAATATTAGGAGACAGAGTCAGGAAGCTTTTTGAATACTTTAAAAAATATATCTTTTGCTTCCTTAGAATCAGAGCATATAAACCTTTTATCATTAAATGTAAAAGACAAGGTATTAGGATAAGACATGCGGAATCTTATCCTTCTCTTTATCAAATCTGCACAATAGGGAGAAAGTTTTTGTCTGTTTAGTTTTATTTGAAAAGGAAGATCTTGTGAAAATGACAGTTTATGAGATTTACATAGAAACTGTTTTTTACTTTTAGCTGCTTCCAGAATTTGAGAAGTGTCTTGAAAGTTTAATAATTTAGTATAGATAATCCTTGGTGAAGAAGAATCTTGACTTACACGTAATGCTCTGTGAGCTCTTTCTACAATTATAGTTTTTGAGGATGTTTCACAGTTTAACAATGTTTCAAAGATGTTCCGAGTCACAGATAGTAAACTTTTATTATCATAAGATTCTGGCAAACCACGAATAATGATGTTATTTCTACGACTCCTGGCTTCTAAGTCAATCATTTTAGCTTGTATTTCAGAAATAACTTTATCTTTAGACTTTAGGTCACTTTCTAATGAATCAGTTTTTATCTCTAGAGCTGAATTTCTATTTTCAATTATATCTATTCTGTCATTTATTTGCTTTAAAGTTTTACTAAAGTCAGCAAATTGTTCTGAGAAGTTTTGAATAGCACTTTGTATAGGTTTTAGTGCTAACTTTAGTTCATCTAAATAAAAATTTGAGTCATTCAAGTCTTTGTTACTTACTTTAGAAGTATCAGGAGATTGTTTAGATGTTCTCAATCTTTTTGAAGAGGTATCTTTTTCAGGTGAGAGCATTGAAGAGAATTTGGCCTTTGTAGGCTGGGTCTCCATGGAGTCAGATTTAGTAGCCATGCCCAGAGATGTGGTGCTGATAACGGGATGTCAGATTCCAGGAAAATTCTTAAGCAGCAGGTGACCAAATCAGATGAGACACAAAAAACTGTTCTGAGGTAAAATATATCCCAAGGTAGAATTTCCAAAGATAAAAATATTCCAAATGTATGGAAAAAGGTTTGTAAAATCTTTTTTTGAAAAAAACTGAGGAAAAAGATTATTACAAAGTTGTAAAAAAAAGAGAGATGATACAAATCTGTGAGGAGCTCAAAGAATAGGGACTAGTCTAGTCGGCAGCCATCTTGGAATCCCTGGAGTCAGCTACTTTTACAGTGTGGGTTCTGTCAGTAAGCCAATTGGCAAGCCATCGAGTGATGTAGGGATTAATGCCAAGCTTAGTAGGCTTATCTATGATTCCAGAGTGGGGGATGGTGTCAAAGGCATTGGCGAGGTCCAGATAGGCTGTGTGGACTGCCTTACCCTCGTCCATGGCTCTGGAGACTGATTTGAAGAAGTCAATCAGGTTCAGGAGACAAGATCTGCCCTTCATGAACCCAAACTGGATGGGGTCCAGTGTTTTAAGTTTGCCAATGTCTTTGTTTATACGTTCCATGATAATATGTTCCATGGCCTTGCAGATCAGGCTCATAGTGCCCGGGATCCAAGGTGGATCCCCCTAGTGGAGTGGGATAACTGTAGCTGTGTGCCACTCAGTGGGCACAAAGCCTGAGGTGAGGCTATGATTAAACATGACACTTAGGTGAGGTGCCAGTTCATTTTGTAGTTCATGTAGTACACAGCCCAGGATGTCATCTGGTCCCATGGATGCTGTATTCTTAGCTTAGGAGATTGCGTTTTTTACCTCTGTGGCCATTACTACTGGAATTTGGCAATCTTCCGGTATTGAGATGGGCCATTTAGGGGGTGAGAGGGGGGTGAAGTTGGCACTGAATCGATCTGCCAGGATATTGGCAATATCATTGGCATCAGTATATTTAATGCCATTCTGCTGTAGCTCAGAGCAGATCTGAGCATTGCCATTTAGATTCTTGATATAGTTATAGAATGCTTTGTGGTTGTCTTTGGAATCTTTGGCAATTTTATTTTCGTAACTAGCTTTGGAGGATGTTATGAGGGATTTCAGCTTCTTACTGAGGCTGGTAAGGGAGTTTTTTTGCATCCTGGAATTTTCCTCTTTTCTGCAACAGTTTCTTCCTTTTGTTGTAAAGTTTGTTTATGGCAGGGGACCACCAGATTGGCTTCCTTTTTTGGGGGGAGAGCATCTTGTTTCTATTTGGGATGGCACGATTCATGCATGAGTGGATGTGCTCATACAGTGCTTTAGTGTAGGACTCAGCAGTCAAACTTTCAGTTCCCATCTGCATGGGTGTCGTGAAGTTTGTAACTTCTGACTTGAGTAGCTTTGGAGATGTTTTTTATGGAGGTTTCCTTACTGGGGGTTGGGGGTAGGATGTGGATGTTAAGGGTGATTAGCTTATTGTCTGACCTGACCAATGAGGGGTTGACCATAGGTGTGGAGCATCGATTTCTCATGTTGGTAATGACCAGGTCAAGGATATTGGAGACCCTGCTGGGACTATGAATTAGTTGATCCAGGGCATTGGAATTTACGAATTCCAAGAACTGTTGGGCAAAGGTGTTGGTGCACGAGTAGTTTTCCCAGTTAATGGCAGGGTAGTTGAAATAACTCAGTATTAGGGTGTTTAGTTGTATATTAATATTTTCCAGTATGTTTAGAAAGGTGTAGAAAGAATCTTGGGGCATGGTGGGGGATCTGTAGCAAGCTACAGTTTGGATTGCAGTCTTACCTAGTGTTAGTTGCACATGGAGAATTTCAGATGCATTGTGTTGGGCAACTAACCTGGTGGTGTGAATTTCCTTGGTGAATATGGACACTCCTCCACCTTTAGTGCTTCGATCCTGGTTTGGTGGACGAAATGTGTGGCAAGAGTTGTAGCCTGGTATTGCAGGCGTGCTCATGGAGCCTTAAACCAGGTCTCAGTTACTGCACAGATATCGATGTTCTCCATTTTTAGGAGTGTCTCGAGAGAGTGCATTTTGAGGTTAGACTTTGCATGCTTGTACCTGTTATGGTGGTGGTTTTGTCCTTTGAAGTTAGCCTAAAAAAGGCACTATAGGGGTGGCAAGAGCCTTAGCCAGTAACGTGAAACCAGGGGCAACAGATGCAGACCATCTCTGGCAAAGCATCGTGGTTTGTCAATCATGTTGTCCCACGCAGACAGATACTGGATCCCCTTTGAATGACACCAGAAGCTTAGCCAATTGTTTAAGTCAATCATGTTTTCCTTATATTGTGGTATCATTCTGGGTGAACACAGGATGCTACTCAGGGCTAGGGTCATATCTGCCTGGGCCACATGATCTGAGAGCTCTTCCATGTCTCTTTTCATGTAGTCCAGGGAGGTACGTCTCAAATCATTCACTCCAACATGGACAATGACAGAGTCATATTTGTACTTGTTGTGAAGTGACTTGAGTGTGGTGGATCCTGGCACTCGACAGGGAGCTCACTGTAATTTTCTCCTTGTTCAGCCTGGAGAGGGGTACATCAGTGTGCCTGACTATAGAGTCACCTATGACTAAAGTGTTTGGTACGTTGGCTTGCCTTAGGGGCTGTTGCTGGGTGGCACATGGTGTTGTGAGCTATGTGACACTTTGGTTGTGATTGGTGTTTGTTTGCATTTCAGCTTCGGAGGTCCTTGTTGCTTGGACAGGTTATAGTTAAGGGCCTCCACATATGTGGATTTAGTGTTGCTATGTGTGGGTGTTGGTGGTGTGAGTTTATAAGGGCTATGGGTTGTTTGAGGTGTAGTGCGGGTGTTAACCTTCTCCTCTTGACTGTCTAGCACAATCTTGGGTAGAGAGAGCTTTGCTTCCAGTTTGGCTGTATAAGTTCATCTCTCACAGGTTGTAGCATTGGGTGGTAGGAGGAGAGGGTTGTCTGTGTACATGAGGCAATTGCTGCATTGCCCCAGTATTCCCAGATTCACCAGGTAGACAGGATAAATCAATGGAAGCTGACCCTTGGACATGCCTGGTTTGGTGCTTTTTTTTAAAAAGTACAAGAGCTGTTTTCCCTTACCTTAGCAAGGTACTTTGCAATTATAAGCTGTTTAGTGCCTATGATTAATTTCTCCTTATTAATAAGCAGAGTTGAGTGCTTGTATCAGTTTAAGGCTTCCTAGTGCTTTCCAGCAAGTATTAGAGCAAGTACTAGTCACAGGGATGCTTAAAGTTAAGATGAAAAAAATGGTTTATCCTAAACACTGCAGTGTGCAGTAGAGAAGTTAGATGTGAAAGTAGGTAACTTAAGTTTTACATGTCTAAAAAGTTATGTTTTAGTGGAGAGTCACTATTTGTAAAATAGCAAGATAGATTGAAAGGGGGTGATCAGTTTTGTATTCCTGTACTATGAAAAACAGTAGAATGGCCAATAAATTTAAATATTTGAAGAGGAGTGATTTTACAAAATGATAATTTTGTGCTTACTCACACAAGCCAGTGAAAGCAGAGAGGAAATGAGATATATGGTCAAATTAACATAAGAGGCAGACAACTAGAAAGACAGTGGTATTTAAGAACATGACAGTGACAGGGTGGGGGGTGGGAAACAAAATTTCTGCCTGACTCACAAGAGACAGAGCTGTGGTGTCTTTTGAAGTTTTAATATGCAGTTAAATACAGAACACAAGCAAAACACAAGGTAAAGAAAACAGATCACAGCACTCAAAATATAAAAAGGCAATAAACTAATACAAAATACAACAAATAAAAAGCAAACAAACCTTTCCCTCACATCAAAGTATAGCAGAGTCTGTGTCAGCCTTTGCAATAAAGCTCTGAAATGTTTTATTTTACCCTTTAAATAGAAGGTTTAGTTCCTAGCTCCACCCCCTCAGTTCACAAATGATTAACCTTAAGTGACCTCTTCTATCTTATGTATGAGTCCTTAATTGATCAGTTCTAATTTCTGCCTGACTCACAAGAGACAGAGCTGGGGTATCTTTTGAAATTTTAATATGCAGTTAAAAGCAGAACACAAGCAAAACACAAGGTAAAGAAAACAAATCACAGCACTCAAAATATAAAAAGGCAATAAACTAATACAAAATACAACAAATAAAAATCAAACCAACCTTTCCCTCACAGCAAAGTGTAGCAGAGTCTGTGTGAGCCTTTCTGATAATGTTTTATTTTACCCTTTAAATAGAAGGTTTGGTTCCTAGCTCCACCCCCTCAGTTCACAAATAATTAACCTTAGGTGACCTCTTCTATCTTATGTATGAGTCCTAAATTGATCAGTTCTAATTTCTGCCTGACTCACAAGAGACAGAGCTGTGGTGTCTTTTGAAGTTTTAATATGCAGTTAAAAGCAGAACGCAAGCAAAACACAAGGTAAAGAAAACAAATCACAGCACTCAAAATATAAAAAGGCAATAAACTAATACAAAATACAACAAATAAAAAGCAAACTAACCTTTCCCTCACAGCAAAGTGTAGCAGAGTCTGTGTGAGTTTTTCCAATAAAGCTCTGAAATGTTTTATTTTACCCTTTAAATAGAAGGCTTAGTTCCTAGCTCCATCCCCTCAGTTCAGAAATAATTAACCTTAGGTGACCTCTTCTGTCTTATGTATGAGTCCTTAATTGATCAGTTCTAATTTCTGCCTGACTCACAAGAGATAGAGCTGTGGTGTCTTTTGAAATTTTAATATGTAGTTAAAAGCAGAACACAAGCAAAACACAAGGTAAAGAAAACAAATCACAGCACTCAAAATATAAAAAGGCAACAAACTAATACAAAATACAACAAATAAAAAGCAAACAAACCTTTCCCTCACAGCAAAGTGCAGCACAGTCTGTGTGAGCCATTCCAATAAAGCTCTGAAATGTTTTACTTTACCCCTCAAATAGAAGGTTTAGTTCCTAGCTCCACCCCCTCAGTTCACAAATGATTAACCTTAAGTGACCTCTTCTATCTTATGTATGAGTCTTTAACTGATCAGTTCTAATTTCTGCCTGACTCACAAGAGACAGAGCTATGGTGTCTTTGAAGTTTTAATATGCAGTTAAAAGCAGAACACAAGCAAAACACAAGGTAAAGAAAACAAATCACAGCACTCAAAATATAAAAAGGCAATAAACTAATACAAAATACAACAAATAAAAATCAAACCGACCTTTCCCTCACAGCAAAGTGTAGCAGAGTCTGTGTGATCCTTTCCAATAAAGCTCTGAAATGTTTTATTTTACCCTTTAAATAGAAGGTTTGGTTCCTAGCTCCATCCCCTCAGTTCGCAAATAATTAACCTTAGGTGACCTCTTCTATCTTATGTATGAGTCCTTAATTGATCAGTTCTAATTTCTGCCTGGCTCACAAGAGACAGAGGTGTGGTGTCTTTTGAAATTTTAATATGTAGTTAAAAGCAGAACACAAGCAAAACACAAGGTAAAGAAAACAAATCACAGCTTTCAAAATATAAAAAGGCAATAAACTAATACAAAATACAACAAATAAAAAGCAAAGTAACCTTTCCCTCACAGCAAAGTGTAGCAGAGTCTGTGTGAGCCTTTCCAATAAAAATTATAATAAATAAATAAATATTTTATAATAAATAAAAAAAATATTTATTTATTTATTTATTTATTTATTTATGTTTAAATGACCTCTTGCACATTTATTTATTTATTATTTCTATTTCTGTTTTATTTTTGTTAACCATATAAGCCCATAGAACACAACTGCACCTTTTTACAGAAAGTCCAGCATCATAATCGGTTGTTTGTCTTGCTTGCGATCAAAAAGTATTCATGTGTGAAACAAGAGAATCCAACACAGGATTTCAGACTAGAACTTATTCCCGGCTCATTGCTGTACTTCCCACTGCTACAAACTGCAAGTATCTTATTCGAGCTTTGGTTGCCTTATGTCTATTGATCATTGGTTATTGGAGCTTTGGTTGAGTTGTATCTATTGATCAGAGGTTATTGGAGCTTTGGACAAGTTGTATGTATTGATCAGTGGTAAACATTGTTGATGATCTACAGACAAAAGCTGTGCATGCCTTGTAGGTGAGGAGCAAACGATTCACATGACTACACACCTGGCTGATACTTTTTCTTTATTTGTAATAAGTGTCACTTATATTTAGACTAAATGAGCAGAGCACATTTGATTGCAGCTTGTCTGCCTGGTATTCTTGGCCACAACAGCTCAAATCTCCATTCACCATGGTTAATGTGCTTGTGTTGTAGTATACAATGTTTTTGTTACTGTAGCCAAACTGATTTTGACTTTTCAAAAATCTTTCTCTTACCTGGGATTCCAAGTATATCCTGTATCAGGTGTGAGTGTCTTTGTAAAAGGATGTATCACCTAAAAAATACTGAGGAGGAACTCTCCTGAATAAGAAGCATATCTGACCATTTTCAACAATTTTGGGATCATTTATGAAGCAGGCAGTTTGGTTATTACTTTAAATGGAGTTGTATCAAACCTTATATTTTATTATAATATCCAGATTGCTATATTTCACTCTTCCAAAAAATACCATTTTTAGTATTCATTTTCAGAATGAATGTCAGATAGTCCATTAAACTGTTATATTATTTGCAAGCATTAGTCAGTTCCCACTTTAGTCGAATCACAAAGCAGTACATTATTTGTCTCAGCAACCATAACATTGGGACCTTTCAAGAAAAATGTAGTTACCTAAAATATCTATGAACTACATGCATTCTAAATGGAATGCATGTATGATACAAACTTTCAGCAGAGTGATTAATAATTTTCATTGTCTGGTACAGGACTTCCAGGTTTGGTACAATGTCCAGTAAACTAAGTAACACAGATCTCTCTCTCTCTCCCTCTCTCTTCATTGCTCAATTTTAAGATTGTTTAAATCCTTACTTCTCATTCTGCTTAATGTCTGGAATGATTGGTGCATGCTAGTGAACACTGTCTGTGACCTCTTCTGTGGTCTTATGCTTGCATCCATCTGCCTCTACCTGAACTAGAAAAAAGAAATGAATACTTGTTAACAGGATGATATGGTATTACAATTGGCATCACATTTAATCATGACTGGTTCAGTTTAAAAAAAAAAGCAAACAAAAAAAAAAAACAGCTTGTCAATTCTGAGACCTGCCCCCATCTCAGATGGGCTTGCTTGAATAAGCAGATTTTCTCTATGCTTTTTTTTTAAGAAATATTCTTATTCAATTTGCCAAACAGACTTCAAATGTACATTCCTGACTCCAATGCATTAGTAGTTCCAAACATTTCTGCTATGCTAAAGCAGATATCTCAGAAGCTGTAGCACTTTTAAATAGACCTACAGTGCTGTCCCCTAAATGCCCACCAGCCAGTTTTCAACAGTGAAGTGCTTATTAAGCACATAGCTCACAATAATCAATTCTGAACTTTTATGGTTGATAATTCTTACTTCTTAAAGACTACATCACTTTAAAATTACTGAACTTATTATATTTGCTACATCTTTTATTGCATGTTGGGCATGCCCATTAGAGTCACATAAGCAATTCAGTATAGAACAATTTCCACTTTAAACTCACAAAGTTCTCTTTAAATTTTCTGTCTTTTTGAACAGTAAAATTCACAGTATTCTTTCACTTTATACAAATTTCTATGTCTCCACTTTTTACACTTATTGATGACAATGTACCCTTTCACATGCCAGTGTTTTTCTAGCAAACACCCTTAAGTTTTAACATTGCTACTTTAGAATCATACTTTTCCTTACCATGGAAGCCAAAAACATTACAAATAATATTTGAACCAATACTCATCACAAGCAAATGTGAGCTAGCATTTCCAGATAGTCATCTCTTGATGATTTCATCTACTACATAGAAATAAGTCAAATACTGCCCCACAATGACTATAATCAGAGTTTTGCAAAACCTGAATAATCTTGGATGTTTCTTCTCTTTTTATTTAAGTGTATATTAAAATTCCAGTTTGTTGCTACTATCACAATGTCATGAAGTCATTGAGTATTTGATCATTCCCAGCATCATTCTCTGAAAAATGGAGTTGAATCTGAGATCAGTGACTGGTCAGGACATTAATGGAACCAGAAGAGGGTGGATGGGAGTTAATGGATGACAGTGGATTACACATTCTGGTTATGAACACTTGTCCAGTTTACTGCAGTGCTAAAACCTACTGGAGCAAATGGCATGCACCACTATGAGCAACAGGCATGCTTAGTTCTTCCATGCTATGCGTGCATGGCAGTCTTCATGGGCCATGGGTGGGCTCTCATTTCATTTGTTGAGCAAAGGGATATGCAAGAAAATGAAAAGAACCCTCATGGCAGCCTAAATGGTGACATGAATGGGCTTTAACTATGAAAGAGAAAAAAAATGGGTTTTAGTCACAGTGAGTGGATCCTCAGCAGGCATGAAGAATGTAAAAAAACAGAATGAAAAGAGCGCATTATTAACACAATGACAATGTTGTCTAGTCATGTCTGAAAACAAAGGTAAGGTTAACAGAAGTGTGACAAAATGACTCACAATATAATAAATAAATGCAATTATAATGGCATAACAGGTTTATTGGCACAATAATTAAGGCTCTTACCCTCTTTCTACAATGGATTTAAGGATATTAGCTCATGACACCACGTAGTTGGTTCTACAATACTGTGTGTGAAGTAAGTACTTCTAGTACTACTAGTGACTGATGATACTTTCTCCATATTTATTATTTTTTTTCTTTCATCACTTGTTGATACTGGCACAATAATGCTGATTAATTTATCTCCATTTTTACCATCTATAATTCATTTGGCAACCAACTAAATTCCTGTTTTTATGTATTTATTCTGTATATGTTATTGTAATCAAACCAATTAAATTCCTGACTTATGTATATATTCTGTATATATTACTGTAACCACTATGTGTAACACTGTTTCTACTTCTGTACAAATTAATATTCATTTTTTTTTCTGCATCTATGTTCTTATCAGAGCTTTTCTCCCTGGGCCTCCACTGAAAATGGGCTCACCTAGGCCCAATGGACTTTCCCGGTAAACAAATGCAATACATAAATAAATAAATAAATAAATAAATAAACAAATAAATAAATAAATAACTAAATTCTCCTTAATTTACACAAGGAAGAGCAAACAAAAATATAACTCTGGTCTCTCTATCTCTTTGTCTGGCTATCTATCTATATAGAAAGAAAGAGAGAGACAGAGAGATATGAATTTCTAAGTCACAGAAGTGACATGGCAGCACTGACACCATATAGTATGACTTAAGTAATGCTGTGATGTCAAAGGAAAATGGAAAATGATCAAACAGACTGCACAGTTAGTGAATGAATGACTATACCTACTGTAAACAGAGTAAATATAGATTCAATGCCTATACTGAACAATATCATTTATATTTCATGTTTACCACCCATTGCACAAAGATAACCTTTTTTCCCAGTCGTTTATGAACACTCATTTTGCTGAAGCAACTGCTCAGACTAATACATTTTGCATTTGCAGGCCTGTAAAATCAAATTTAAGGTTAAACAATATGTCTCAGCAAAATTCAATAAGCTTATATCATTAGCTTTCAATAACAAGTGTCTATGTTATATTGCCAGATCAGTGTGATCCAAAGTCACAAAGTGACTCCTTTCATAGTAGAGCAACATCTTTGCTGGTGGATATGCAAAAAACTATTTCAGAAATGTAATGCATTTCACTTCAATCAGTATGGAATCCCTGAATACCCAGCAGAGTAGCAGGGGCTTGCAAATTGTTGGGCAAATTTCTTTGCAGAATATGTGCACACACAGCTATTCAATACAATGATTAATGAGCTATTTGATGTTTAGGGAACCGACTTTTTCAGAAGATTCTTAAATTTTGGGGGTCAAAGGTTTCTATATCTATATAGACTTGCCAGCTACTGTGAACATCTGAGTTCTCTCTAGTATGCTAGTGATACAGCCTTATTAGTACAGTTGTTATGAACTATGGGGCTCAGTTAAAACTGCAAATTGACTTCTCTACACTGGGATGTCTACAAGATTCTTAACCTCATACTAAACCCTAATAAAAATAATTGTATCTGCTTATGCCATAATTGATGCTGATGTAATCACTTGTCTGATATCTTCATTATTATGGGGATAAAAGAGATACAGACAACACTAATAAACCAGAATACTTGTGAGTTTCACTAGATGATCCTACCTGATCCACTGAATGTTTTCTTGGCAAACAAAGATTCTACCAAATTTTAGCACTTTTTAGGCTTTGGTTCTACATCAAAATCCCCATGAGATCCAAACTAGGCATTCCCTTACTTTTCTATAGGCTATTCTGCAGTTATATACTGTACACTGGCTTGACATAAGGGCTCATTAGTATATTTGAATATGTTTATGAAAACACACAATATCCGCATGCATTTCTGTCTCAAGAGCACAGCAAGGTAAACTTTTAAGGCACTTAGAAATGGACCATCTTCAAAAGTAAAATTGGTTATCTAATTTTCAGTTTTGCATAACAAGTCCTTTGTCAATGAGTTTCTTCTCACTCACTACACTTCTTCTTGAATGGTACATACCAGCTAGGAATTTTAGATCTGAAAATAACTTCATGATAAAACAAATAACAAGAAGCATCTTTTGGGAAATTCATTATTTAGAAATCATGCTGGGCATATTTGTAACTTGTATATAAGTGAAATCAGGTGTTCAAACAGCACAAGTGCCTTAAAAAGAAACCTTGTTTTCACCATTCATCTCTGGAAACTCGTCCATGTGCAGATCATGGGCTCAGTTGAATAAGACTAAATCTGTACATTTACAGATGAAGAAACAGAAGCTAGTGAAATAATGTAATGCAGTATTGCCATTTGTTTAAAAAAAAATTGCTTTTGTAGACACATAAAGACAAAATAGCATAGTCAAAGTAGTATAATATAGCAATAACCCACGCCTGGGTGTGAGTAATGCTAAATTTACCCACGGTTGGCGTGGTTTGGTCCCGAGGGCGAAGCCCGAGGGACCAAACAAAGCCAACCGTGGGTAAATTTAGCATTACCCACACCCAGAAGTGGGTTATTGCTATTATACCATGACATTATTTAAGAAAAGAAACTTTTACTTTTCTTAAATAATGGCATAGTATAATGCCTGTTTACTGCCCTTCCGCAGATGTCTGGCATCCGGCAGTTCTGATGTACTGGCGCCTGCGCAGTACATCAGAGTTGTATAGCAACGGAGAAAGCAAGATCTCCGTTGCTTTTTGTGTTCGCTATGTTAAATGAGTTTAACAGCGAGACAGTTTTAAAATAAGCAACGGACATCTCTGTTGCTTATTTTAAAACTGTCTTGCTATGTTAAACTCATTTAACATAACGAAACACTAAAAAAAGCAATGGAGATCTTGCTTTCTCCGTTGCTTTTTTTTAAAACACTGTCTCGCTATGTTAAATGGGTTTAACATAGCGAGACAGCTTTAAAATAAGCAACGGAGATCTCCGTTGCTTATTTTAAAGCTGTCTCGCTATGTTAAACCCATTTAACATAGCGAGACAGTGTTTTAAAAAATCAAGTTATACTAATGGGAAAAAGTTCGGGCGACCGGACCTTTTTCCATTAGTATAACTCGATTTACAACGGGCACGCTGGCCAATCAGCGTGCACGTTTTGGGGGGATCATGGTATAATGATTGATAATGTATTTGTAGTGATATTGCATGGCAGAGATAATCTAATTACTGATTTCACTGGTAAGAATGACACAGGTTGCATAATGACAAGAATTGTGCACTGTAGATCACAGGATACATTGAGCTCATTGGTGTCCATATAATATGTATGCAAAAATGCACATTCACACAAGCATCAATATTTGGCAGCAAGAATACCTGAGTTCACAGATAAGGAGCACAAAGCAACGTTTCCACTAATTTGTTGCTATAAAAAGGGAAGGAAATGGAAGGGAGGATATTACAGTCCAAAAATTGGAAGAGCAGACAGAGGAATACACAAGACAATGGATAGGGAAGAATGGGATAGGGACAGGCAAGCAAGGGTATTGTATTTTTTTTTTTTTTTTTGGAAAAGATACCTATTTTCTTTTTCCCCAAGAAGGTCATAGGATCATAGGAAGTTACTAGGCTAATGGCTCTAGAGCCCTTACAAGTCTAGCCAAGTTCTGCCCTTGTTTCCATGATCAGCTCCTATTGTCCCTGTTCAAGAGAGACACATATGGAACCCCTAAAGTGAATTTACTGTTACCCATCCAATCATCCAGACTGTGCTTGGAGAGGGCCAAAGAGGTACTCTGCTTGACATGAATTAGGAGTCTGTTCCACAAGTGTTCCAAAAACTGGAAGAGCGGACAGAGGAATACACAGGACAATGGATAGGGAAGAATGGTATAGGGACAGGCAAGCAAGGGTATTCTGTTTTTTTTTTTTTTTTTTTTTTTTGGAAAAGATACCTATTTTCTTTTTCCCCAAGAAGATCATAGGATCATAGGAAGTTACTAGGCTAATGGCTCTAGAGCCCTTACAAGTCTAGCCAAGTTCTGCCCTTGTTTCCATGATCAGCACCTATTGTCCCTGTTCAAGAGAGACACATATGGAACCCCTAAAGTGAATTTACTGTTACCCATCCAATCATCCAGACTGTGCTTGGAGAGGGCCAAAGAGGTACTCTGCTTGACATGAATTAGGAGTCTGTTCCACAGGTGTGGTAACCTCTTTGAAACAAATCTGTCCCTCCAGTGGGTTCTATTAATGTCACATACTAGGTTAAGTTCTTTAGAAAGAGTAACCCGTGAGCCATTGGACTTATGGATATGCAACATTTCCAATAAAGCAGAGTTGGAGATTGCCTTATATGCAAGGCAGAGATCTCCTCTGAGTAGTCTGTATGAAATGAAGTAAAATGACAGTGATTTCAGATTATCCATATAGGACAGATGCTGAAAATCTTGAATTCTCCTTGTGAGGAACTTTTGTGGTCTCTCCAATTGCTGCAGGTGCCTGGAAAGGTACATACCAAAAGGGGCATTGTACTCAATTATTGGCTTGATGAGGGAAGAGTACAGGGAGGTTATAACTTCTTTTTTTCTGGAGGCAATGCCCTTACTTATAAGATGAGCAATACAGAATGCCTGTCTTACCACTGTGAAGACACTGTGAGATCAAAAATAACATTGCTGCCAACCTGTGTACTCAGGTCACTCACCAATGAGTGTGTGCTTAGGGTGTTTTTATCAATGTGGTAGTTAGCTTGAACATCGCTGTTACCAAAAGAGATGATAATACATTTTTACACTGAGTTTAAAGCCATGAATTTGGCACCAATGATTTGTTTGCTTAAGGCCCTTTTGTAAGATGTTGACATCATTTGGGGATTCTATGACCGCTCCCAGTTTGCAGTCATCAGCAATCTTTATCAGACACAGACCTTTTGGTTTTTGCTTATGCTTCAAAGAAATAGATTCCAAACACTAGAGGTCCCAGGACTGATCCCTGTGGAACACTACTACTTACGGGTCTACAGTTTGAGGTGTATTATCCTATTTTGACTGTATAGGTTCTATTGTTTATCAGTGAGCTAGTTAGTGACCCACCTAATGATATAAGGGTTGATACCTAACTGGGTGAATTTGTCAATAATGCCTGAATGGGGAAGTCTTAACAAGTCCAGGTAGGCTGTATGCACAGTTTTCCCCCTATCCAGGGCTCTGGTGACTGTCTCGAAGAAGTCCACCAGGTTTAAGAGGCATGACCCCCCTTTGACAAATCCAACAGAGTAGGGTCAGGTGTTTGGAGATTACCTATATCTTTATTGATATGGTCCATGATGATTTGCTCCATGGCCTTGCAGATAAGGCTAGTCAGGCTACTAGGTCTATAGTTCCTGGGGTCAGTGGAAGCACCACCTTTATGCAAGAGGATAACAGTGGCCATTTTCCATTCAGCTGGGACAAAGCCGGTGCTTAGGCTATGATTGGAAAGTGTACCCAATGGTGTTGCTAATTCTTGTTGGAGCCCATGTAGGACACAGCCTGGGATGTTATTAGGTCCCATAGATGCTGTGTTTTTGACCTTAGAGAGGGCATTTACAACCTGCTCTCTGGACATATAAGGTGGGGGATAGGTGGAAGGAATTTCATGAGGTATGTGTGGTGGGAACAGAGTAGTGAAGTGTTTACAGAACCTGTCATTAACAGATTTGCCATGTTCACAGGCTCAGTCTATGTGATATCCTTAACTACCACTTTGGTCTGGGTCTTACCTTTTAGGCTACTGATGTAACTAACGCATGCTTTATGGTTGTCCTTAGCTGAGGGCACTAATTTGCTTTTGTAGTTTGCTTTGAATTACTTCATAAGAAATCTTATTTGCTTGTTTAAACTGAGGAGGGAATGTTTCCAGTTTTGGGCACACTCCTTCTTACTTTTGGACAACAATTTCTTCCTCTTATTGTAAAGCCTGTTAATGGCAGTTGTCCACCAGGCAGGTTTGCTCTTCCTTGAACAGCTTGTTTTTGTCCTGTTAGTTACAGCTGCATCAATGCAGTTATACAAGTGTTTGTAAAAAGCATTGTTGTAGGACTTGGCATAGTTACCAGTTCCATCTGAGGGGGGGGTGTGCAATGTAGCTATCTATGCCATCTATTAGAAGGATATAATCTGCTTTGGAGAAGTTTTATAGTTTATTTGCTGCAAGGAGCGGGTCAGGTGTGATAGTTACTTTGGATAAGACTGACTTGTGGTCAGATCTGACAAGGGAAGACCTCACAGTGGGGGTGCTACAGCAGTCCCCTATATTGGTATGCAGCAGATCTAAGATATTGGTGCCCTAGTTGGGATGTCCACCAGCTGCTCCAGGGCTTTGGAGTTAATGAACTCAAGGAACCTTTGGTCAAGTGAGTTTGAGCACAAGTAATTTACCCAGTCAATGGATGGGTAATTAAAATAATCAAGAACCATGGTGTTTGGATGTATCTTAATGGATTCCAGTAGATCCAAGTAGGCAGAGTGGGTGTCTTGATTCATGGAGGGGTCCTGTAACTGACAATGAATTGAATAGGTGTCCTACCAACAGTTGGTTGCATCTGAAGTGTCTCAAGGGAATCATACTGTTTAACCAATCTGGAAGTGTATCTTAATGAATATTGATGCACCACCTCCTTTAGTTTTCACTCTTTCTGTTCATGGTCTGAACATGTGGTAGGAGGTGTAACCCAGTATGTCTGGAGTGCTCTTCACTGGGCTGCTCTGGGGTGCTTGAACCAGGACTCTGTGACTGCGTAGATGTCAGCATCTTCCAAGGTGAGGACTGCTTCCAGTGAGTGCAGTTTCATGCTAAGACTCGTAGGATTTAGTAGCATAACCTTGAGGATTTTCTTTGATGAAATTTTTACATCAGGAAATTTGTCCTTGTAACATTGTCTAAAAAAGGCTTTGTAGGGGTGGCAAGAGCCTTTGTCAGTAGCAAAAATCTGAGAGGTGATAGATGAAGACCATCTCTGGCTAAGTATTGAGGTCCGTCGATTATGTCAACCAAGGGTGACAGAAACTTGATCCCCTTAAAATGACACCAGAAACTAAGCCAATTATTGAAGTCAATGATTTTCTGTTTATATTGTGGTATCATCCTAAGTGAGGGTAACATGCTGCTCAAGGCTAGGGACATACCTGCCTGTGACATGTAATCAGAGCGCTTAATCATATCTGTCTTCATGTAGTCCAGGGAGGTGCAACACAAGTCGTTCACACCAACATGTATTATGACCAATCATAATGGCACTTGTTGTTGATAGACCTGAGTGCCTGTTTGATCTGACAAATTCTGGCACCAGAAAGAAAGCTGACCATGACTTTCTCCTTGTTCAGCTTGATGAGGGGGAAGTCTGTGTGCCTCACTATAGAGTCTCCTATGACTAAGATATTATGAGTGGATGTGTGTTGGTATATGGGCTTTGATGGTAAGACACTTGTTTGTGTCGTTATGTATATTATGTGTTTTGGATGTTGTGGTTGGTTTAGTCAGTATGTGTTTTGGAGGTCTCTGGTGTTTAGGTAGATGTTTTGTGAGTACCTCTGCATGTGTTGGTCTATGTGTATTCTGTGTGTCATGAGTATTATTTGTGGCAGATGGGCAGACAACCTGCTCTCTATTGCTATGTACTGCACAAGAGAGCTGTAATTCCAGATTCATAATGTAGGTGCATCTCTTACAAATGGTTCACTGATGATTTAGAAGTAGTAGGTTGTCATTTTACATGAGGCAGTTGTTATGCTGCCTCAGTAGACCCATGTCAACCAGACTGGTAGGAGAAAAGGAAGAAAATTGACAGTTCATGTTCCTAGGCATAATTTTGGTCTGGTATAACAGTTGAAGTGGGATTACTGCAGGGGAAGGTATTAATAGGTTTAGGCAAGAAAAACTCTGGTTTAGGCAATATTTGAGAGGCTAGAGAGCAGGCTTTTCTAACTGGCAATCCATCTGTGCAGTAGTGTGCAATGCTGCACAATGCACAAACAAGAGTAAACAAGCACAAACCAGTTTACGCACGGGCTTTTTAAAGCAGAAAAACAGAAACCAGCCAAAGTTCAAATTATCCAATCAAAACACCCTAAACAGAGCCCTGCAACAATAACTCAAGCTAGATCAGTACAAACTGTATCTTCTTTCCACAAGGGCACGGGGGGGGGGGGCTCTCCAGACAAATGATTAACTATTTGACAAGCTCCAAAGGTCACAAACAGTACTAGAGTCAACAAAAACCTGAACCTAGTCTACGTTAGTGTTTTTCAAGTCCAGCAAACTAGTAAAATGAACAAAACAAGCAGATCAACAGTAATTACAGTTGGAAGAGGAAATTCACAGACAATCTAATACTACAGTTAAATACAGTTGGACAGTTTAAACAGATATGCAGCCAATATTGTTTTAGTTAATCCAAAAGTGCAGAAAACAGTTAAAAATAAACACTTATCATTTGTAGTCTCTCGGCAAGTATTTGGAAAATAGTACAGCAAGGGCAGAAGGCCTAACTCACTGCAGCTTTGAGCAAACACACAAAAGCCAGTTGAAACACATGCTTTTTAAGCAGAAAAACAGGAAAAATCCAAAATTCAAATTATCCAATGAAAATGCCATAAACAGAGCCTTGCAACAGTAACTCTAGCTTGATCAGTCCAAACTGTACCTTCCTGCCAAGAGGGCATGGGGGGGGGGGGTGGCTCTCCAGACAAAAGATTACCTGTTATACAAACTCCAAAGGTCACAAACAATATTCAGCAACTTCCTGAACCTAGTCTATGCTAGTGTTTTTCTAGTGCAGCACACAAGTAAAATGAACAAAACAAGCAGATGGACAGTAATTACAGTTGTAAGAGGAATTCAATTAGTAGACAATCTAAAAATGCAGTAAAAACAGTTACATAGTTTAAACAAACAGATATGCAGCAAATATTGTTTTAGTTAATCAGAAAGTACAGAAACACATGGAAATAAGCACTTATTGTTTGTAGTCTCTCATCAGGTATTTGGAAAACAGTAGAGCAAGGGCAGATGGCCTAATTCACTGCAGCTTTGAGCAAACAGCACACAGTGGTTCAAACACAGGCTTTTTAAAGCAGAAAAAACGGAAACAAACAAAGTTATAATTATCCAATCAAAACACCCTAAATAGAGCCCTGCAACAGTAACTCTAGCTAAATTAGTCCAAACTGTACTTTCCTGCCAGGATGGCACAGGGCGGCCTCTACAGATAAAAGATTAACTGTTTTATAAGCTCCAAAGGTCACAAACAGTACTAGAGTCAGCAAACACCTGAACCTAATCTATTCTAGTGTTTGTCAAGTACAGCAAGCAAGTAAAATGAACAAAACAAGCAGATGAACAGTAATTACAGTTGTAAGAAGAATTCAATTAATAGACAATGTAAAAATTCAGTAAAATACAGTTGCACAGTTTAAATCAACATATATGCAGCAAATATTGTTTTAGTTAATCAGAAAGTGCAGAAAGTTGGAAATACGTACTTATCATTTGTAGTCTCTCAACAGGTATTTAGAAAACAGTACAGCAAGGGCAGAAGGCTTAACTCACTGCAGCTTTGAGCAACAGGCAAACAAGAGGAAGAAGGTAATGAACACTGTCACAAACATTCAGAAGTCACTCTCTTTTGTTATTGTCCTAATGGGTGGGCCCATCTGCTGGTGATCTGCTGCTCAGAGCCAGGCAGTGATACAACTCAAACAGTCACATGATGATGTACTTTTAGTGTTCAATGATAGCATCTAGCTGATGTACAACCAAGCCCGCCACCAGGCCCTCCAACTCTTGTCAGAAGATGTACTGTGAACCACAGTTGACATTGCCTGATGAGGAGTCTATATAACCCCCTCACTAGAGACAGACTATTGGAGGTCACCAGGGAACCCTCCAGATCAGCTGATACTGGATGATTTACATTACTCTGCAAAGATATAGGTCTGGAGTTAGCTAGAGACCTAGCAGGTAATGGCAAGGCAGGTGGATGGTTAGGTAACTGCTGATTCACCATATGCAGAGTCATGGTAGACAGTACATGAAATAAGAACACAGAGAATAAAAAGAACAATTAAATATATAAAGAAAACAAAGCAATGAAGAGAGAGAGAGAGATGCAAAAGCAAAAAGAATTATCAATAATGTGCACCGCACTTTTGTGGCATACGTGCACCTGGAAAAGTAACATACTGCTAAGTCTGCAATAGCAGAAAAATAGAGAACACCTGTCAGACCACAGGGTACTACAGCAGACAGTGCACTACAAGAGCCAGGAAGATATACTGCCTACCCAGTCACAATTTGTGCTATCATGAAAACAGTGCACATGTTACAAAGCGTGACCACAAGGGCCACAGTAGCAGGATGGTAAAAATCTTCAGTGCCACATGTTATGCCCAAGGGAGAAACAAGTTGGTGGCAGATTTAACCTTTCCTGATAGTGCCCTGTATAGCAACACAGTGCTCATACAATGGGGATGCAGCCACAGAATATAAAAAAAAGTCATAAAGACATGACACATACAATGGGTGGCACTAATACAGCACAAAATAGCATTTCCACCAGTAATTTAACATGGCAGTCTGAGTTAGGCATACCCATGGTAAGCCAGGCATACTTGGTACTGGCATGGAGCTTAAATTGGGCACTGGAACAATAATTATGGCCAGACCGATCAGTGCACTGTGTATGAATGGTGGGGATATGGTTATGGACCTAGACATGTAAGGAGGCAAACACTCAAGTGTGATGTACAGTGTGACACCTTAATTGCCTGTAGAACAGCCATCATTAAGCCAGTTAAAATTACATAACACTAGTGGCAGTATCCAAAGGTAGGAGAGGTGGTAGAACAGGTCATCATGAATTGCCAAGGTATGTGATTCATTAGGTAAAATAGCAGTATGAAATTTTTAAACTAAGCAGGAGAACTGCAAAAGTAGGCAATACTGCAGACATCTAAACTATATGCAGCTATAACAGCAATGGTATATATGCACCTCTGCATTTGTAATTTTTTTCTAGATGTCACCAGCAAATCAACATGTTAAACTCAATCCCATATGGAGCTGGAGAACATAAAAGAAAGGAAATATGTCAAAGGCTTGCTTATCCTCTTCATGGCTGAAAAGTTATGCTTAAATGCAGCTGACTGCCTAAATGTGTGTTTTTTTTTCTTTTGGAGCCTCCATATGCATGTGCAGGCAGCTGTGTGAAGAGCACAGGGTACGTTGCAATGATACTCGGGTGGACCTGAGTTGTGGACAGTGGTAGCCAACCCAAGTAGTGGTTGTGTGGATGTCTGTGGTGCACTATGAGTCCTGTTAGACCGTAGACACAAAGTAGACTTTTGCAATGCATACTGTTCTGAGGTGGATCTCGGTCACATGGAGACCTCAATTGGGAAATGGACTGGGGCCCACAATTACACTAATAAGCATTACTTGTCTCTCCCTACTTACCATAAAATACTGCTCAAACCTGTAAGTGTGCATACCATTTTCCTTTTTACTTTTACAATGATCACAGAAATTTCAATTTAATTTAAAACTTTTATTTCAGATTCAGTAACAAAGACATTGACAGCCATTTGCTAAACAAAACAAGAACACTAACTGAGCAATCGTAAATGCATGCCTGTTCTCTTCAAACTCACATTTATTAAAATGCATCTGGCGACTGATTATACCACAAGAAACATGCTTGGATTAATATTCAAATAGCATGTAGTTAAGAACTAATTAGTGGCTAAGTGAATGATGCAGCAATTCAAGACAAAGTGTGATGCATTTGTAAACAGCTTGGGTTAGCCCAGTGGAGACAAATGTCCTTTTACTGTGGCAGTCCTGGAACTCTTGTCAGAGTCATATAGTGCAAAAATGAAGGCTGAGGGAGTCAAACCTTATACTACAGAAAGCACCTGACAGCTTTATTCATTTGTACTAAATGACAGATGAATATTGTACCCCAAGAGAGTGCATTTCACATCCACATGCCCCCCCCCAAAAAAACAACCTAAATTAAAAAAATATATATTAACATTAATCTTATATACTTCATTTTGTCCAGTTTCTTAACCAAATAATAAAATCACTGTAAACAGTCAACAAATAAGAAAACCAAGGATGATACCTAAAGAACATAGCTCATATGATGACAGTCCTGCTTTTTACAACCGATTACTTATTTTACAGTATAATTGCACTTGCATGTTGGAGCCAAGTATTTTGATATATATTTAGATAGATAGATAGATAGATAGATAGATAGATAGATAGATAGATAGATAGATAGATAGATAGATAGATGGATAGATAGATAGAGAGATGTATGTTTCAATCTATCTATAGGGTTCCCTTTTACAGGGTCTACTACCCAGTTACTCACATCTCACATGATCCAATTGAAATGCCCGAATCCTAGATGAAAGAACCTGCAAAAAGAAACTGAAAAATGTTTCTTATTTCATGGACTTGGACTGTGCGGGATTGTGGCACAGCCAGGACTGGAGTATTGGTCCTTCACAACTGGTTGCGATCTCTGAGTTGAAATGTATTAATAGCAGACAGTAGCAGAGCAAAGCCCCCTACACCCACAAGGGGTGGACAGAGGGCTTGCCCCCTACTAAAGCATGAGTTCTATGTAATTTTTGTATCTCAGTCTTTTGGGATTCAAGCATTTTGGCTTGATTGCGTGTGATTTTAATATATGGGCTTCTGAGTTTATAAATGTTTTCCTGGGTAAGGAATGCTTGCATAGAATGGAGTTTTTTGTTAAGGTTCCTAGCACTTAGCAGTAATACTTTTATGTTATCTGGATTCTGTTTTGTTATGCGGGAACCTTTCAAGGACTGATATTGCTTAAAAAAGCACTATGGAAGTGGACAAAGTTTTAGCTGATATGAAAAAGCTTTGCTAGTCATCCCTGGTATAGCAGTTAGGACTTTCTAACATCTCCTCCAAGGCTGATATATATTAGACACCCTTTTAATAACATTAGAAGCTATATCAATTGATGAAGTCAATAATCTTTTGTTCATTTTGCAGCATCATTCTTACTTAAGATAAATTGCTGCTCAAGGCTAGAGTCATACCAGCTTTGGACACATATTCTGAGAGCTACATCACTGCTCTCTTCATATAGTGCAGGGAGGTATGTCTCAACTCATTTGCACAGATGTGTATAATGATTGTGCCATATTTGCATTTGTGGTGCAAGACTTCCTGTGTGATATGATACATCTTGGCACCTGATAGATAACTGACTGTGACCATCTCCTTGCACAACCTGGTGAGTGATGCATAGTTGTGTCTTGCAATGGAATCACCTATGACTAAGATGCTAGGCATTTGTCTTATGGGCTTTTGAAATGAAACATGCTAACTCTTCAATGTATGTTTCATGGAAACTGAACACAAAACCAGTAGTGGACACCAGCCCCACCCTTTTCCTGTACAGTATACCCAGCTCTCAGCAGTCCTCTAGCTATATTTAACATTCTCATCCAAATCATTAATAAAAAACACCCCACCTCTGTGTCACTTGTTGATTCCTGGAGTTTTCTGCCCTCCTCACCTGACCATATGATTATTTCTGTGCCTGCCCTCACAGCTGTGTTAGTTGGTTAGGTAATATCTAAAGGCCAGCACTAAAGTCAATGCACTGTAGAGCATTGTCTGGGTGTAACATTGCAAGCACCAGTTTTACCCTATGCTATATCTAAGCTAGTCTATAGGTGTAAACCAGACACAATCGCTCTGTCAATGTTAATGTACAATATCCTCATTTAGGCTTTGCCTACCTTCCTTTCTCTTCCACCCTTGGCAGATTTAAACAGCTAATACTCAATTATTATAAGACCTCAAAACCATATAAAATCATTACTATTCTAAAACAATGATAAAATCATCAACAAAGCCAAACTTCAAAATGACAGACACTCCCTCCTTTACATATCGCAAACTATGCAAACCACATCTTTGATACTAAAAGTCTTTCAACATATCTTAATAACCACTCATCTTACACTTAATGTAAAGTAAAAAATACAGCAACAAAAGCTCATTCTGTCAAAATATTCTAACCAAAATGCAGCTGTGGCACTATTCCCTACTTTCCAATGATTTTAAGGCACTTCTGCATCTGGATTCATGCATTAACCAACACTTTTTCAGCATATCATTAGCATAACAATGGACAATATTAAGAAAATTAACAGAGTGATCTTCTCTTAAATAATTACTTCCCATGTTCTCTGACTGTAAAACAGATGGGCAATTGGTCAAGGTATCCTTCTATAAAAACTCAAATGATTATCTATCAACTCCACAGTACTTAAGAAGAAACTTTCAAGCCTATTATCAATTAGCAACCATATTTGCAAGTTTATTAGCCTATCTCCCAAATAACAGACCATCTTAACCTAGCTAAAGCAAAATGGCTGCCCATAAAGGAGAGATCCATTTGCTACAATGCTGCATTGTTTTCACACTGTTAGAATTACAATCTTTAAGCAGGCTAGCTGACTATTTTAAAACCATACTTTAATGGTCTGGATGCACCAAGAAAGATTTGAAAATAGCTGAAATACTGGTGTATATTATTTGCATATATCTCATAGGGCGGCCACGGTGG
Source organism: Protopterus annectens (assembly GCF_019279795.1). Taxonomy (NCBI): domain Eukaryota; kingdom Metazoa; phylum Chordata; order Ceratodontiformes; family Protopteridae; genus Protopterus; species Protopterus annectens. The sequence goes on from NC_056726.1 coordinate 1,689,729,625, forward strand.
TGCAGTGGTTAGCATTGCCGCCTCACAGCAAGTTCGATCCTCGGCTGGGGTGCCTTCTGTGCGGAGTCTGCATGTCCTCCCTGTGGTCGCGTGGGTTTCCTCCGGGTGCTCCGGTTTCCTCCCACATCCCAAAGACATGCTGCAGGTGGATTGGACACTCTAAATTGGCCCTAGCTGTGCGTGTGAGTGTGCCTTCTGTGGAAGGTTGGGCGCCGGGCTGGCAACTCGACACCGTAAAACTCCACTGCCATTCAATGTGCGGACAGGTGATCCGCTGTGGCGACCCCTAACCGGGAAAAAGCCAGAAGAAGAAGAAGATTATTTGCATATATCTCATAGGCATCCACTGAAGAGATTTAAGGTATTACTCACTGAAAACTGTAACTTGTGTTTTTCTTGTAGTTTTTATTATAAACACACACACACACACACACACACACACACACACACACACACACACACACACGCACACACACGCACACGCACACATATATAGATTCATATCACTTCACTGAAACCCATTTCACTGAGACCAAATCACCTAAAGTTCATTTCACCTAAAACTCATTTCACTGACAAGTAGTAATCGAAGGCAAGTCAAAGGTATATGTCCTTTTCCCCACTGTAGTGCAATCCTGGTGTCAGTATATATAGTTGGGGTTGTGGGGGGCACAGGCCCCCACATTGGGGTTGTGGGGGGCATACCCCCCCCGCTTAGTTTGGTTTTACCAAATAATGTAAAACAAAACCAAACAACCCCACACCCCCTAACTATATATATTAACACCAGGATCACACTACAGTGGGGAAAAGAACATATACCTTTGACTTGCCTTAGAGTACTACTTGTCAGTGAAATGAGTTTTAGGCGAAATGAACTTTCAGTGAAATGAACTTTAGGTGAATGGTCTTTCAGTGAAGTGATATGAATCCACACACACACACACACACACACACACACACACATATATATATATATATATATATATATATATATATATATATATATATATGCAATTTACATTTTTGAGAGGTAAGACAATTAGCTGAGGTGAAGACTGGGAGAAAATACAAACTGCAAACAAAAAAAAAACTCGTCTGGAATGAATCTTGAAGATCAGCAACATGAATCATTGTTCCGAGCAGGGCTATTTCCTCACCAAAGCAACGTCTTTCAGCTTTTCACAGTTAGGGGTCGCCACAGTGGATCACTAGTCCATAGATTGATTGGCAGTGGGGTTTTTACGGTGCCACCCTAGCACCCAACCTTCCCAGAAGGCACACATATACACATATGCATGTCTTTAAAACTCACTCAACCACAGGGAGTACATGCAGACTCCACACAAAAAGAGCACCAGCTGAGAATCGAGCCAGAGACCCTCTTGCTGTAAAGTGACAATGCTAATGGCTGCACCACTGCTAGGGCTATTTACTCACCACTAGCTTTAAATAATTTCAGGTCAGTGACCTTTGGATTGATTTAATGCAAGCCAACTACTAACAAAGTAAAATCTCTGCACTCATCGCTTATTCGTTCTCTTTCCCTCAAATTAGTTATTGTGTTATGCTATTTCTTTTTGTTATTTTTTTTACTTAATTTTCCTACTTTCATGCATTTCCAGTGTTCAGACAAACAATATTAAGTTCTTTACAATGCTTCTGTTTCGAAAACATATAGTTTTTTCTTCAGAATGGTTTGTTTTATCCATTTTAACTAATCTCATTTTCAAACCACAAAAATGATGAGTAATTTGTTGCCATCTTCATACACTCTGTCTAAAGTAAAACAGCTGCTGAAAAATAATATTTTAGCCCAGACTACCTGTATAGACTCCTAAACATATCACTTATGAGTCTGACATGCATATGTGTGTCACTCCTGCATCTTTGAAATTATCTGTTTGCATCACTGCTTTGAAATTTCATTAGCTCTTTACAAGATTGTGTGATGCAGTGGTACACCTGTTAACATTGGCACCTCACAGCAAGAGGTTCTCCAGTTTGATTCTTGGCTGGGGTGCCTTCTGTGTGGAGTCTGCATGTCCTCCTTCATTTGTGTGGGTTTCCTCTGGGTGCTCCAGTCTCCTCCCACATTCCAAAAGCATGCATTTGGAAGGTTCCTCCCACATTCTAAAGACATGCATCTGGAAGGTTTCTCCCTGGGCTTCTGCTGAAAATAGACTGTCCTAGCAGTGGGACTTTCCTGACCAACAAACATTAAATAAAGTATGTTCTCTATGACTTTTCAAAAACCTTTTAGCAATTTAGCTTATTTACTTTGATGATTTGTATAGACCCTCTCATCTTTAAGGACTTGCCTAAGTCTGTGACCACTACTTTTTTAAGATCCAGGAGATTGTCAATGTATAGTGTCTTTGATAAATATATTTGCACAGAGAACCTATTATTCATTTCATGTCATGGTTAAATTTTAATCTTTTGATTAAGTAAACACTTTTTAGCAAGTAGCAAACCTCTTTTTAACAGCTCAGTTTTTCTTACTTTTTCTATTCAATTTTTTTTAGTTTACCGACAGAAACTCTAAACAAGGACTAAAATAAACAGTAACAGACAAGATAATCAGCAAACAGCAATGCCCAAACGAGTCAGCATTACAGGGAAATACACAGGCCAGAGATGCTGTGAGGCCCAACACCAGAGAGGGAGAGAAGTCCCACCCCAGGAAAGTCTGTTATTTCCTCTGTCATTGACCCTGGGGACATCATTATTCTTAGACAATGGGATGCCTCAGGATTTGTTTTTGATATGTTTTGTAGTTTTTATAATTAAAATAAATATTATACAGGGTATTTTGGTTCAAAATAGTTCCTGTAAAACAATTCTTTTACTAGAGGTTGCATCTAAACAGGTAAAACTTTATCACTTTTTTGTGGCATACATAGTGCCATCTCTCTCTCTCTCTCACACACACACACACACACACACACACACACACACACACACACACACACACACACACACACACACACACACACACACACTCAGAATTTTTGTTTTAAAGTATGGTTTTAGTTGTTTGAAATTAATGTTACTTTGTGTTAAAGTTCTATATACAATTGCCCTCATGTGCCTCCTTTGCGACCTTGACAAGTCACTTAACCAGATGCGAGCAACTGGGAATTTGGGCCAGGCTCCTCAGTGGTCCCCTGGACTGCAAACCTAGTAATTACCTATGAACAGTGGGTATCTTAATGTTTCAGGCTGAAAGTACTCAAATAAGATAATATGTAAAGCATGTACAGGCTGTTTCACTGCTCACTGAAGACAGAACAATAAGAAGGAAAAGTATCTCATCCCTATGAACTGCATTCATATGGCTCCTTCACCTTAATGAAAATAGTTTCTGAAAATGCTGAGTTAATGAGTGAAAGGAAATGCAGTGGAGCTGATCATTTATTTTTCTTGATGACAAATGTATTTTGTGCCAAATATAGGTGATCTCGTACATTTATTCTCTGGAGCGCCGAGAGGTCATTGGTGTTTCATTATTTTAGAAGCCAATTTTTCGGAGGATTTTATTCTCATCTCTGGCTTTTTTTAAAGTCACAGCTGTGATATTATCTATCCAGCTGTCAAGATTTTGTGTCATTTTTTAGAAGCAAGCAATATGCTGCTATACTGTTACCCCTATGTTTATTTTGCAATTTATATCTCCTAAATTTAGTCTCACAGGGTGCTGCAGAAAATAAAAATCTATTCTGATATTACTCCAGGTGGACTAATAGAGGTTTCTCTGATAAATAAAAAATATCTACGATTTTCTCCCTCACAAAAGCTTGATTTCAAAATTCTGGCCTGTATTTTTTCTGAATTGATAGATACAGAATGCTTAGAATGTTTTGATTTGTAAATAATAGAATTATTCGCACACAAAAAAAAACGTTTTCACATTACAGGAGAAAATGGAATCAATGAGTATTATACAGGGCCAAAGAAGGCAAAAAATATAATACACATTACAAAATAAATCTGAAAGCAAAGGATAATTATGACAGGGACAGTCAAAGCAGTGGTGAACAAAGTGAAAGTCAGCAACTGACAGAAAATGATGTGATCAAGTAAGACAAGTGAATAATAAAATGAGTAAGAAAGAAAATGCTTTTGAAATTAAAACTAATGTGAACAAAGAAGGAGAATGCCCTTGTAAGTATGTCCTCTGACATAGTATAAATTTAGGTACACCCCCACACAGACAACACTGCTTGTCATCAGTCATGATATGATATATGGTAATGAAAAAAAAGCATTCCCACTTTCCTTGTTCAGAACATGTGGTGCCTAACCTTAGATGCAGGAATAACAGAAATGATCTCTGGTGGCTGTGAGAGTGATATATTATGTTTTCTAGATTACTATAAATCACAATTTTGGCACTGTGATCCTTTCATTGGCCTTTTTCTGATAGCTGGCAGTTAGAACAGCTGTCACTGGAATGGCCATTATTCAAAGAGTGCACTGTATTTTGACAGACCAATATGTGTTTATCATGAGGTCAGGCAACCTTTTTAACATTGCTACCTGTCATGATAACTCATGGCTGGGCTGATTGAACCAAAAGCAAGAGCAATCCTCACTTAAAAGTGAAAAAGTTAGTCACGGAATGAATCTCATCGGACAAACAGCCTATTTTGTAAAACTACCAGATGTAATCTTGACAGAGTAGGATTATCTGTGCATGCTGCTGCTGTATGTGGAGGTTTAAGTACTGCCCACCAAAACTGCCTAAGTGTATAACTTGTGAAGTACACTTTGGCAAACAATAACCACTAAATGTAGCTAACATCAAATTGTTGTTAAATCCTTTGAGTGTAAGGCAGCTAGTCAGTATTCTATATTAAGGCACATATTTAGATAAATGCTGTTGCATTTTGAAAAATTAAATGCAGCGATTTCTTTTTATACATAACCTATAATATTATAAGCATTCTAATTGCAAACTAACCATGTTTTCTTTTCTTTTCTTTTTTTTTTTTTTGTGAAATATCAAGTTGAAGACAACACTCATTAATATCCTAAATCAATCTAATACCATTTTTTTATTTCACTGTTTCAGCATTTTCTTAATAAAGTACAATTAGCTTTAATCAAATATACTAGAGATTCAGTAAATATCTAGCATAGGTTAGTAGCTAAAGGAGTTACATTGTATCCAGAAGTATAATTTAACAAATCAGCACAGCCAAGAAAGAACAACTCTACAAGAAAAAATGGAAAGAAATAGAAAATGTGGAATCTGAGAGAGGTGTGACAGATAAATAAGGTATGCAGACCACAATATGGCTTAGGTTGTTATGTAAAGTTTCATTATTGGAGTTTATGGATGTCTGGAATGTTAAATAATAAATTAGGAGTTTATGGGAAATGGTAGGTGACCATAAAATGCTGTGTGACAAGGATGGGGTGCACTAGATGTACTGAAAATTTAAATCAAACATAAACTGCTTACCAGACAAAGACACTGCTTACATAAAGCAAGCTGAAAAGCATAATGAGTAGAAGAAACATCGGACAGATAGGCCTAGAAAAAATATTAAATGCTCTGAAGCAAGAAAAAAGAATGAAACTCATGATAATTCAGGGAAAGATGGTCTTATGAAGTGAAGACTACAGGTAGCAACCACTAAAAGAAGGAAGGTAGTAGGCAGGAAAAATGGCAATTTGCTCTTGCTTTAATTGTTAAATCATGAAGAAGTTTATGTTGATTCAATTATTACATACAGCCTGTAAATCTATAATATTACATAGGTTCTTAATGTGACAATTTGACAGTAACACTAATTGTTATAATACTGCAAGCTGTTGCTCTCTGACACTGAAGTAAGGGCACTGACATTGTTTGTTGCTTTTCTTGGAAAAGTAGACTCACTTTGTGTTTAAACAGATATTTATTGTTTCTTGCATAGATCTGCGAGATGTATTTACTTATTTGCTATTTGGTAAATAGGTACATAATTTGATCTAGGTTTTCAGGCTTCTTCTGCCCAATACGTTCTTGTTTTTTTTCTTTTCACCAGTTTATTAATTCTCACTCTCAATCCCCTATTTCAAAAAAAGTCAGTTTTGTCATAGTAAACTCTTTTGTTTGCCTTGAATCCTTTTCATCATCTGAGCAACTTTACTAATATTTTAATAACTGAACAGATACCTCCCAGCCTTCTGCAAATTAGTAGCAGTGTGGGTGAAAGTTAAATGACTTAACCAAATATTCCAGTGCATATAATTAAAAGGCTGTTTTTTTTTTTCTGTGCCTGCATTCTTCCTGATCAGATTCTTTATTGTTTGAACCATTCTTTGAGGGAATCTAGAACTCCTGCTTATAGGCTTGACCTCTGACAAATTCACAAACTTTATGAATTCTTAACTTGCAAACTCTGGACCATTACTTGAAATTAAGACGTCGGGATCCTGTCTTTTACAAATATGCTCTTAAGCATCCATAACACTCAAACATGTAGCACATGTTATCTTAGCTATTTTTAGAGATTTCAAATAGTAACCATCACATAAAAGATAAACAACTTCCATAAATTAAAACAGGCCTGTCCCTGCTTAGTTACACATCAGATTATACCAGACCACATAAAGCATAATTTCTTCTCAGGGATTTTGGTCATGATACATGTTAGACACGGCACAACTTTCCATAATGTTATCGACTTACACTAATGCTCCACACTAATGCATTACATTGTGTGATCTGTTTACACTTCACTGTTGCCAGATAAGATTCATGGGTACTTGTGTATTATCACAACCAGATTGTGAACAGGAGAAATGGATGATGTTATGTTGTCCAATCTCGCCTTCATTCTTACAATGATGGGTTCAGAACTGATCCTCGGCTCTGACTCAGCCGAATACACAGCTGAAAGACTCAAACTTGGCTCGTGGCAAGTAGGTATCCCATAATGCAGTGGTGTAACTCCCCAGATCTCATTTGCCGCTTTACGAGGTTGGATGCACTATTCTTAGCCATGGCTAAGTTGTGAATTTTTTTGTACTTATTACATTTATTACACCTTTTTTTCTCTTTATATATTATAGTGGGCGTTTTCTTCTAGCATTATAGTTGCATAGTTAGCCTTTGAACTAGTATATCTAGATTTTTATATCTATTATTCCTTTTTGGTACTGCCTTTGGCCGTCATTTTTGTAGGCCTTGCTGTATCCCTTGTAGTAGTTGTGGTGTCTTTTCATATAGCTTGATAGTAGCTCGTTTAAGTTAGAGAGCTCTTCAACCATTTTAGTTAGAGGGCTTGTAGTTGGTGTGTTATTTTTTCTGGGATTTAGGGCCGTTTTAGTTAGAGGCCCTATTATCTTCCCTTGTCTGTCTGCACATTGTTTCCTGTTGTAGTTAGCTATATATCAGAAGTTTTAGTATTTTTAATTTTCTGTTGTTAGATTGTGGTCTTTTGTCATAATCATGTCCAAAGACCCAAAGGAGAGGGAACATAAGCCTTCTGGCTTCAAGTAATGCTAGATCTGTTTACAAAAGATGTCTATTACTGATGGTCATGTCATCTGTGTTTATTGCCTTGGAGCTATTCATTTGCAAGAGGATTGTACATTCTGTCATTCCTTCAGTGCCAGGGTTTTACAAGAAAGGAGAAACAAATTGATCCTTAAGGGGCTCTTAAAGCCAACCTTTGAGGAAGCTATCCACAGCTCTTCTTCCTCTTCTTCTTCTCCTTCCTCAAAAAAGGACAAACCTCAAAAGAGACAACCACCTGCTGCATCGGCTCAGTCAGAGCCTCCAGTCAAGTTACCTAAAGTATCTAAGGCTACTACCTCCTTGGTTCCACAGTCTTTGGAACTTTTAGAGGTTATTTTGATTAACAAGCATAGTTCTTCAGCTCCAAAGTATTCAGAGCCGCAAGATTCCACTTCTTGGAGCTGGTCTATTGAGATTTCACCGGTCTCCCCTACACTGAGATCTCCCATTTTGCACGGGTCTTGTTCTCCTTCCCTATCCTCCAGGTCCACCAGGAGCTTATCTGACAACGACATGGAATGGGTGGTGTGCAGACTCTTGAAGTCACTGGCGCTAACCAAATTATTTTTGTCTCCAAACTATCTGGTCCCAAAGCCTACTATAGCCATTGTACCCACTGTTGTTCCTCCTCCGAGCCAAGATGGACCTTCGGAGCCAGAGTGCTTGATGCCATTTACTGTGGATCCATTGATTCTGAGACCCCCTTCAGTGATCATGGAGCTGACTTCTGATCTGACGCTGTCAGTGCCATACAGAGAGTCTGGGAGCTGGGGTACCCCGGTTGGCCCTGAGGGGCATTCTCAGCCCTGATCTTCTTTGGTGCTGAGCCTACCCCTTGGAGCATAGGCCCGGATTAGCTCGGCTACTACATCGGCCTCAGGGTCGATCTTGCTGGGTTCGCTGGCTTCCTCTGCCTCCTCAGAGTGAGGGAGTCTTCTGAGCTGGTGGAATCTACCTTTGAGGTGATGAGGAGTGTGCTGTCTGTCTCTACAGCTCCACATAAGGATACCAGCACTCGTTCCCCTAAGGCGCCAGCTACTGCCTTGGCACCACCCATTCCACAGGACAGCAGAGATCCAAAGTCTCAGGATCCCCATTGGGTGAATCCCTCTCTTCTGAGGTCTCCCCAAAATACCCTTCTGAGGAGCCCCCTCAGAAGAGAACTTGTAAGAGGAAGCACATAGACTCTCCAGATGAGTCCATCAATTCAGACACTGACCTTGAGGAGTCAGAAGGGTCCCCACAGTCGTCCTCTGATGATATCTCATTTGCAGATATTCTAGAGATCCTGAAGCAGAGAGGCGGCTTGCAGGCCTCCACTCCTTCTGATGAGGAGTCAGTGTATCTGAAAGCTTTTGGATCTCAACCTTCAGCCTCATTGGTATCTCCGCCTTTCGACGAGCTAATGGACTTGGTCAGTTGGAAGACATAGAAGTCACCTGACACAATGGAACCAGTCCCTCAGAGGCCAAATAAATTTTTATCACCTCCTTCCGGAAAGGATTTCCTCACTAAGGGGTTATGTGTAGATGCTATGGTGGTGGCAGCAACCACCAAGAAGGAACTTTCAGAGATATCCTCATCTGCCCATCCTCTGAACAAAGACTCTTGAATGATGGACATATACGGGAAGTGTCTTTTCATCAGCGACCTTTACACTTCGATCGCTGAACTACCTCACTCATTTCACAAGGCTACAGAGAGATCTCCTGAAAGAACTAGGAGATATTCTACAAGGTACGTTGGCTACGGGGGTGAATGAAAAGGTCTCGTCCCAGCTATCCACCTTAAATTCCATTGTCAACTCCTCTATGAGGCTGTTCTCTTACACAGCTGATGGAGCAAGCAGGGCAGTGGGTTCCAGAGTTTCCCTTAGGAGACACTTCTGGATGCACTTGTGCAATTTTGTGGAGCCCTTTAAATCTACATTTACTAATGCCTCTTTTGATGGTTCCTCACTCTTTGACCCTTTGGACCCTTCTGATTTCTCAAATACTGGCGAGGTAGATTTACCTCTCTAATGTTTTTAATTTCAGAATAGGGCCAATAGTAATGTGTTCATTAAGACCTGGCCAGTTCCCTGCATTTAAACATAACTGTCAATATAATTATCTTTTTTCCAAAAATAATGACCTAGCTCCCCCTCTTATGTCAGTGCTAATACTATCTATAATAAAAAATTGAAACTTGTGATTAAGGTTCTCCATTATATGCTTACTTAGGGCATTGGTCTCTCTTTTTATTTTTAATATTATATAGATGTTCGTATATACATTTTTTTTGTGTGTGTTTTTGAAATCAGGTTATCACTTGAATGCATTCACTACCAGGACTAATAACATTGTGCTTGTATTACTTTAAATTAATTTGCTTCTTTAATTGTTTTATTGCTTATGTCACTTCATGTTATACTTGTATATAAGGAAGTTGCCACTTGTGAAAAGTTATCTAATGAAGTCTAGATCTTCTAGATGAAAGTGCTTATCCTTGGTGAGCAATTCATGTGTTTTTTTTTGGAGTGAATAAAGTGGATTTTGTTTAGTACAACAGAGTCTTTCATCTATTTTTACTTGTGAATAGATCCAATACAGCTACTTCACTTGGTTTCTTTATTTGTGGTTCAGAAGAACCCAGAGAGTTTTCCAGGATCCACAGGGTGAATTCTTCCGCAGAGGCAGAGGGGGAGGTAACAATGGTAAATGCTGCCCTAGAGGCAGAGGGGGCCCACAGAACCAGGGCAACAGTGATTCCTTTTGCGGACTCCCCTATCAGCACTCCAGAAAGGAGGCCTGACTGCTCTGCCCTGGAGGCAGTTGGAGGATGCTTATCTATGTTCCCAGAAGCATGGCAAACTATCACAAGAGACAAGTGGATACTAAGAATAATATCCCGAGGATATTCCATTCCTTTTTCCTACCCTGTCCCACAGATCAGAGCAATCCTAGATGTTCCACCCAATCTAAGGAAGCAAGCAACTATAGAAATTCAAAAGTTGCTGCACAAAAGAGTCATCTAAGAAGTCCCCACAGACCAAATAGGATTCTGAACTTACTCAAGGTTCTTTTTGGTGCCAAAAAGAACAGGGGACTGGAGACCCATATTAGACCTAAGCTATTTAAACAAATCTGTCCAGAAGTAAAAGTTCCGAATGGTGACACTGCAGTTTATACTTCCCTTTTTAGGGAAAGACGATTGGATGTGCTCGATAGACCTTGTGAAGACTGGTGGAAGATGGGTGAAGACTGAAAGCCTCTTTAAATAGAATTTGATACATAATTCTGTCAGTTGTATAAATAAATGTAAAATACAGGCTTGTGTTTTTAAATGAAAGAAAACACTGTAAAATGTGAACTTCAAGATTGTTGCAACATTGCCATCTGCTGTAAGGAAAACCAAGCCAAGCATTTCAAATGTGTCTTTTGAAGTTGAGAAGATCTTATGAATCTCTTTGATGTTTTACAAGTCGGCTCCAGTGAGTCTGGATGAAGGTTTCCGCCCCATTGTTTTAAGGTTAAAGTTAGGGGCCAGAATTTACATATGGAAGGTGCTTTATTGCTCTCGTTTCTGCTAGAGTGTATATTTGAAATGCCTTTTATTGTTGTAGTCTCCTGAGCAGGTGTTAGCTTGCTAAATAATGCAGTTTGTGGCCTGGGAACTCCAGACCAAGTGTCAAAATGATGTAATTTGGGAGGGCCTTATAGAGCTGTTGGTTAGTCTTTAAAAAGTATTGTTGAGTGACAGACAAAAAAGCATTTTGATCTTGGATATTTAACCCAGCATTGCTTATGCTTTTTGTATGTAAGTAGGATTATAGCACTGTGTTTTCTCTTAAGATTAGCTAAAGATTAGAAAGTTAGATTAAGTGTTTTTCTTTGACATCAGACCTATCCTATTGTATTATTTTAAGTTTATGTGTGATCTCTGAACTCTTAGATATATCTGTAGTGTAGTAGTATTCCCTTGTGCTTTAATTATTTATTATTAAATATTTTAAAAACCTTTACCTGTGGCTGATTTGTGTAGAGAAGTAGGTTCCAGAGTACATTGCATAATTATAAAGTTCATTGTAATAGGCCACTCTAAAATCAGCCTTAGACTGAATAGTCACACTACCAATTGGATAATAATATTACACAGTAATAATTGGACACCCTTTCAAGGGCCTTTGGGCAGCTGATAATATTAGCTGGTGGTGGCATAAATTACTACCATATAGTCTGGGTAAAGGGGCACAGCTAGAGAATCTGTGTTCCCCTTTCCCAGGAGTGTCTGTGAAGTTGTATAAATACTTATCTCAAAGTGTGGGTGTGTGTCAGCTACCTGGGCAGGGACAGGAAGCACTGGTTGGACAGAGAGGGTATTGGAGGTTAGCTTGTCAGCTAGACTGAGATCTGGACCCTATAGCTGTGCCAGTGGGGAGTCTTATTGGGGACCTGGAGAGCAAGGGAGCAACCAGCCCCAGACTGACTGTGACCTCTGTGTGCACTTAAGGGAAATTGTACTTTACTGTGTGTATTAATTATCCTTTCCTCTTCTAGGATATGATCTCCCTGGTGTTAGTGGTGAAGATAGAGACTCCTTGATTGCTGGCCAGGGCACGGTCGTCACATATTGGTGGCAGTGGTTGGGATATCCTATTACATATTGGTTTGCTGTGGTAGGATCCACATCACATATTGATTAGTTGGCAAGCACTAATTGGCTTGTAGTGGTGAGGATAGAGCGAATTCCTGTAGCTTATGTACAGTGATCTCTAAAAGTGTTTTGTACTCTAAAACAGCCGCGCAGTGTATACTCAGAGTTCAGATCACAATTGTTTTATTTCTTGTGTTAGCTTAGTGTTAGTCAGAGTGAGCAGGCAGCATGTCAACAGAGGAGTATGGAAAGCTGATTAAGAGCCATCTGGCGGAGATGTGCCAGGCTAGGGGACTGGTGCATGGAAACCTGACTAAGGCAGACCTGATTGCAGCCAGACCTCCCAACCAATTGGGGACAAATTTCAACACAATCAGGGACAAGTCATGAAAAAATCAGGGACACTTTTAAAATGTTAGTGCTATTAACTTGAAACATTGACAGAATCAGAGCATATGCATTAATACACATTTTCTGAAGTAAAAGAAGTCGATAACTCTTAATTATTGTCATTATTCATTAAGTGTAATTCGCCACCTTTCCTCCAAAATTCACTAGTTTTAGGAGGGATTAAGAGGGACAGAGCTAAAATATGAGTCAAAATCAGGGACAGTTGAGAGGTATGATTGCAGCCTTAGTTACAGCTGCATCAGAAAACAGCAGTCTGGAGGACAATCAGACTGACAGTGGAGATACAATATCCTCAGAGAATGTACAGCTCAACCTTCCTGCAGTGGACTTAAAAAATCCAGCTGGAGCTAAAGAGATTTGAGTTGGAGGCCAGGTGTATGGAACTAGAAGCAGCTGAGAAAATGAGGAGTCTACAAGCTGAGGAAAATGAATGGCAGAGGAGGCGTGGGAGGGAAATGCTGACTCTTCGTCAGAGTCATGGAGGTAATGGAGAAGGGAGTAACCAGACCCCAGAAGCACAAAACGTCAGTAAATTTTTTCCACAGTTTAAAGAGGGGGATAATTTTGATAACTTTATTCATATGTTTGAGCAGATATTTAAACAGTATGAAGTTAACCAAGGGCTTTGGTTACAGTTCCTGACCCCCTTACTCCATGGTAAAGCTGTAACTTCTTTAGCAAACATGCATGGCACTGACAGTTTTTATTATACTGCTGTAAAAAAGACACTTATTGGAATGTTTTAAGCTAACACCTGAAATGTATAGGAAAAGGTTTTGTGAGCATAGACACAAGGCAGATGAAAATTTATGTGAATATGTTGCTGAACTGAGCACTTATTTTCATAGCTGCATGAGTGGATGTCAGGTCACCACTTTTGAAGGGCTGGTAGACCTTTTGATAAGGGAACAAGCCCTTAGCACTTTGCCTGAGGACATTAGGATCTGGTTAGCTGATAGACAGTGTGCTACTTCAGAGGAGTTGGGGAAGAAGGGAGAACTATACCTAGTAAGCAGGACAGCCCTGCACCGGAAAGGGACCCCCAGTACTGCTCATGGAACTAAAGAAACCCATGGTGGGCAGCACAGACTGCCCCAACAGAATCCGCCAGTAGCAGGGAAGCCACTAGTCCAGGTACACATCCAGGGGCTAGGGTTAAATGTTTTGAATGCAACCAGTGTGGCCATGTGGCATACTTATGTCCACAGAGGCTAGGTGGGTATCCAAAGGTGAGGGAGCCAGTAAGCGGGAAAGACAAAATGCCAACAGTGTGTTGTCTTGAGACAACAGGGGTATCTACCATCCTGCAGATGTCCTGAGAGGGAAGGATTTGGATGAGGCAGTACAATGTACTTATGCAGTTACATTCAGTGAGGCAGCCAGTAAGTGGGAAAGACAAAATGCCAACAGTGGGTTGTCTTGAGACAACAGGGGTATGGAATGGCCATCCTGCAGATGTCCTGAGAGGGAAGGATTTGGATGAGGCAGTACTATGTACTTATACATTTACATGCAGTGAGGCTAGGAGACATGCATGTGGGTCTGGTAGCCTGGGAGAGACCTAGACAGACTGCATAATTGCAGCCAGGACTGCTGAGGTGGTTACTTCAGGGAGTGAGCTACACTGTAGCCTTGAGACTGAAAGCGAGCCACAGCTGCTTTTGGGTACTGATGTTCCCTTGGACAGGGAAACTGCAAAGATAGATGTGAGTAGTACTACCCAGGCTGACAGTGAGGCACAACTGTCAGATGATGCCAGACTTCCTGTCGAAGGGGAGCTGGGAAGGGTTACAAGGAGAGAGCTGAGAGAGGCTCAGCTCTCAGACCCTACATTGCAAGGCCTAAGGCAGGTAGCTAGGGAGGCACCTGATTCTCAAGGGAAAGGGGAATCTGTATACTGGAACAAAGGGTTACTGTACAGAGAGTGACCCCTGAGGGAGAGCTAGAAGGTGAGAGAGTACAGCAGTTGGTAGTGCCTAGAGCTTACTGTCTGGCACTTCTCGCCATAGCCCATGATATTCCCTTTGCAGGTCATATGGGCATAAAACGTACAAAGAGGCATATTATGCAAAACTTCTATTGGCTTGGAATTTCCAGAGATGTACAGGATACTGCAGGACCTGTGAGCAGTGCCAAAAGGTAGGCAGGACAGGAGACAAGGTGAGAGCTCCTTTGATGCCCTTGTTTGTAATTGAGCAGCCATTTCAGAGGGTAGCTATGAATATTGTGGGTCCTTTGAGTACCCCAAGCTCCACAGGGAAAAAAGTATATCCTAGTGATTGTAGATTATGCTACACGATACCCTGAGGCAATGGCTTTGCCCTCCATTGAGGACGAGGAGGTGGCAAATGCTTTGCTAGAGATTTTCAGCAGGGTAGATTTCCCAAAGGAAATACTAACTGACAGAGGTGCCAATTTTATGTCAGCCCTGCTGGCTTGTCTGTGGAAGTCATGTGGGGTGAAGCACATGAAGACCACCCCCTACCATCCCCAGACTAATGGTCTTGCTGACAGGTTAAACTTTACAATCAAGTCCATGCTACAGGCCTTTGCAGATCAGATTAAGAGGGAGTGGGACAAATATCTGCCCCATCTGTTGTTTGCTTACAGAGAGGTTCCCCAGGAATCTACAGGTTTGTCAACCTTTGAGTTGCTGTATGGGCATAGGGTGAGGGGACCTCTAGATTTAATTTGAGATGAGTGGGAAGGTGAGTGTGAGTCTCACAAGGAGTCTGTTGTGTCATATGTCCTGAACCTCAGGACAAGGCTCAGGGAACTTATGGGTCTGGCCCAGGAGAACCTGGCAGAAGCCCAACAACAGAAAAAAAGTTGTGGTATGACAGGAATGCTCGAGCTAGAGAGTATGATGTAGGGCAGCAGGTGATGGTTCTTAGTCCTGTCAGACACAACAAGTTGCAAGCAGCTTGGGAGGGACACTACAAGGTGATAAGAAAGGTAAGTGATGTTATCTACATGGTGGAACTGCTAGGCAGAAGGCAGGGGCACAAATTGTACCATGTTAACATGATGAAACCTCCCCATGATAGGGAGGCCCTTGTGCTGAGCATTTGCAATGGATTACAGGAGGAGTCTGAGAGAGATCTTGTGACTGATCTCCTCAGTGCGGCTCAGGCTGACACCTCGGTGGAAGGGGTAGCAATGCCCCAGCAGCTATCTCCTACTCAGGTTCAAGAAATATGAGCAGTGTTGCAGGAATTTGGGGATGTGTTCACTGGGAAACCAGGGTACACCCACTTGGTGCAGCACCAGGTGGATACAGACCCCAAAGGCCTATTAGGCAGGCCCCTTATAGGGTGCCTGAGAGAGTCAAACAGACTCTGAGGGAAGTGGTACAGGAGATGTTGGAATTAGGGGTGATTCAAGAGTCCAACAGTCCCTGGGCCTCGCCAGTAGTGTTGGTGCCAAAGAAGGATGGCAGCACCAGGTTCTGTGTGGATTACAGGAAATTAAATTGTCATACAGAGGCAGATGCTTACCCTATACCTAGGACAAATGAGGTCCTAGAGCAGCTGGGTGGGGCTATGTATCTTACAACCATTGATCTTACCAAGGGTTACTGGCAGGTGCCTTTGACTCCTAGTGCTAGAGAGAAGTCAGCCTTTGTGACTCATTTTGGCTTGTATGAGTTCACAAAGATGCCCTTTGGGATGAAAAATGCCCCAGCAACTTTCCAGAGGCTGGTAGATCATATCTTAGCAGGAGCAGGAGGGTTTCCCTTGCTTACATGGATGATATTGCTATCTACAGCCATTCCTGGCAAGAGCACCTTCAGCATGTCAGGGAGGTGCTGGGCAGACTACAGAGGGCAGGGTTGACCATTAAGCCGAGCAAATGTCAGGTTGGTATGGCAGAGGTCTCCTACCTAGTACATAGAGTGGGGAGTGGTAGGATAAGGCCAGAACCTGCCAAAGTGGAAGCCTTTCAGACATGGCCTGCACCTGTTACCAGAAAGCAGGTGAGGGCATTGATAGGGACAGCAGGGTACTACAGAAAGTTTGTTCCCAATTATAGTACCATAGCTGCTCCCCTCAGAGACCTGACAAGGAAGAACATGCCAGATAAGGTAGTATGGACCCCAGCATGTGAGCTGGAATTTCAGAAGCTTAAGGAAGCTTTGGGAGGACCCCCTGTGTTAGCCAGTCCAGACTATAGCAAATAATTTGTTGTGCAGGTGGTTGCTTCAAACTATGGGGTGGGGGCTGTACTTAGCCAGATTTCTTCAGAGGGAGAAAAGCACCCAGTGGTTTATCTCAGTCATAGGCTCCTACCCAGGAAGGAATGCTATGCAGTGGTAGAAAAGGAATGTCTAGCCATAGTGCAGGCACTACAAAAACTTCAGCCTTATCTGTATGGAAGAAAATTCACTGTGATGACAGATCACAAACCCCTTACATGGTTAAACAGAGCCAGTCAGCAAAATGCCAAGTTGCTAAGATGGAACCTGGGGTTGCAAGCATATGATATGTCAGTGCAGCACCGCAGTGGGAGTAGCAATGCCAAAGCAGATGGGCACTCAAGACAGGGAGTGGGGTGAGGTACACCCAGATAGACCTGACACTCTCAAGCGATGTTTCTCAAGGGGCACTTGAAAAAAGAGTTCCCCAGGGGGAAGAGATTTGAAGACTGGAGGAAAATGGGTGAAGGCTGCCAGCCTAATCAAATAGAATTTGATACATAATTCTATCAATTGTATAAATAAATGTAAAATACAGGATTGTGTTTTTAAATGAAAGAAAACACTGTAAAATGTGAACTTCACGATTGTTGCAACATTGCCATCTGCTGTAAGAAAAACCAAGCCAAGCGTTTCAAATGTGTCTTTTGAAGTTGAGAAGATCTTATGAATCTCTTTGATGTTTTACAAGTTGGCTCCAGTGAGTCTGGATGAAGGTTTAAGGTGCATTGTTTTAGGGTTAAAGTTATGGGCCAGAAGTTATATGTGAAAGGTGCTTTATTGCTCTCATTTCAGCTAGAGTGTATATGTGAAATGCCTTTTATTGTTGCAGTATCCTGAGCAGGTGTTAGGTTGCTAAATAATGCAGTTTGTGGCCTGGGAACTCCAGACCAAGTGTCAAAATGATGTAATTTGAAGGGCCTTAGAGAGCAGTTGGTTAGTGTTTAAAAACTATTGTTGAGTGAAAGACAAAAAAAAATTTGATCTTGGACATCTAACCCAGCACTGTTTATGCTTTATGTATGTAAGTAGGATTATATCACTGTGTTTTCTCTTAAGATTAACTAAAGATTAGAAAGTTAGATTAAGTCTTTTTCTTTGACATCAGACCTGTCCTACTGTATTATTTTAAGTTTATTTGTGATCTCTGAACTCTTAGATATCTCTGTGGTGTAGTAGTATTGGCTTTTGTTTTAGTTATTTATTATTAAATATTTTACAAACCTTTACCTGTGGCTGGTTTGTGGAGAAAAGTAGGCTCTAGAGTACATTGCATATTTATAGAGTTCATTGTAATAGGCCACTCTAAAATAAGCCTTAGACTGAATAGTCACATTACCAATTTGATAATAATATTGCACAGTAATAATTGGACACCCTTTCAAGGGCCTTTGAGCAGCTGATAATATTAGCTGGTGGTGGCAGAAATTACTACTGTATAATCTGGGTAAAGGGGCACAGCTAGAGAATCTGTGTCAGCCTTTCTCAGAAGTGTCTGTGAAGTTGTATAAATACTTATCTCAAAGTGTGGGTGTGTGTCAGCTACCTGGGCAGGAACACTAAGCACTGGTTGGACAGAGAGGATACTGGAAGTTAGCTTGCCAGCTAGGCTGAGATCTGGACCCTATAGCTGTGCCAGTGGGGAGTCTTATTGGGGAGCTGGAGAGCAAGGGCGCAACCAGCCCCAGACTGACTGTGACCTCTGTGTGCACTTAAGAGAAATTGTACTTTACTGTATGTATTAATTATCCTTTCCACTTCTAGGAGATGACATCCCTGATGTTAGTGGTAAGGATTGAGGCTACTTGATTGTTGAGCCAGGACACAGTCATCACAGACCTTCAAGATGCTTACTACCACATAAAAATGGACAGGTCATTGAGAAGGTACTTACGCTTCTGATTGGGAGCCAATCATTATCAATTCTGAGCTCTGCCCTTTGGTCTCACTACAGCCCCTAGAGTGTTCACCAAATGCATGGCAGTAGTCACGGCTCACCTGTGGCATCTAGGATTCTGCGTGTTTCCCTATCTAGATGACTGGCTCCTATCTGCCACCAGCAAGCATCTACTCCAACAAGCCAGGGAAGTGACCTTGGAAATTTGCGCTCAATTGGGCATTACAGTCAACTTTCAAAAATCTGCCTTGATGCCCTGTCAACATATTACATTTATAGGCGCAGATCTATACACCACTTCCTTGGTAGCATGTCTTCCAACAGACAGAGTTTCAGTACTCAGGCAACAGATACTTCATCTTCTTCCCAAGACCAAGCTGAAAGAAAGATAGTTCTAAAATTATTAGGGACAATGGCTTCCACAATAACACTGGTTCCCCTTGCCAGAATGCATGAGGATCCTTCAATCGCTTTTGTTCTCCCAATGGTTGCTTCAATAGCTTCCTATGTCTCACCTTATCAGGATAATGGAATCATGCAAAAATGACTTAAGATGGTGGATACACTAAAGCCATGTGACCATAGGGAGACCCTTTGTTTCACAACAACCTTTAGCTACAGTGACCATGGGCAATTCCCAGATAGGGTGGGGGTGGGCATATCTTGGGAGAACAGTCCAAGGTATATGGAAAGAAGATGAGGCTCACTTGCATATAAATATCCAAGAGATCAGAGTAGTGCTTCTTGCATTGCAAGCAGTTCACGACTCTCTCCCTCTAGGGACAATTGCTACACAGTCAGACAACATGTCTGTGGTTTAGTGCATAAACAAGCAGGGGGAAACCCGATCTTACCACCTTTGTCACGAGGTCCTAAGAGTTTGGCAATGGGCAATATCTTCCCAGTACTTTCTAATAGCAACGCACATTCCAGGGAACTCCAGCGTGATAGCAGACAAGCTGAGCAGGGCAATTCTAATGCCTCATGAGTGATCTCTCAATCAGAACATAGTGGAAAGGATTTTCCAAACATGCGGTCTGCCTTGCTGCGATCTTTTCGCCACTCCTATGAATACCAAGTGCAACAACTACTTTACCCTAATTCCCCCGCCGGGGGAGATAGCGAGAGACACACTTGCTCATGATTGCCCCTCAGGACTTCTGTATGCCTTTCCTCCATTTCCTCTCATACCCAGAGCCATTCAGAAAGTACAGTCCTTGCGAAGCAGGATGATTCTCATTGCTCCTTACTGGTCTCATCAAGTTTGGTTCCCCTTCCTTTGGCTTCATCTTCAGGTGAAGCCTTGGACTCTGTACCCAGTTCCAGACCTGCTGGCACATATGTCAGGTGCGCTTCATCCTTCTCTCCACACCCTCAACTTGACAGCATGGCTGCTCCACCTCCCAAATTAGTCAGGCTTCAGAATTTCACTCCAACAGTTAAACATATCTTGATGTTCTCTCATAAAGCTTCCACCAGAAAACTGTATTCTAGCAAATGGAAAAAGTTTTCTCTCTAGGCTCAAAAGAGAAACATTGACCCTTTTTCTCTGCCTATTCACTCTATCTTGGAATTCTTGGTGGAACTCTTCCAACAGGGTTTAGCTACAGCAACCATCAGAGTACAACTCGCTGCAATTTCAAATTTCCACATTGGTGATCCTACTTTGAACTTAATGTCATACAGGTTGTGTAGAGCCTTCTTGAAAGGTTTCTCCTTACTAAGACCTCCCTTTTAGGAACCCCTTCCTCCTTAAATTTTGTTCTATCTTACCTAACATTACCACCTTTTGAACCTTCTTCAACTTCAAACCTCAAGTTCCTTTCCCGGAAGACCATTTTTCTGGTTACTATAACATCTGCTAGAAGAGTATCAGAGTTGCAAGCCCTATCTATCAAACCACCATATCTGATATTTCATAAGGATAGGGTATCCTTGCAAACTAATCCATCCTTTTAACCTAAAGTCTCTTCTTCAACTAACATAAATCAATCTATTGAGCTTCCAGTGTTTTTCCCGAATCACAGCAACAAGGCAGAATACAAATTATATCAACTGGACTGCACAGACAACTCAGATTCTATTTGCATAGGACAAAAGATTTTAAAAAATCTGACCAGTTGTGCATATTCTTTTCAGATGCAAAAAAAGGACAGGCCAGTTTCTAAAACTACCCTTTCCAACTGGCTCTCACATTGTATTATCTTCATCTATACCTCAAACTACAGAGATTTACCATTTAAGGTGAAGGCTCATTCCACTAGAGCACTAGCTACGTCTTATGCCTTTCAGGCAAAAATTCTTATGGATAATATTTATCTGCAGCTACCTGGGCTACTCCTTATACATTTACCATGCATTACAAGGTGGATTTGTCCTCCAGTGACAGGGCCTTCTTTGGGTCCACTGTGCTTAATGGTGTACTCTCGTGAGCCACCCAGGGAAGAGGTGCTAGGGATGCTGTCCCATCATTGTAAGAATGAAGGCGAGACAGGACAACATAACATAAAGAAGTTATGTACTCACCATAACATTCCATGTTTGTTGTCCATCTCGCCGTTCATTCTTACGGACCCTCCCTCCTTCCCTCTTCCAGGGACTCCTTGTGGACCTGGTGGATGTTTTACTCCTTTCAGGAGTTCCTTACTTCAGTTTGTTTCTCCTATTCCTCTGAGGATAGCATATATATATATATATATATATATATATATATATTTATATATATATATATATATATATATATATATATATATATATATATATATATAAATATATATAAATATATATAGTTCATTACAATTTCTTTAGTAGTAGCAGCAAACAAGATGATCTGGGGAGTTACACCACTGCATTATGGGATACCTACTTGGCACAAGCCAAGTTTGAGTCTTTCTGCTCTGTATTCGGCCGAGGATCGTCTCCAAACCCATCATTGTAAGAATGAACGGCAAACTGTCTAACAAACATAGAATGTTATGGTGAGTACATAACTTCTTTTTTCTTTTCAGGCTATCATCTTGCCGATAAATGTAATCAAAATTTCCAAAGAGGAGAATATGACACTGCTACCTACATATTTTTACCTGTCTACCTTTCAGCCTGATAACTATATACAGTTTATCTGTCTTTCTTGAGGGTACTCAGGCAGACACTGCTGAAACCATCAGTGTCTTAAGAGCGTAACGACTTTTACTCATTCAGTGATGCTAGCTGTTTGACACCCCCCAACCTTTTAAGACCATGACATCAGTTAGGTACACTTTCACATTTCTACACAGAGAACTGCCTCATCAGTTCATTAAATTCCTGGTGAAATCTGCCATCCTAAGCATGCCTCTCAAGCGTCCACAACTGTGCATGGTGTGGCTTTCCTGTTCTCTTGTTAGTGTCACACGTAAAGGCTGCATTTCTGGGGGAAACAATTCAGGACATCAGGCACCATACGAAGAACAAAAGTTCCAAGTTCCAAAGTCATATCATTCATGACATCATTACTGCAAAGATTTTAGTGCACTAACTAAATTATAATGGCAGGCTTTAAAAATATGTCTCCCGTTTGAGGTATTTTTCTCGTGTCATGTTTGGCTTTCTGGGGAATACTTTAAAAAAGCAGGTGAGAAATGTCTACTAACAATCTTATGCCTCGACAAACCTATTTGAGGGTCTGATAATCCAGATATGAAATGATTTTGTGTAAAAATATTTACAGAATTCATTTTGAAATGGATACTGGTTAAGATACATACCTAACCTGATATCATCTGCTAGAACTGGGAATTACAATATCAGAAAGTGAGTGTGGAATCTGGTTCCGATAATACATTAGTACCGATTCATGTATTTTTGTAGGCATTAAATCTCTTATTATATTCAGTATTATTATTTAAATTGATTTGGATATCATTCTCTGTATATTACTGATTTTGTCTCACTAAACTGGTAGAGATGTATTTACACTATACTGAGATCAATTCTTAAATTGTCTTGTCCCCAGTTATCAAGTACTCAATGTAAAATATGACTATAACTGTTTTCCCTTGGAAATCACTGCTGTTGTGGTTTCTGTTTGGGTGATGAAAGCAATTCTTTCATTTTGAGAGATTTCTCTCTTCTTCATTTATGTGTAGCTCTAGAGCTGTTTTGTATATACTTTGATAAGATCATCGAAAGCTTGAAACATCCAAATTCTGATCATCGAGACCAGAACATCGAGTTTCAAACCATCGAATATTCAAAGGGAACATAAACAAAAGAAAAAAACTCTAAAAACTATTTTATGTGGAGGAGCTT
The DNA here is from genome assembly GCF_019279795.1 of Protopterus annectens. Classification (NCBI taxonomy): domain Eukaryota; kingdom Metazoa; phylum Chordata; order Ceratodontiformes; family Protopteridae; genus Protopterus; species Protopterus annectens. Next base: position 1,689,752,569 of record NC_056726.1, read on the forward strand.
CGCCCCCCTGCACACCCCCCCAACTTCAATATAACAACTCCGAGATCACACTACAGTTGGGTAAAGGAAAATCTCTGTTTTAGTGCTATATGCAGAAGTGCTAAACGGGAGATTTCCTGTACCCTGTCTGCAGTGCCATCACAGAAATGGCACATTCACAGACACAGTGTGCAGGACACCTTGCTGCCCTGCAGAAACACTAGCTTTTTCCCTTTTTTACTTACCTTTTCCTTCCTCTTGACAACATTGATGTTCTAAACACTCGATGATATGGTCTCGACCAAATGAATTTCGATGTTTTCAAGTGGAACCACGATCCGGACACATGCTCGACTAGCATATGTCCGAATCACAGAACATCGAACACACATACACGAAAGCGCTTAACATCGACAAGCGCTTCCGTGTATGTGTGCCTGTTTCGTAGATTGGACTACAGTGCGGGCAAGGGAAAATTCCCTTTTCCCCACTGTAGTGAGAATAATAAAGTAGGGGGGTGTGGGGGGCACAGCCCCCCATGTGGGGAGTGCAGAAGGGCAAAGCCCCCCTTCAGAAACGCAGATTTTTTTTTGAACTACACATACACGGAAGCGCTTTTCGATGTTAAGCGCTTTCGTGTATGTGTGTCCTAGACCCAGATATATATATATATATATATATATATATATATATATATATATATATATATATATATATATATATATATATATATATATATATATATACATATCATCTGTGATTAAACAATCATAATGTCAATGTTAAAAATATCAACATAGTAACATGTCGGCCAAATAAATTATCCATTCTGTAGACCATGTAATGAATTCATATATTTAAAAAAATGTTATGTGTATTGACTGAAGAAAATGATTTGTTTTTTTGTAATATGTTTGTAAAATAAACTATTACCACAGGGGAAGCTCTGGCAGTGCCTGAGGGAGACATTAAATAAGGGAATGTCATCATCATCAGCCCCCTGTTTCCTATTTTCTACATGGGGTCAGGGTATCATGTTATCTGTCGCCATCTCTTTCGATTCAATGCCACTCCTGCCTACTTCAATGCTCATGCCTGACTATCACAGATCTTCTTTCACATAATCCATCTACCTCATTGCTAGACATCCTCATTTCCTCTTATTTTCCTTCTTGTCTGTCCAAAATCTTCTTCACTAGATTGTCTTCTGAATTTCTGCATATGTGTCTGAACCTCCATAATCTGTTCACTTAGATCTTTTCTGCAATTGGCTTCTACTCTTATGTCCTCATTTCTTCATCTGTCCCACATTATGCATCCTACCACTCTTCTCAGGCCCTTCATTTCCATCACGTCTAACTTCCTTATCTGCACTGCCTTTACTGCCCAGGTGTCTGTACCATACAGTAGGACTGGTCGCAGCATTGTTTTGTACACTTTACTTTTCAGATTCTTTGGCATTCTTCTGTCATAGACTACACCTGAGACTCTATGCCAGTTGGCTGCAGCCACTGTGATTCCAGCTTTGACCTCTTCATTCAGACTTCCCTTCTCCTCAACCACCCCTCCCAGAAGGGGTCTATATTGTAACAACGAACGATCAAATAATTGAACGTTGTTTTATTGAACTCAAAAGTTTGAATTCACAACACATCGAGCTAGCAGAACAGCGATTTTTTTTTTCCCAGGGAAAAAAATCGTTGTTCCCCCCCAAAAAAACACATTCAAACATTACATAAAGGGGGGGGCTCACCTCCCCCACATATTCCAGCGTGGGGGGCTGTGCCCCCCACACCACCGCTACTTCAATATACCATCTCTGAGATTGCACTACAGTGCCGAAAACTGCATGGTGATGGAAGCAGCCAAGTGACTTCTTTCCCAGGGAAAGAATTCACTTATACGCTGCTTTGTCATTTTGCATTTTCGACATTTGAAGTTCCACCAAGACGCATTCGACAAAATGCATCTTTGGTCTTCTGATAGGAACCATCCCTGAAGCTACCTGTTCCATATCTTTACTTCTATCTCAAATCTTAGCTTCTTCTAATTCCCCAATTTGCCATTACTACTGTCTTATCTGTGCTTAGTTTCATCCCATGTGCCTTCATTTTGCATTCCATTCCACAATCCTTTTCTGAAGTTCTTGATGAGAATCTGCCTATAATGTCGTATTTATCTGGATTCAGCAACTTTGCTGATCTATTTCCTCTGACCTGTGTGCTAATGTAGACCATCACCAGTATGAACAGCAGTGGGCTCAAAGCTGAGCCTTGATACACACCCACTACCACTGGGAACCACTCTGTGAGACTGAACACTGTTTGTACTTGAGTCAATGGGTCCTTGTATATAGCCCGTACTAATTCTACCAGTGTTTCTGGAACTTTGAACCATGGCAGTACTGCCCAAATCAGCTTTCCTGGGACCTTGTCATATGCTTTCTCTAAGAATGCCCTGTTGGAGTATTTATTCATCTTTAGCATCTTCTTACTGCTATCATCACTATCACTATAGCAACGTTTCACTGCTATGGGTCAGTTGTGCTGCATCCTGATCTGACTCCAAACTGCCACTGGCAGTGTCTTACTATCATCTTTATCTTTCTGTCTTTCTCTTGCAGCCTGATATAGTTTCTTTATGCCACCTTCCAGTGTCTCTGATGCATATTCTTTGCTATTCCAACTGCTTTCTTAGCATCTTTCTTAGCCAGCCAGTATTCATTCCTAACCTGGTCCACCTTTTATATCTCCCACTTTTTCCTGCACTCCTGACTTCCTGCACCACCAGCTTTCCTAATGTACCTTATTCCCATACCATCCATTATGTACTCCTCACACATGCTGTTTCTTGCAGCACTGCCATTCTTCCTCTCCAACTCTTACTCTTCTTGGGGTGCTAGGGCCCTGTGTAATGAATTATTGTACTTTCTCTCCAGTCAACTTCCAGGCCTTCAGCTTGGTTGATGACCTTAGAGCCTTCACTGAACACAGTTTAAATGGTTTCTGCTGTAGGCTAAGTGTTTCATTGGGGATGTCTTTGCAATCATTGATTCTAAGTGCCGAGGAAGTCTGTCTATATGGACCCAGGCAGTCCTCATATCCTGTTCTGTCTTTCCCAATATGTGCATTCAAGTCACCCATTTACAACACCAATTCAGGTCGTCCTGCTGGATCCCATTCACTGCACTACCTTTCCATCTTGGATACATAGAATGTCCAGCTTCCTCCTTATCATCATGTCAGCCACTTCCAAGCTGCATCATGTCATTGAATCTATAGTGAACCTTCTCAGTTCATGTTTGGCAGGTTGATTGGCTTTATGGCCAGAAGTCAGGATTGAACCCTGTATTTTGTGCATGAGAGGGAACAACATTAACCATTATGCCAACTGGATTTTAGGAAAAGAATGCAAGCTATATGGATAAAGGGGGTGTTAGTTGAGTTATAATTAAAATGAAGAAGTACTGTGTCATAAAAAACGCTTACTATGTTATTAGAAAATGGAGCATAAGTTATCAGAAAGTACACATAAGTCCCAAGAAAGTCGCAGGATTAGAATAGTTAAAATTGCAAAATAACATTTTCTGGCATGTTAAGGAATGTAGAAGCATATGTACAGGCAATAAACTTCAAGGAACATTGGGATGGGAGTATGAGGATGCTAAAAAACAGGCAAATACTACATTAATTATTTCTTTCACTACTTTCAGAGAAAATGCAGAATGTCAGTATAGGAAGCAGGATGTATATACATAGAGACAAATGGACAGTTGTGGGACCCAACAGGGAAGATGTAAAGAAGGAATTCAAGGCATCAGAAAGGTAAGGCAAAGGGACTTTGCACAATATTTCCCTTATAGGTTCATAGGTGTTTGCTAGGCTAATGTCCACAAGGGCCTTTTTAAGCCTAGCCATGCATCCCAAATCTCTGACAAGTTCTTATAGCCTTGATATGTATAAGCAAGAGACTGGGAGATTAACATGTAAAAGCAGGGGCCTAGGAGATGAACCATTTACAGGCTGTCTGTTTCCATTAGAGACATAGGTGCCAAGCCAGGGATGAATTTCCTGTTCCCCATCCAATTGTCCAAGTTACACATGAATTGGGTTGGGAGGAGTTCTGTTTCCCATGGATGGGCAGCCTGTTCCAGAGAAGGTGCATTCTCTATGACACGTACCTGTCTCTCCAGCAGGTCCTATTTATATCACAGGCAAGGTTAAAGTCTTCAGAATGAGTAATTCTTGTGCTATTTGTTTTGTGGATATGCAGGAGGTCCATCAGAGTGGGGTCTGACAATGCCTTGTATACCAGGCACAGATCCCCCTCACAGCCTGTAGGAGACAAACTATAGGAATAGGGCCTTGAGGCAGTCTGCAGATGACATATTACTTACACCCTGTATTCTTTTAGTGAGGAACCTCTATGGACGTTCCAATTGTCGGATATGTCTGGTTATGTATAAACCAAAGGGGGCACTGTACTCCATGATAGGTCTAATCAATGCCAAATACAGTGGAACAATAAATTCTTTGGACTTAGGTGCCATAACTTTGTTTATAGGTTGCACAGTATAGAATGATTTCTTCACTACTGTACATACATGATGGTCAAAGACTTGATTTTTTTCCATGCATGTCCCCAAGTCTAATTACTGGGTCAACTCTTAGAGGTGTGCTGTTGACATGATAGCTACCAGGGATGGATAACTTCCTGAAGGATACTATTATGCATTTCTTGGCATTTAGTTTTAGCCCAAGGCTCTGACAAACTTTATTTGTCTGTGTCAGCTCTTCCTGAAGAACATTTGTGTCAGTGGGGGATTCAGTGACATCTCCTAATTTGTAATCATCTGCAGATTTAGTCAGCCATTGACTTCAGGAAACTAAATGCCAAAAAGGAGCGGTCCAGGGACCGATTCCTGAGGAACTCCACTTGTGACTGGTCTCTTTGTAGCTGTGGACTCCCCAATTCTTACTTCCTCAATCCACTCTGTTAGTCAGCTGGCAATCAACTGGGTGACATAAGTGTTTGTACTTAACCTCTTGAGTTTGTCAACAATGCCTGAGTGGGGTATTGTGTCAAATGCCTTGGCCGGGTTAATGTAGGCAGTGAGAACCATTTTACCCTCATCCATTGCTTTGTTGACCTTCTCAAAGAAATCTACCAGGTTGATTATGCATGACCTGTCTTTGACAAAACTACATTGGGTTGTGTCCAGTGTCTGGAGGTTTCCTCTGTCATTATTGATCACTTCCATAATAATTCTTTCCATAGTTTTGCATATGAGACTAGTGTGACTTATGGGTCTTTAGATGGTCCAACTTTGTGCAGTGGGATGACTGCTGCAGTTCTCCATTCAAGAGGTTTGAAGCCTTTTTGGAGGCTACAGTTAAATAGTAATTCCAGGTGGCATGATAGGTCAGGTTTTATGCTATTTAGAAGGCATCCTTGCATATTGACTAGGCCCATTGATTTAGTGTTCGTGGCCTTAGAGAGAGCATTAAGAACCTGTTCCCTAGTTATAGTAGAGGGGTTATATTTGTTGTTATTTCCTGAGGGAAGGTTGTGGGGAAGAGAGGGGTAAAGTTGGAGCTGCATTTATCAACCAGTAGGTTTCCTATATCTTCTGGATTTTCTGTTTTTAATTTCTCCAAATCTTTAGGGTTTCTAATACCATGATGGGAATGGACCCCATTCCCAGGTCAAAGTATGATTATTTATGAAATTATTATTATTTCAATCTTTGATGTTAGCCAGAAGTGCTCTTCGCAGCACCTGCAATGTGCCCAATAATTAATCCTTCTGCAATTTATATGGAGTTACATTTATCGGTAACATACCTAAGTACAATTGTAAATTCTGTTATATAAGACCCATTGGTCCTACTACTATTTGAACTGTCTAGGTATCCTTCTTCCACATTGCCCTCATTTCAGCCTGCAAACCCTAGTACTTTAAAACTTTTTGTCTCTGTACATAAGACACTGTAGTCACTAGGTGCAGCAATTTCAGTAATCAATGCTACTCTTGTCTTCTTTTAATGGACTACTATATCTGGTTTTCTCGCATCTATTTTTTAACTTTTGTTAATGGGCGATCCCATGTGACATAGACCATTATTTTCTATAATGCGTTATGGCTCATGTTTGCAGTATTTTTCAGCTACTTCAATATTATAATGTTTGCACAGTCCCCAATGCAACAGTCTTGCCACATTATTATGCCTTTCAGCACACACTCCTTCTGCCATTAGTATATCACAACCAGCAACAAAATGTGCAACTGTTTCTAATTCTGTTTTCCAAAAGCTACATTTGCCTTTTTCTCCCACATGTTCAATGGACTTTGTAGCCAATGTGCATGTAGTCCATGATCTTGGGCTACCAAAATTAACTGTTTGTCTTTTGGTTTAAATTTACCTCTCCTTAACCATTTATGTGTTCGATCGTGATCAACATGAGGTTGTTCGAAATGTTTTCTATACTTGCAACTGTATTTTTGCATTTTCCACATTTCTTGCCTTCTCAGCTGATCCTTCACCTTATATTCCTTCTTTTATTTTCTGGCACATTCAGTTGCTGCCTGATTTTTGTTTTGATTTCCATTCCCAGTTCACACATATATGCTTCTGCTAAACTAAGCATAGAAGTCAACCTAGACTTATTCTCACCATGTTTCAAGACTTTCACTATGTTTGGGTCTTGTGAGGACAGCAGATATGTATGCAGTCCCATGATTGTGGATCTATACATGTAATCAGTTTTAAGGAATTCCATTCCACCTTCAGAATGGGGAATATATAGTCTTGATATATGCCGATTTTTATAAATCATTTGATGAGCAGGAAGCATTCCTCTTGTCTTCCTGTCCAACTGATCCAACACCTTTTGCGGCCAGCCAATCACTCCAAAACTGTAAGTTAGGACAGGAAGAACAAGTTGGTTTAAGCTTGTACTTTGTTCATAGATGTCAATGCTGTTTTCACTATTAATTTTAGTTTTCTAAAATATTCCTTAATAAGTTTTATTCACATTTGTTCATGTTTTATTGTTGACCTTTCGTCAATCCCAAAATATTTATATAATCCTTCTTGCTCAAGTTCTTTGATATCACATTCCTGTCCCAAACTAATGTTTTATTGCTGCTGCAGCTTTCCTGCTTTAAAGGTTGCTTTGCAAATTTATCAAGACCAAATGACATTCTTATATCATCTTAGAGAGTTTTGAGCACTTGCAGTTGTGCTTTCAGTTCCTCATCTGATGAACTATACAGTATTAAATCATCCACAAAAAGAAAATGAGAAGTTTTTACACTTTGTTGTTTTCTGGAAGCCAAATTGTAGCCATGACCTAATCTGTTAACTAGACAGCTTAATGGGTTCAGGGCAAGACAAAAGAGCAGTGGTGACAGAGAGTCACTCTGGAATATCCCCCTTTGAATTTTTATCCCTGGAATAATAATTTGTCCTTCATTATGGCTTAACTGCGAAGTGGTTTGCCACTGTTTCATGGTCACTGTAATATAATCAATCAGTGTAGGGTTTTCCTTATACATTTTTAAATACTCTGTTATCAGTGAATGTAGGATACTGTCAAATGTTTTTTTGTAGTCAACCCATGCCATACTTAGACTCTTCCCCTTTTTACAATTCTCCATTATGCCTTTACTTAATAAGAAATGATCCTTTGATCCATATGACTTTCATTTGTTAAACTTTTGTTCTATTGCCATGATTGATTTTTCTTCTAAATGACTATAAACTCTGTTTGCTTCAATTCCAGTGTATAGTTTATACATGCAAATGTTTCAAGCATGGGCATTAATGCCCTTCTAGCCTGCAAATATACCAAAACACTTGTTCCCATAATAAGTGTCCAGGCTATTCTTAAAAATATCTAAACTAGTACTTGCTTTAATGTAATTTGGTAGTATGTTCCATGTATCAGCTGCTGTCTCAGAGAACTAATTAGTATAATTCTCATCCCTATAGAATCTTCTACATAGGTTGTCTGATGATTCTCTAGTACTTTTTGATAACCCCAGACATTCCCAAGATAATAATCTCTAAATGCTAGATACCTGAATAAGATCTCCTCTTATGTATTTATAAGAGACACTGTATACGTTCAGATATTTTAGTTGTTCATAATAACTCAGATTTTCACATCCATGGATGCCCTTGTTGTATTTATGTTGTACTCTTTCCAGTTTACTCATGCTTGTTTTTTTATAAGGTTTCCATATTTTATTCCATACTCAAGTTTGGATCTAATGTAACTAACAAAACAATAACTTCAACATTTATTATTTGCTAGAATTTTTAAATATTTTTTATACAACATATATTTCTATAACTATCACTAACTAATTGCTTGATATGATTAGAAAAACTCATAGCTGAATCTACCCATATACCCAGGTCCTTAAACAAGTCTACAGCTTCAATCGCTGTATTAAATATTCACCTTTCAGTTTATGTCTCCCAAATCTCATATGCTTAGTTTTTGATGTATTTATCAGCATATTATTCTCCTGTGCTCAAATGGTTAATTTAGTCAAGTTCTTTTGCAGACATGCTTTATCTGTAGCATATGTAATCAGTTTACCCAATTTCAGGTAATCTGCATATAGACTATAGAACATCTCAGATGAAAAAGTTAGGTCTGAAAGATACAATCTAAACAAGTAAGGGGTTAGGACAGAGCCCTGTGAGACACACTGACTATAACCAAGAATTTCACCTGTCTAACTGCTGTATGATACTTGCCATGTGCTATGTGTAAGTCATGCAGATATCCATCTTATCAAGAGTGTATCAATACTTAGTTGTTCTACTTTATTGATCAGTGCTTTGCGTATGGCTCTGTCAAATGCTGGAGATAAACATATATAGCTTACATCACAGCACAATTTTTCATTCATAGCTGTTATTATGTTGTTATAGAATATCATGTTACAAGTGGTAGTAGATCTATTTCCAACATATGTATGCTGATATATGAATTGAAGTCCCAACCTATCCAATTCTGGCAAGAACTTATCCAATATCACCTTCTCCATTAGTAGACTTAAGGGTCTTTATGACTATGAGTTTGTCCTAATCCCCTTTTCTTTAAAGACAGGTTTAATAAACACATCTATCCAATCTCAAAGAATCTCCCCATATTTATATGACCTAGTAAATAATAAATATAATGGTTTCTATTACCATGATGAGAATGGACCCCACTCCTAAGTCAAAGCACTATTAGAGTTCATGAAATTAATATTGTTTCAGTCTTTGATGTCAGCCAAAAGTGCTCTTCGCAGCACCCGCAATGTGCCCAGTAATGACGCCTTCTGCAATTCGTAAGGTATTACATGCATTGGTAGCAGATCTAAATATGATTGTAGACTATTTTTTTATAAGACCCGTTGCTTCTACTACTATTGGAACTATCTGGGTATCTTTCTTCCACATTGCTCTCATTTCTGCTAGCAAATTCTGATATTTTATGACTTTGTGTCTTTCTGTACACAGGACACTGTAGTCACTGGGTGTGGTGATTTCAATGATCAATGCCACTTTTATCTTCTTTGCTTGGACCACTATATCCAGTTTTCTAGCATCTATCTTTTGAACTGTTGGCAATGGGTGATCCCATGTGATATAGATTTCATCATTTTCTATGATGCTTTGTAGCTCATGTTTCCAGTGTTTTTCAGCCACATTTCGGTGAGCATGCATATTTCCCCCACACCTGTAAGGCATTGGCCAGCAGTATGCGTCTCTTCCACAAAATAGCAGAATACCCTGAGGTAGTGGGTGCAATAGACTGTACGCACATACGCATCAAAGCACCAACTGGTGAGAAGGGTAGGGTCTACGTCAACCACAAGGGCTTCCCCTCCATCAACTGCCAGGTTGTGTACGATGCCCAGGGCATAATACTGAACATGTGTGCTGGCTGCCCTGGAAGTTATCACGATTCCCACATCTAGCATCTGGTGCAGCTGTACCAGAAATTTGTCAATGGGGACATCCCACATGGTCACCTAGGGGGGGATGCTGGATATGCACTGGAGCCGTGGTTGATGACACCCATCAGAAATGCACACACACCCGAACAAGAATTCCATAATGAGGCACATGCAGAAACAAGAATCATAATAGAGCGTGTGTTTGGGATGCTCAAGTCACGGTTCCGGTGCCTGTACACATCCGGTGGAGCCTTGCAGTACTCACCAACTACATGTACCCAAATTGTCCTTGTATGTGCCATGCTACACAATATGATCCTGTGAAAACAGCTGCAGCAGGAGTAGCAAGGGGCAGGGCCACATAGCCCCCCACCAATGCCAAGGCCTGCACAGGCACAGAGTGACTCAGAGGAGGAACAACCTGAGCCTGCCCCAGTAAGCTGAAGAAGGCATGCCCAGTATGCCTTGGCCCTGGCAAAGAGGCAATGCATAGCACATACATTGACACAGGAGGGACCTAGGGAATAGCAACTCTCTCTGACTCTCACATACAGTAAAAAAGGATGCCAAACATTACACTACCTGTGCCTAACCATGCATAGGCAGTGTACTACATGCATCCGACATAGGCAGCCCTGCAGCACTACCCACAATACTGGGACACCCACAAGATAAGGGACTCACACATGCCAGTCAGGAGGGGGTTCACATACTCAACAATAGTCACAGCCAGCAGGACAGGTGTAGACAAACACAAACAAATGCAGTACTATGGCCTCTAAATAAGGGGTATGGGTGACCCCCACCCAAGCCTACACGGACAGACTACAGCAGGCCAGATAGTGGGATGTCAGTTGTGAAGGCTAAGAAGTCAGAAACTAATGTGTATGCAATCAAAAGATAAGAACGGTAATACACCATTATAACATAGCCAGCACGATAAGTAAGACTACTGACTGAAATGGACTACAGGACATACCAGTACAGTCCTAGTAAATGTGTACAACTTTCAGGTGTGCCCCCCACCCCACATAGAAATATATTAACAGTCAGGTGCACCCCCCAATCCTGTGTAGAAACATAAAAATAGTCAGGTGTACCCCCTGCTATGCAGGCATATTGCAACAGTCAATGCCAAATGATCGGCGGATACCCTGCAGACACAGCATGCTACCTGTCGGTATACAACACAAAGGTCAGCTGTGCAGTACAAACCACTGGACATGCTCCACACATGCAAAACAGATGACCTTACTGGGCATGCTAACACACTTAGAGAAATGAAGGCAATGTCAGTCATCAACATACTGAAAGGTCATACTGGGCATGCTCACACACTTAAACACATGAAGGCCGTGTATGCAAACACCTGTGGACAAGACATATCCAGCAGTTATAATTGTTACTGCAGACACATGTCAGCATGCACCACTCATGCCTTGCACACACAGTGGATAGGAATACAGACATATATGTAAGGACAACACACCATAATACACCAAAGGTAGATGGATATAGAAGTGTGGAAGAGGGTGACTGTAACAAGTAGCCATCCTCACCTGTCCCACCGAGCACACAGCCAAAGGACCCCAAACACATCAGATGCAGATGTCACACACTGCAGTTACTACCAGCCAGTACTTGTCAGCACCACAGACTATCTGGTCCATGTTCCAGCTGCGCAACATGGCTGTACAAGGACGTAGTCAGCTAGTTGCCCTATACATGCACCTGTGACATATGACCCCACGTGTCGCTGTCTGTGGCGTGTCACCCCTACATGAATGGTGTATGGGCCATGCACACACTGGCCACTCCATAGCAGTACCCTGACAAGCCTGCTGAGGTTATCCAATGTGAAATACACCTTTGGGATAGTTGTAGGCCAGTAATCTTCATGGTGTGTCACATAAGTGTGTACTGCTGTAGTGTGATAGACTAGTTAGGTAGGCGTTCTAACCCCAGACATGGCAACTGTGTGTGTGAGTGTGTGTCACTGTTCATGTGTGTGTCTATGTCTCACACTGACTGTATAGAGAACAATACCTTTTAGGCTACTCACACCCATTACTATTCACATACCCTACTTTGGCAAGGCTGCTGATGTCACCCACCTAGAAATTTTCCCCTGGGAAAGCTGTAGCTTAGTAATCTCCGTAGCACATGCTGTAACTGTGTACTGCTGTAGTGTGATAATGTACTTAGGTAGGAGGTCAAACCCCAGACATGGCACCTATGCATGTGTGACTCTGTGTGTGCGTGATTGTCTGTCACTGACTGTTTAGAGAGCAATGCTTTTTAGGCTACTCACACCCCTTACAAGTCGAATACCCACCTTTGGCAAGGCTGCTGATGTCACGCAACTTGAAATACACCTCTGGGACGATTGTAGCCCAGTAATCTCAGTAGCATGTCCCATAACATCATATGGTCATAGTGTGGCTAAGGAGTTAGTTGGGAGTTCTAGCCTCTGACCTGCCAACTGTGTGTGTATGCATGCATGTTTGACTGTGTAGAGAGCAATGCTTTTAGGGTACTCACACCACTTACATTTCACATACCCAACTTTGGCAAGGCTGCTGATGTCACACAACTTGAAATACACCTCTGGGATGATGATAGCCCAGTAATCTCCATAGCACATCCTGTAACATTGTATGGCCATAGTGTGATTAAAGAGTTAGTTGGGAGTTCTAGCCCCCAACCTGCCAACTGTGTGTGTATGCATGCATGTCTGCCTGTGTAGAGAGCAACACTTTTAAGGTACTCACACCCCTTACATTTCACATACCCAACTTTGGCAAGGCTGCTGATGTCACCCACCTAGAAATACTCCCCTGGCAAAGCTGTAGCCCAGCACGTGCTGTAACTGTGTATTGCTGTAGTGTGCTAATGTAGTTAGGTAGGAGGTCAAACCCCAGACGTGGCAACTGTGCATATGTGTGTATGTCTGTCTGTCATTGACTGTGTAGAGAGCAATCCTTTTTAGGCTACTCACATCCCTTACAAGTCGAATACCCACCTTTGGCAAGGCTGCTGATGTCACGCACCTTAAAATACACCTCTGGGACAACTGCAGCCCAGTAATCTTCATAGCATGTCCCGTAATATTGTACGGCCATAGTGTGATTAAGGAGTTAGTTGGGAGTTCTAGCCCCCGACCTGTCAACTGTGTGTGTATGCATGCATGTCTGACTGTGTTGAGAGCAATGCTTTTAGGGTACTCACACCCCTCACATTTCACATACCCACCTTTGGCAAAGCTGTCGATGTCACCCACCTAGAAATACACCTCTGGGAAGGTTGTAGACTAGTAATCACCATAGCACATCCTGTAGCTGCATACTTCTGTATTGTGAATTAGTAAGCATGGTTGGCTTCCATCCCCACACATGGCAGTTCCAGATGTATTGTGTGTGTCACTGTCTGTGTAGGGAGCAATGCATTTTAGGCTAGTCTCTTGCAGTCATTTCAGATGCCCTATTTTAGCAATCCTGCTGATGTCAGTCAGTGTGAAATACACTTTTGGGCAAGGACAACTCCAGTAATATCCATGGCACGTACTATAACTGTGTAATGCTGTAATGTAATACACCAGTTAGGTAGGGGCTCTACTCCCAAACGTGATAGATGTGTGTGTGTGTGTTTGTAACCCGTATCCTGTGTAGAGTTGGTTGTGACTGTGTGACACCTGTGGCCAAAGTGGAGTGGGTTTTGCATATTTCTTATATGGTGGCCATACTATATGTCACAATGTCCACTGTACAGGAATAACACATGTGATATGGCTGAGAGGCCGGGGTGCAGAGCCATACCCAGACATGTGATGTCAAGGCCAGGCAATTACAGTTAGCAACCCCAGTATTACCCAGAGCACATTCTCATCCCATGTGTCATACACACACACATGCCTAGGTAACAGCCAACATGTAGGTACTACACTGGATATTGGCCACTGATAGTAACTATAGAGTGACAGCAGTGGGCCACAGAGGGTATGACACCCAGTCCATCTCTCCAATATGCACATGCGTGCAGACAGTGCACCTACCCCATGTTCCCCAATGGACAACTGCACCACCTGTGGTGCCATCACATGTAACCCACAGCGGACATACCATGCCTGACAACATGCCCCTATGGACAGATGCCACTGACACCAAGAAATGCTGATTGCATGCACTCCATGTAAGTGCAGGGTAAAGCTGCTGGCCATTACCAGCTCCCGCCACAGGTGGCCAGGACTGGCACATCTGATGATAATCTGTGTTCACAATATGGGCCAGAAACCCCAGGTACAGTTCCACATGTCATTGTACATGCATGTGGGAGGTGTGCACCTCCCAGACACCGTCCATGTCATGGACAAAGGAACACAGACAAGGCAAGCAATGCACAGCATTGCCCAAAAACACAGTAGCCACCCAGATGCCCGGATGGGGATACAATACCCGCCTGTGTGGGAAAATACAGACACTACATCCCTGAGCCACAATGCAGACCATCATCATGTGGCCTGATGCCAAGGTACACCCATCGCCTAGCCTGGACAGCCATCTGGCACAGTCGAACACCACCCACCTGTGCAGACATGCACCCATGCATGTCAGTAGTGGCACCCTGTGTGTTTGTGTGTGTGTTGCATGCTGCAGATTCTCACATCCACACTCCCTACAACCCCCATTGGCATACTGCAGCATGCTCTCAGATGTCAGATACCTTCCCATACCCTTCACCCATACAGCCCCCGTATGACCTGTGTGGTGCATGTGATACCTGCACAGTGATGTGATGTGGCAAACCCACAACCGATGAGTTGTACACCTGGTCCAGCCATGTGTGTCAATGTGTGTGTGTGTCCTTGTGAGAGTGTGGCTGTGTTGACGCTGGCACCTGTTCATGCTGACAGGCATGTGTATGTCACCTATCATACAGCTACTGTATCCCTGTTGCAGATGTCACTCACCATCACATATATGTTTTGAGTGCTCCACAACAGGTAACCCATGTGGCGCATCCAATAATTGCAGCAAACTGTGCTAGTACTACATAGTTGTCAGGGGTTTGATACCCTGTACTGCTAGGTGTGTGACACAAACATGCTTCAGTTTTACCCACCCACCACTCCCTGACACGTATTTGCCTCTGTCTGCATCCCCCATCCCCTCTCAGGTGGACATGGAGACCTAAACCTGCTTTGCTTAGGCAGCAGCATGTGTAATGTAAGTAATGCTCATGATCAGCTGATGGCCTCTGCATGAATCACAGTCCTCCCCTAGCTGACTGCATGTGAAACAGCTGTGGTAACATTTCCATAGCCAATTGTATGGAAACACACTCCAATACCTAGGAACATCATAGCGGTGTTTGCCCTTTTCACCCACTGTGAGCAGGAACTAGATCTGTCATGCGCCAAACTGCATCTCAGATGGATTGCGGTGTACCTCTAACAACATACACTGTGGAAACAGTGCAACAAACAGGAGGTGGATGTGCTTGACCTGCCTACAGACTGTAAGTGCTGCTATACTGCATTTGGACTAATGTTGCTTTCACAGTGTTTGAGTGGCTATGGCTGTTGTACATGTCTCAATACCTGCCATGCCAGTTCCATGTTGATGGGGAATATAAATCTGCAGGGTCATCTGCAGCCTGGGTAGTGTTGTGTCTGTGGTTGCATGTGTCACCCACGGAGCATCTAGCTGTTGACTGCTGAAGATAGCGTGAGGATTGCAGTCAGTAGATGGAGAAAGCTGTGGTATTCACAGACATCATATCCCTCAAAGGACATATGTTGCAACAACCCTGTAACAACAGTAAATGTATGTGGTTATCACAGGAACATGTCAGTATTGGCCTGTGTATGTGCTCCCAGCCACACCTCTGTCAGCCTTTGTACATATGTCGTGCATGAATTGTTGCATATGTGCTGTACACCATACTTTGTGGCATCGTATCTGAGAACAAGCCACTGATATATCTGACTGCTACACATGTTATGTACAGTAGGGGTTACATTACATTACCTGCACATTCTGTGGATGTTTGTACAGTACTGAGGTCTGTGTACCTATGGTGAATGTTGACAGTGTGTGTAGTGTTGATATGTACCTTAGCCTTTGTACAGACTGTGGCAGATGACATTGTTCTAGTTCCCCTACTATCAGATGTTACATGCTGCCCCACTGAATGGTACTGCAGTGGCGTACATGTTTGTAGGGCCATAAACACACATGTCCCATACCACAGACAGCCACCAGACCAAACTGTGTAGCAGACCAGTATATGTAGGGTTAGTCTGTGAGTGGCACATATGAGGATGGTGTCAAACACATAGTCCATATACTGTAATACCATGCTAGCTAACCATATGTGGCTGTGGCTGTTTTCACATTGGTTGTGGAGATGCACTGTCACACAGGTGTATCTTACCCTGTGCTGTGACATGCCTGTTGAGCCTGCTTTATATGCAGGTGCATGTGCATTTCCTCTTGGGAGGTGTAGGCCAGTGTTGAGCCAGTCTGTCTGCAGCCTGCACAGTGCATTGTGACATGCCTAGCAGCTGAGTGTACCTACCCAGAGGGATGTCATGTGCAGATAATAGCCAAATTTCCCACTGCCGGACCTCCCCTAACAGTCATGTATATATGTGTTATACTCATCTACATGGCCATCCACATCCATATTGTCAGGCATGGTACACTTGTGTAGCACTATGGGCTTATGTGTATATCTCTGGACTGTACAAATTGTGTCAGACCCTCCATATATATTGGCCAATATCTCTGCTGTAGTCCACAGTGGCATTGCGTGCTAGCAGCGGTACTGTACACTGATGACCTTTGGATGTCATTCAGTAACCAGTCGCACACATGTTATGAGCAGATGTGACCTCCCACACACACCATGTTTGTGAAGACAATCCCAATGACAGTAGCAATAGTCTACTAGTATACCTTCTATAGATACCTAACATCCCCTGCAACTACGACATTGGGAACATACGGGCTGGGGTTGGCCTACACTTCATGTCCAGGACATATGTGTGGGAATATATGTACATATACATATCCAGATAGCCAGATATATGACTACACATGTGCACTACACCCAATTAACACTGTCATGGCAACCACCTACTATAGATTCTCACATCATGTGTGCATGGTCCCATTACATCTCCTGTATGATGGGCATCTGTCCTGTGTGTGGGCAGCAGTGTACATACAGGAGAATTGGCACACTCAGGGCAGCCACATATTTTTAGGAGGATCAGGAAGTACAGACAGACTATGAGTGGAGTTGTGTTATCCTTTGTACAGTACTGGTGTCACAGGGTGTGGCTGTACATACTAGTTTGCTATGGAATGCAGTCTGTCTGCATAGCACACACCTGTGGGCCTAACCTCATGCTGGCCAGAGCTGTGCCTATCATGTCTTGTCTCTCCATCACACAGGTCTTGTGTCAGATAATACACTGGCAGTATGTGTGTTGCGTGTTACCGTTACATGGCTACATCCATGACCGTCTCTACCAGCAATTCCCTGACTAAGGGTATGTTACAGACTATCCTGTAACACCTGCACCTTGCATAGTGTATGGCAACAGTTGTCCACATATATGCCTGTATTCCAGCCTCTGTCCATCACCTACATACCAAACTTTGCACATATGTCATGATGTTGGTAGTTGATCCATAGTGGGCTGGGAACATAGCACATTGCCATGTCTGCCATCAGTCCACTGCCATTGTAACCCCCACACATATGGTGGGGCTGGGGCCGTATATGTGTGGGCGCCACCTACAAAATACATGTGTGCCCTCATGCACTGCAGAGCCCAGTGTATGTAACAGTGGTATATGGCCCTGTATTACTGAGTCTAGGGGGAACACCAGAAATGACCTAGTCTGCTACAAAATGTGGGGGTATCAGGGATGAGCTGCCTTAAGGTATCTGGATGTACAATACCATATACTTCACCTATATACACATTACTGACATGGATCTGGGTACTGCAGGACTACTGCCCCCTGCCATACAAACTGTTCTGTGTGTTGGTGTGCTTGTGATGGTGTCAGTTATGCCATGTTATGTAGCAGTTATAACCCATGTGGTCATAAAATGTCTATACCACCTACTGTGTTTGTACAGTGTGTAGATAGAGGCTGCTGAACTACATACCTGGAGTACATACTGTTGATTGTTAGATATCCTGTGACCCAGTGTGTCTTTCCTATTGTACAATGTGAATGGCTTGGCCTGGACAGCAACAGCTGTGACCCTTTCCATCCTACTGTATGACTGTAACTGGTCCACTGTAGCATCACTCCATTGATATAGTTGTCAGTGTCTAAACAGCTATATGGCATGGCATGTAGAACTGTAATAGTACGCAATGATAGGTTTCTATGTCTACAAACCTGTGAGTGTTGTTTTTACCTATGACCTCGCTGTGGGTGTATGTTACAGGCAACGATTGTCATTTGTATGGGTGGCACATACAGTGTCCAGTCATTCAGGGGTCAACTGTAGGCATAGTGGCTGTTCCATATTGTGTGCACCTACCACTTATGTATTGTACTGTACATATAACTTCATGTGTATGTGTAGTCACACACACATACCTATATATATATATATATATATATATATATATATATATATTTATAAATATGTATACCTGTATCTGCATATCTGTGTCTGTGTATCTAAAGCCTGGTAATGTTGATGGCTTCCACATAATACATTCCCCATGGGTGCCAGACTGTACTGCATGATATGTTACCAATAACAGCCTGACATCATACAGGTGGGATGTAGTACAGGTAACATCATTCGCCCATGTTGTCACTGGCCATGGTTATGTGATTTCCAACACTTGGTAGTGTATTGCAGGGTGGACATGTTTGACTGGGGGGATGCCTATTTGTACAACTCATATAGTGTGTGGTGCCTCCCAACCCCATTAACGTAACATGCAGCCTGTTACACTCCACTCCCTAACAGCTACATGTGCCTTGCAGTACCAGCACAACAGTGTTGTACCAATGGGTTGGTAGGCATGGGAATCCTAATGAGGTCTGTCACGTGTGTGTATGTGTGCATGTGTGCATATCTGTAGGGTACACCAGTCCAAGTCCACATACTCCTATTACGATAAACATTGCCACACAGTAGTACAGATATTGTTGCTGTCGCCCATAGGTGTGGCAATGCAATGCAACACCCTACTATGCCTGTGGCATGTGCATCACACACATATCCCTGTGGTATCACTGTTGTGATATGCAATGGGTTGTTTCTGTGTCGTGGCCAATGTGTGATAGTGGGTATGTCAGAGTATTAAGATGGGTTCTAGTGTGTACAATATCCAGTGGGGGATGTTGGTGCTGTGTACACTGTCTTTACACCATGGTACACCTGGTATATGGTCCAAGTACGACTCTCAGGTGGCCAATGTCACCATCACCCATACAGGTAACAGATAACAGGATACAGCTCAGTTACACATGTGCTGTGTGCAGCCTACCTGTAACACATTGGACACATGGACTAGTTAGTTAACAACTATACGACCAGGTCTCTAAGATGTGTGTCTACCTGTTATGTGTCAGTCAGTGTGTATATGATGGTATGACACACTATGTATTCTCCATATACAAACATTACATCCCTCATTACCATAGTGTGTGTCTGTGGATGGTCTGCATGTAGCACGTGACCTGGTACACACCTTACCCTACAGATGGTGTCGTGTGTGCAATGACAGCCACACAGTTCAGTAGCACTACATACACGGGTTGGGGTCGAGACACAGTGTCGCCAAGTAAGGATGTGTGTGTATGTGGATGGGTTGACATAAGAGTGCAGATTATACCTGTACCAGCAGGACACTGGTCAATTTGCATGGCCAATAACTGTTATACATACCTGTGGCATGTTTGCAACTGTACATCACATATGTCACGGCCATGGTGTCACCACACTGACATACCCCTGTGGAAAATGACTGCAGACCATCCTCCTGCTGACACATGTATGACTACAGCACAAATGGATGACAGTATGGGGATATCAATTGGTGCTACCAACAGCTGAGATGCATCTTAACTGGATGGCTACACTACCTGACATGTATGCAGTACACATTACCCCTGACTACATTCCACACTGCGGTACATTGCAGCACTCCATTACAATCACTGTGTGCATCAGAACCATGTTAGCCTGTCTCTGCATTGATGTTATGGATGACAGGGATGTGGCACAGGTATCATCATATGCACAGGGTGTGTTGCAGGTGTGCCAGAGGCCGAGGGTGGTCCAAACATGTGTAACCATGTGTGTGGGTGAGGGGTGTGGTTCCTTGATGGGGCATGGTAATGTGGTGTGTGTCGGCATGGGGTCACCCTAGGTGTGGTTGCATAGTGTGTGGGTATGTATGCACACAGTTCTGCCATGTGGCTGCCCTATATGGGTAATGTTGGACAGCTGCAGACCATACCTGGCATGGTGTGCAGTTCACTGACTCTGGCCATGGACATGCTGAATGTGCCTGCCAGGGGTTCCATTGGGCATGTGCAGGTACAGACCCTGAGGTGCTACTCTCCCCTGATGATGATATATGTCTGCTGGAACCATGTCCCACCTGTGACTGGCCAGGGCCATGTGCACAAGGCCTGCTCTTGTGTGGTGTGGTGTGGACAGCAGTCCCTGTGGTGTGCTGGGGCTGATATTGCCACTACAGGAGCACTGTGCATCCTGGCACATCCACGTTGACTGCCAGCTGCTGGTGTCTCTCGCCTATATCCATGCAGCCATCACACCACTCCCACAACACATTCTAGCACAGACATATGGTCGAGGAGGCCAACCATCTCACCCCACCATCTATCCATTACCTTGGTATATTCATGGAAGGTACCAGCGAGTTTATGTAGGTGGCCATTTACAGCTGCAAAAGCAGACCTCTGCAGCATCAGGACCTGTCTGGTGTGCCTCCATTATGGCCTGAAACATGCTCCTGGTGGTACCAGGTGTGACGCCTCTGCCATGGGCATGATGACCTGCGGTCCTCCCACAAGCACCACTGTACATCTGTCAATGTGGTGGCCTTCTGGACATCTGGCTATGCTGACTGTGACCCGACACAGTTGGCATGGACCCCACACTTTCCTGGTCATTGCCACCAAGTGTCAAATGTCCCTCTGCTATGGCCACATGTGATGGGTTTGTAGGGGCACTGTAACTGTGTGCAGGTTTGGGGTGGCTAGGAGGGTGATGACATGTTGGTGCAGTGTCAGTCTCTGACAAACCCAGCTGTACCTCACCTATACCTTCATCATCATCGGTGTCTGTAGGGACACCTACCTCAGTTTGCTTGCAGGAGGGACCCTGACCCACCTCGCTACCTATGGGGGAAACACATACAAACATTAAGACCTGTACAGCAGTGCATAACAGTACACACACTCACACACACTCACACTGACAGCAACCTTACTACCTCACTTTCCCTGAGTTTACAGACAGTCCCACAGTCAGTTACATATGTTCCCCATCCTGCATGGCACTTGCTAATATCCACGCATCACTACAGCCCATTAACATATCATTCCTCTCCATGCCTACATGTGTGATTACCACACCTGACCTGTTACTCCACCACCTCCCTGACTTGGGTGGAGTAGGTTGTACATTGCCTCACTGCTGTCATCCTGTATTACCCAGTGTATGGGCAGTAATGGTGTACAAGGCCCCTATATGGTTGAGGCTGCTACATTCAATGTATATGTCACACACCAGAGCCTCATACTACAGTCTTGGTCAGTCCATGCCACTTCTGCTGCACAAGCGACCCATCATGCGGACAACAGTACTACCTGGATACACTCACTGATGTGCTGTGGTAATTTCCCATTGCATTTGTAGTGCTGCATATGTGGGTAGCCAGTTACCTATCTGCTGCTGGCAATATGATGTGTAAACCTGTATGTACTGCACCTCCCAATGCATGCTCCATGCTACAGACCTTGTTATGCTATCAGTTGTCCTGTGTTCACATATCTGACAGGTTGTCCTGGTGTCCCATGTCTCACTCCATGTACAGCACAATCTCAAGGGGAAGTACTGCCATCTGGTAAATCCCACTATTGCCTGTGCATACATGGACATGCACACACACACACACACACACACACACACACACACACACACACACACACACACACACACACACACGCACACACCACACCCCTACATGTGGAGTTGCACAACAGTTGTACACACAGTCCTCCCATTAGCCTTCTGTCAACATGCATTACAATATGGAGCTCAACAGCATGCAGTGGAACTATAGTGACATATGCTAGCAGCAGTATACATGTGTGTGAGGCATGGGCTTTGTTGGTAGGTGATGGCCTTTCCCTGTGTTAACACTGCACCCATGTACAAAGTGTTACTGTGGACCTGTTCCACACCCTGCCTTGTACTGTGCACCATACCTTGCAGGTGTAGAAGCCATTTATGCATCTGTAGTACTGTGTCAGTTATGTCAGCTCCAATGCTCACAGCCCCTATGTGTTGTAGCAACTCATACCTGGGATGATATGTGAACAAGCATCAGTTGTGGATGCCTGACATCTGCGTTACAGATCACAACATCAGCAGTGCATGTATGACCAGTGCATGACTATTACATTGACAACCAGCGGACCTTACCATGGCTGTGAGGGGTGCCCTACACATGTCCCAGACCTCTGCATGGTTGCAAGGTCTACTCATGTGCATATCCCTTGGAGTGCACACACTGCTGTCATGAGTGCTGTGGGGTCAGGGTTACATCTGCAATGTTTACTTAACCTGATTGTGTGCAGCTGCAGCCATGGTGGTGTTGAGTCACACATGCCCCTACTGTAGGTCATGTGTCCTGCCACACGTCACATCCTTGTGGAAACATTGCACATTGATAGGATGTTAGTTATCTTGTATGTGTCTGTTGCACCCTTCCGATACCCCAGCATGGTCTCTACTGTGATGCAGTGCATTTCAAAGCAACAGCACGTGAACATGTACAGCATGCAGTATGGGTAGGTGTGTTAGACATGTGCATGGGGGATATCCCATAGCTATTACATGCCCATTTTATCATCATACATGAACACGAACCATACTCACCGGCTATGGGCTGCTGCTGTGGTGATATCCTGGAGGGACCTACATTGGAGTGCGAGAAAGTTGATGTCAGTGGCCAAAGTTGTGGCATTCATAACAGGTGAGTGCAGCATTAAGTTAAACCAACAGTAGAATTACACAATATTACAGCTTATACACAACTGCGTATTACTACTACACAGCAGCAGACTATGTATATGACATCTCAGTTTTGCATGATGTACCTGTACAGATGCAGATGCATACATACGAGTAGCAGATGCATACATACAAGTAGGGTACTGATGTGCCCTGAGGCCTTACCTGCACGATCCTCAGCTGGTGAGTCGTTGGCACCCACTTCCAAGATGTGCCCTGCCAGGTGTTGATGCTGCAGGTGGACAGGTGCCACAAGGCTGCTGAGAAGCTCCTCCACAAAGGTGAGGGGTGGATGGGCAGGTTGTCCCCCCCCTGTTGTGAGGTGGTCCCCCCTTATGGCAGCTGCACGCTGACGTACATGGCGAAGCAGGTCAGTGCAATGATGTCGGACCTGCTCATAGCTGCGGTTATGCAGTCCAACATCATTGGCCCTCTGGACTAGCTCATTCTACAGGGTGGTCCTCTCCTGCTGGTTGTGGGCTGTCCGGCCAAACAGCAGTATGTAGTGCTGTACCAGGTGGTTGATAATGATTGCTGTTTCAGCAGCGCTGTAAATGGGAAGACGGCTATGCGACATGTTTCCTGGAAGACACAAGGATGGAAACAGGTCTGAGCCACCCATACAGCAGGGTTACCACAGTTGTTAATACACATATTTGTATCCCCCCACCATATCAGCTACAACAAACCATTCACAGACTGCAATTGTTATGTCAGCTGCTTACCCACCATTGGGACATATGTTGTATTGTACCAAGCTTTGTGCTATGTGTATGTGCCACGCTTTGTGCTATGTGTTTGTAGCCATGCTCCCTGTGGGGACACTTATCTTTGCTGGCCTGTTACAGACTATTTCACCTGCATGCCATTGTCAGTGCCACTATATAAGAATATATATATATATATATATATATATATATATATATATATATATATATATATATATATATATATATATATGTGTGTGTGTGTGTGTGTATAAATATACATCTATGTACATATATGTGTAGATATATGTTGTACGTTGTTGACATACCTATGTCTATATGAGTGCCTGTATCTGTACACATACACGTCACATTCTGTATCACACAGATATGTGGAGTGCGTATGGACATCGGGTCCACATTCTGTAACCGTCTTTCATTCACAGCTGCACTGTTCTGCCTTGCTGCAACACAGACAGGTGCCACATATGAACACAGACTAACATTAGGGTGGTAAATATGGTGTGAGGTTGCTGGTACACTTATTACACACCTATGGCATGTGTGCATGCTACATTACACATTAACATGACTGCCCTGCAAGTGGTGTGCTCTGACACCCATGTGTCTATCATGACGGCAGTACATCCACCAACAGCTATTGTCCAGACTAACATAATATACACAGATATTATGGCTGACATCTTTGTCATTCATTGCTGATCTGCACAGTTGGCAGGTATGTCCCACTGCTTACAGGGACAGACAGTATTGTGCAGAGCAGTTGTTCAGCAGGACATCATTACAGGGACAACTACAGATGGCATATATCAAACATTCTACATTATATATCCTATTAATCTATACTACATACTACACTAAATTACATACAGTTATGTTTTACATGCCTTTTATTCATTGGACGGGTGTGGCGCCTTCCCGGTTGTGGCTTGTAGTTATTTGTTTCCCACTGTGTGAGTTTCATTTTATAAAATGCTTTTTCTCTCTCTCTCTCTCTGTCTCTCTCCCTCTCCAATAGAGTGAATGAGTTGGTTTGAATGGATATCAGCATGGCTTTTGTAAGTGATGCACATGATCAGGTGATGGGCTCTTCACCAATCGGTGTGCAACAGTTGCTGACTGCATGCAGCCTGCTGTATAAGGATTCTGTTAGCCATTGTCATGGCAACCCAGTACTATAAATTGCTTACTCATGAGGGCGTTGTCCTTTCACCTTTCCAGTATGGAGGACATCCTTCCTGTATGTGGGCAGCAGTGTTATAGATGGCAGGTTGCAGTACCTATTACAGCGGGGCTTTCAGACCTACAGACAGAGTGAGTAGTGTTGTTATGTGCTTTGTATATTGCTGGTTTTGCAGTGTTTGCATGTACAAAGTAGTTTAGGATGGAATGCAGCCTGTCTGTTTAGCTCTCAAGAGTGGGCCTATCCCCATGATGGCCAGTGGATGATCTGTTTGCTTTTGCCTGTGCACCACACAGGTCTTGTCCTAGATATATCCCCGGCAATCTGTCTGTTGCGTGCTATCAGTACATGGCTACTTCCATTTGTGTTCCTGATGTGTTATTCCTGCATAAAGGTATGTTGCATCAAATCCTGTAACACCAGCAATTTGCAGGGTGTGTATCAGCAATATTATGAGTATGGCCCTGTGTTTCTGCCTCTGTCCTCCATATATATGGCTGGATTTGTCCTACTGTGATACAGTTAGGGGTTGTTCGGTATTGGGCTATCATAATTTACTGCTAGCATTCCTGCTATCATCCCATCCATATCGTGGACTCCCATGACATTTGTTGGTCAGGGTCCATACATGTGACAGAAGCATAGACATTATGACAGGTAATAAATGTCTCCCTAGGCCTTGAATGCAGGGTGTAACTGGTGGCTGCTGAACTACATCTGTTATTGTGTATTGTTACCCATCTTGTCAGTAAATCCTTTGTCTACAGTTGTACGAATTGACGGGCTTGGCCTGGACAGCCTAGTATGTTATATATCTGCAGTGTCTGCATCTACTTTTCAGTGTGAGCCTTGCAATCCTCACTGATTAAGTAAATCCAGATCTATGTGCTGTTGGTAATGGCATACATTATTGTAAAATACACCATTAAAGGTTGTCTGTGTATACATATCTGTGTGTCGTCTCATGTCCTTTGAATAGCGAGTGGGTCTATGTGTAATGCAGTACTCCTGTTCAAGTGTAAATGTCATTCAGTTGGTTATACAGCAAAACAATGTTGTTATACCAATTTCACACAGAAAATAGAATGTGCTGTAGTGGGACTCGAACCGAGAATGCATGCACGTTAGGTGGATGCTCTGTCCACTACACTATTGCTGTTCTGCTTAATTTGCATATTTCTACCTTAATGTCATACCCATGCTCCCTTTACCCAGCCCTGAGCTCCACATACACAGCATCCATCCATTCTCTAGTTGCTAGCCCTGCCATACCACACTTCCACACATTTCCTTCTCTACACGTCTCGGTACTCCTCCATTTTACTGTCTCGATGCAACCGCCTGCAGGATCTTCATCTGTTTAGTCCATGTACATTTGAGCCTTCCCTTCATCCACCTCCAATACTGGTGGAAACATCATTGTGACCCACAAAGTCTGGTGCGTCCCACCAGGGACGGACCTGTTGTTGTGTCACAAGTAGACTTTGCTGGTCTGCACCGTTTCTCCCACTGGTAGCATCCTGACAGGGTTTTGAGAAGCAGTGGTTTGCTCACACATCAGACCAGCCTCATCTCCCGCTTCTCCGGATGAAACACACCCCCAAGGTGTGACCCATTTTCCATTCCACTCTTCAGTATTATACAAGACTACTGTTCTCACAGTATGCGTGGATAGGCACTGTTCATTGATACTCATAGACTGCTCGGAATACTGTGATTGAGTACTGTGCACATGTTTGCTGGTATTAATGTACATACTTACATACATTTCCTATACTGTTGACTGACTGTGCTGGATGATATGTTTGTGATAACAGCAGCTGATTGTATATCTGCCATGTCTTCTTGGTAACTCACTTGGACTATAGTGTGCAGGGGGGTGGGACCTGGGAGTGTGGATTATGTTGTTATTGGCCACAACGGGGGCTGTGAGCTACAGCGTGCCTAAGGCACTGCGGGGGAAGTGCAGGCGGGTATGCGTTGGTGTGCTAGGCTCAGACATGCTGACCTCCAGTTATGGCGTCTTACACTGGGTTGACCTCCACATTGCTTAGCCAGTGTGGGCATTGCTTACCACCACCCAAACAGACGTACTCCCTCTTGCTGCTGCACACCCCTGTGGTACTTCATGTACATGTCGGTATTATACATGCTTAAGTCAGGTGTACATGTCAGGTATGACTGTTCACTAAGGTCAGTGTAAGGTTAAGTGGGATTCCAGTTTAGTATTTCTGAATAGGTTACACTCAGGTATTTGGTTTTGGTTTAGTTAATACCATATCTGTATTGTAGAGTACATGTGAATAGTGAAGGTGTAGGCGGGTAGGTGGAGGGGGGGACATTTTAACTGTATAGTAAGCCATTCGACTGATTGGTGGGGGAGCAGTAGTGCAGGTTTGCAGGGTGTTGGGATATGTATGCAAGGCAGGACAGGAGGTGTCAGTGTCAGTAGTTGGAGTAGGGATATGGAGTGTTGGGGGGTGGTGGACTTCGCCAGGCGGTGATCCAAGTGTAATTGAGTTTTCCCTTCATGTGTTATTTACAAGTGTATTCTGGACAGATGTGGTAATACACCTGGGTTGGGGGTTCCAGATTCTGCCAATATAGTTGTGAGGAGAGTGTCACCTACTCATGACTGTGAACACTACTACGAATGAAAAGGGGTCGATAGGTAAGTGGTGTTATTGAGCCACACAGAGGGGCTGATAGTAGGGGACATGTCCAGGGATGTGCAGGAAAGCTGACGGGAAGGTCCACAATTGACCATTTCTTCTACAGCAACAGCTGTGTATATATCCTGCATTTGGGGGTAGGTCTGGACACTCACACCCCTGGGTGGGGGTGAGGACAGTAATAATACCTTGTGATGCCAATTAGTTTGGCTTACATGCCTACAGTGGGGTGTTGCGAACATGTGTTCTTTGGTGTCATTTAGTGGGTTTGCAGAAACACATCTGGTTATTCTGCCCTTTGCCCTGTAAATTAGAGATTGCTGCTGTGGGACTCGTACCGTTCGTGGCTGCTCATTAGGTGTTGGGGCTGCCCAATGCACACTATTGCTTACATCTCTGGGGCTGTCTACATAGAACAACGCCAGCCAACACCTGCACACCTAGGCCCATAATTACATAGCCATAGTTCCCCATCTGCACCACCTCTTCAGCACTCTTCCTTACTCCGGGTGCAGTTTGGGTCTGACCACACCAGTACAGACTGTCCACTCCCAACTTCTCGAGACCCATCACATATGTTATCTAGCCCCATGGATCATCAGACTTCACCAGCCTTGTAGTCCGAGAACATACGTTCCCTGCTGTTGGACATCTGTGTAATGCATGGAAACCCAAATATGCATAGAATGTTTGAGTTGTCCCACAAGGGATATTCTTGTCTTTGTTTCAAGATAAGACTTGGCGGGTCTATCCCACTGGTAGTATCCTGGCTGTAGTCTGGGAAGCAGTGGTTTGTTTACTTTTATTACGTGTTTGTATGTTTCACCTGTCTAGCTTGGGGGGTTGATACTACCTGTTACACGTTTGTTGATTGGGACCCTCACCCCCATTGGCACAGCCTGTGAACATATGTAATTCTTAACAGCTGTATCATATCCTAGATATATATATATGTGTGTATATTTACACACACACACATATATATCTATATATAGTGACAGACTTAAGGGTTAGGGGCGGATTAAGTGAGTTAGGGTCAGGGTGCGGATAAGGTAAGTGTGCGATAGTGACGGACCTTAGGGTTAGGGTTTGGGTTAAGGTTAGTGCATAGGTAGTTGTGTATGTAATGTTTAGTGTAGGTTTGTAAGGTGTTTGGTGTGCTTGTGTTGTGTGTGTGTTTTTCGGGAAAGTTATTTGTTTTGTTGATTGTCGGGATTGTGGTTTGTCAGGCATGTGAAGTTTTGTGTTTTTGAACTTTCGATTTTGTCGTGTCAGTTATTTCGTTTTCGGTGTTTTGGCGTGTCGGTGTTATCAGGTAGACCCATACAGATATATATAAATGTATATGTATGCATGTATATATATATATATATATATATATATATATATATATATATATATATATATATATATATAGATATATATATATATATATATATATATATATATATATATATATATATGTATATATATATATATATATATATATATATATGTATATGTATGTATACATATATAAATATATATCTGTATATGTATGTATATATATATATATATATATATATATATATATATACATATATATATATATATATATATATATATATATATATATATATATATATATATATATATATATATATATATATATATATATATATATATATATATATATATATATATATATATATATATATATATATATATATATATATATATATATATATATATATACACATATATATACTGCTGTATATATATCTAATGACATATGGATGTATGGGTGTCTGCATATGTATATATCTATATATGGGTATTTATATATATATATGTCTGTCTATGTATGTATACATTTGTACTATGGAGAGGGAGAGGTATATCTCCATGTAGTTATGGGTATATATATATATATATATGTATATATATATATATATATATATATATATATATATATATATATATATACTCACATGCCTCTACATATTTAGCTACATATCCTGTAATGTTGCCTGTTATTGCTGGGTACTGTGTTTCATGTGCATACCAGCCATCCTTGTGTGCCACGCATGCTTTGTGACACCTACAACTAAATCCATTAGTGTACACAGAGTCACACATGAAATCTATTGTTAGTACCAGGTGATCATTTGTCCCATGCAGGACAACCCGAACATTGGGTATACAACTTTCATCTACACCCAGAGTTACATAGGTACCCATGGCTATGTGCATAGACTACTGTGTGTGCCAGATACTTGGGTTGAGACAACATAAGGGATGGGTCCCGAGGGGTGTGGGTGTGGAGGGGGGCTATGTGTGGTAGCTACGGGCCAGTAACCTGGGTAGGGATGGTGGCTGCATGTGTGCAGCAAGTGGGGGGAGGCAGAACTGTGGGTAATGAATGTATGGGTCGGGGATGGCCTTGGTTGGATGGGCCTGTACTGCTCAGCCCGCCTAGTGGGTGGGGGAGAGGGGGATGTGATGTCAACATGTGAAACATTACAGAAGCCTAGTTTAAATCCCTATTTCAATGACACACATACAATACAATGAGCTTGGTAGTGTTTTGCAGGGCAGATGTGTTTGGCTGGGTGGGGCGGAATGCCAGTTCGTACGTGACGTATATTGTTTGGGGCCTCTCAAGCCCATTCACGGTGCATGTGGACATATATGTGCCTGTTAATCTACCATTGCTATCTACAGATGTCAGACCATATATACCTCTGTCGTTATATATATTTGCTGACATATTTCTAACTATGTCCGTATATACTTATGGAGACATATATCTGTGTACATACAAGTTACTTGCTGTGTATATGTGGACATATAGATGTTGACATATATATATGTCTGTAGTTGTCAGCATTTGCATGTATATCTGTGCATATATTTGTGTGTGTGTATATATATATATATATATATATATATATATATATATATATATATATATTTATATATATATATATATATATATATATATATAGATATATATGTAGGTTCATAGGTTCATAGGTTCATACTAGGCTATCTGCCCTAGGGCATTTATAAGCCTAGCCAGAATGTGTTTGGCTTTGCCACCCATTTTAAATTTATTTTGCTATGCCCTTTTTAGGTTAGTATACTGTGCCTCTGTCTAACAGTGACACAGAAGTGATACCAGGGTAAACCCACGATCTCCCATCTACTCATCAAGATTCCTCTTGAAGAGAGTCAATGAGGGACTCTGCCTAACCTGGACTGGGATTTTATTCCAGAGTGAAGGGAGTCTCTAGGTTATGAATCTGTCCCTCCAGCATGTCCTATTTATTTCAGTGCTGAGGTTCAAGTCTCGAGCACGTAGCTCGATGGGATTTGGATTTTCTGAGGTGCAGCATGTCCATTAATTCCGGGTTGGACATGGCTTTATATGTCAGGCACAGATTTCCTCTGAACAGGCGGTATGCCACTGAGTAGAGCTGGAGTTTCTTTAACCGGGCAGCATATGGCATCTGTTTGAGCCCTTTGATCCTCTTGGTGAGGTACTTTTGGGGTCTTTCCAGTTGCTGCAGGTGTCTGGTTAGGTACATCCCAAAAGGGGCATTGTACTCAATTATGGGCCTGATGATGGATAAGTAAAGAGGCACGTTGACCTCCCCTGATCTAGATGTGAATCCCTTCATGATTAGGTGGGCTATATAAAATGTTTTTCTAACCACTTTGGCCACGTGGTTGTCAAATGAGAGATTGCTATCAACTTGGGTCTCCAGGTCCCTAATTACTTCTTCTGTACTTAATGGATTACCACTTATGTGGTAATTTGTGGGCACTTTGTTTTTGCCAAAGGGGATGACTATACACTTTTTGGCATTTAGCTTGAGGCCATGGCTCTGGCACCAGTTGTCTGTTTCTATGAGGCCCTTTTGGAGGATGCTTGTGTCGGCTGGATAGTTGATTATGGTGCCCAGTTTGCAGTCATCTGCGAACTTGGTCAGCCACAGTCCTTCTGTTTTGGCCTGTACCTCCGAGAAATATATACCGAACAAGAGAGGTCCCAGGACTGAGCCTTGTGGGACACCACTTGTAACTGGTTTGGAGTCTGACATGGCTCCAGCAATTCTAACCATGTGGGTTCTGTCCTTGAGCCAGTTTGCAATCCATCTAGTGACATAGGGGTTTATATTTAAGCTGGTGAGCGTATCTATAATGCCAGAGTGGGGTATTGTATCGAAGGCTTTTGCGAGGTCCAGGTAGGCTGTGTGGACCACCTTCCCCTCGTCAATGGCCTTGGTGACTGTTTCAAAGAAATCAACCAGGTTTAAGAGGCAGGATCTGCCCTTAACAAAGCCAAACTGGGTAGGATCCAGTGTTTGTAGGTCCCCAATATCTTTATTTATGTGGTCCATGATGATCCTTTCCATAGCTTTGCAGACCAAGCTAGTCAGGCTTATGGGGCGATAGTTTCCAGGATCCGTTGAGGCACCACCTTTATGGAGAGGGACCACTGTTGCTGTACGCCACTCTTTGGGCACATATCCTGTAGTAAGGCTGAGATTAAACTGTAGTTTTATGTTTGGGTTTAGCTCTTCTTGGAGTTCATGTAGGACGCAGCCCAGGACACCGTCTGGTCCCATTTATGCTGTGTTTTTTGCTTTGGAGAGGGCGGCTCTTACCTGAGCATCTGAGATGTCAGGGGGCAGCACTCTGCTGGGATAGATATTTGCCCTTTGGTGGGAGGGGGAGAAGTTTGCACTGAACCTGTCAGCTAGGATGTTGGCAATGTCTGTGGGTTCGGTGTATTTTTTGTCATTTTGGACTATTTCTGAGCATATCTGGGAATTACCACCCAGGTTCCTAACATAACTAAAGAAAGCCTTGTGATTATCCTTAGTGTCCTGTGCAATTTTTCTCTCGAAGCTGGTCTTAGACAATTTTAAGAGTGCCCGTAGTTTTTTGCTAATACTGATCAGTGATGCCTTCCCTTTTTGGGATTTTGGTCTATCATTTAGTAGCTTCCTCCTTCTATTGTATAGTTTGTTTATGGCTGGGGTCCACCAGACAGGACGTCTGCCTTTGGAGGATTGGGTCTTGGTTTTATTTGGGATTGCATGATCCATGCATTCCTGAAGGTGTTCATAGAATGCGTTTATAAAGGATTCTGCAGTCTGGGCCGTATTTCCCACAGGCGCGGTTGCTTTGAAGGATTCCACCTCGGTTTTGAGGAGTGTGAAATTTGCTTTAGAGAAGTTTTTCACTGTGGTTTTCTGGGCAGGGGGTGGGGTCGGGATGTGAATATCCAGTGAGATTAGTTTATGGTCTGATCTTACCAGTGAGGGATGCAGTTCTGGTCTGGAGCACAGAGTCCCCATGTTGGTGATGATCAGGTCCAGTATGTTTTCCCCTCTTGTGGGAGTGGTAACAAGTTGTTCCATAGAATTTGAGTTTATAAATTCTAGGAACCTTTGGGCTAGGGTGTTGGAGCTAGAGCAATGCTCCCAGTCTATGTCTGAGTAGTTGAAGTCGCCCAATATAATGGTGTTTGGAGAGACCTTCATATTTATATATATATATATATATATATATATATATATATATATATATATATATATATATATATATATATGTATATGTGACTACAACTATAGATATGTTGTATCTGTTTAGATAGGTTCATAGGTTCATAGATTAGTGCATCTGTTTAGATAATAATATATTTGCACACACACGTCCATCTAGCTGTAAGTATACATTCTTTGTGCTGTTGTATGACTGGACTGGATGACATGTTTCTGACAACATCTACGTCATTTGTATGTGTCATAGCTTAGAGGCAAATCCATTTGTCTATGGTGTGCAGAGTCCTTGGTTCAAGCCCTGCAGGAGCTGTTTATTTTATTGCTGGCCAGAACATGGCCATTTGGTACAGAGTGATTATGACACATTAAAGCAGTTGTACACGGGTGTGCGCGGGTTTGCACGGAGCTAAGCACTGCTAACCTCCGGTTACAGTTTCTAACAATCAGTTAGCTTCTACGTTGCTTTTTCTGTGTAGGTAATGATTACCCCCATGCAAACGCACTTAAACATGCTTACTAGTGCTTATATATGCTTAATACTGCTATCTGTGCTTAAACCTGCCTACTAGTGCCTTATTCCATCTGACACTGATATGTCACATGCATATCTTGTGGTGGCACTCCAGTTCATATATTTCTGCTGTTTTGTGGGTCTTGCAACAAATATATTGTCCATAACTTGCTTTGCCGTGTAAAATAGACTGTGATACAGTAGGACCCAAACCAGGAATGCCTGCTCATTGGTCGGATGCTCTGCCCACTACACTATTGCAGTTCTGCTTAATTTGCATATTTCTACCTTAATGCCATACCCATGCATTCCCCAGTTGCTAGCCCAGCCATACCACACCTATACACATTTCCCTCTCTGCAAGTGTAGGTACTCCTCCATTATACTGTCTCATCCAAGGCTTCAGCAGGCTCTTCATCCATTTAGTTCATGTATGTTCGAGCCTTCCCTTGATCCTCCTATGATACCAGTGGAAACATCTATGTCACCCACAAGGTTTGGTTCGTACCACCAGGGACGGACCTGTTGTTGTGTCATGGGTAGACTTTGCTGGTCTACACTGTTTCTTCCACTGGTAGCATCCTGCCAGGGGTTCAGGAAGCAGTGGTTTGCTCACACACTGGGCCAGCCTCAGCTCCCAGTTCTGCGGAACCAATGCCCCAGGTGTGACATTTGTGTGTAACATGCCCACATGCCCCCAAGGTGTGCACCATTATTCATTCTTCTCTTCAGTATTATGCAAGACTACTGTTCTCACAGTATGTTTGGACATGCACAGTTCATTGATACACATCGACTGCTCAGAATTCTGTGATTGAGCGATGTGCTCATGTTTGCTGGTATTATTCTACATACCTACATACATTTCCTATACTGATGAATAACTGTGCTGGATGATATGCTTGTGATAACAGCAGCTGAATGTGCATCTGCCATGCCTTAGTGGTAACTCACATAGACTATAATGTATAGGGTGGGGGGGTTGGAACCCAGGAGTGCAAATTACTTTGTTAATGGGCACGATGAGAGGTGTTAGCTACAGAGGGCCTAAGGCACTGTAGACGAAGTGTAGGTGGGTATGCACTTGTGTGCGCGGCGCTCAGATTGGCTCAGATCTGCTGACCTCTGGTTATGGCGTCTTACCCTGGGTTGGCCTTCACATTACTTAACCAGTGTGGGCATTGCTTACCACTGCCCAAACAAGCGTACTCCCACTTGCTGCAGCATACCCCCGCGCTACTTCATGTATTTAGTTCACATTTGTTGTCCGGGACAATCCGACTGGACGCTTCTCCATTGTCAGTGGTGGCCTGGGGAGTGTAGCTCCACAGTAATTCCCAGCTACACATTACATGTAGTACTGAGGTGTACACATTCATAAAGAGTAATAGACTGAACATAGCTACATACCACATTCTTCATGCTTAGGTCACATTAACATGTCGGTATTATATGTGCAAAGGTCAGGTTTACATGTCAGGTATGACTGCTGACATAGGTCAGTTTAAGGTGAACTGTGATTCCAGTTTAACAGTTCTGGATAGGTTACACTCAGGTATTCAGGTTAGGTTTAGTTATGCCATACCTGTGTGTTAGAGTAGAAGTGAATAGAGAAGGAGTAGGTAGGTTGGTAGAGGGGGGTGGCATTGTAACTGAATAGTAGGCCATTGGTATGATTGGTGTTGGAGCAATATGGAAGGTATGCAAGATGTTGGGATTTGTATGCAGACAGGACAGGAGGTGTCAGTTTCACTAGTTGGTGTAGAGGTATGGAGTGTTATTTGGGGGGGGGGGATTCGCCAGGTGGTGAGCATGTGCTGCTCCAAGTGTGCTTGAGGTGTTCCTTCATGTGTTACTTACATGTGTTGTGTGGGAGAGCTGAGGTAATGCACATGGGTAGGGGGTTCCAGATTCTGATGATATAGTTGGGGAAGAGGGTGACACCTACCTGTGACTGTGAACAGTAGTAGTAATGACACAGGGGTTAATAGGTAAGTGATGTTCATGGGGCACACAGAGAGGCAGATAGTAGTGGGAATGTCCAGGGATGTGCAGGTAGGCTGATGGGAAGGTCCACAGGTGGCCATTTCTTCTCCAGCAACAGCTGTACATATATATATATATATATATATATATATATATATATATATATATACACACTGCATTTGGAGGTAGGTTTGGACACTCACACCCCCTGGGAGGGGGTGGGGACAACAATAATACCTTGTGATGCCAAGTAGTTTGGCTTACATGCTACAGTGGGTTGTTGCGACCATGTGTTCTTTGGTGTTATTTAGTGGGATTTGCAACAATACATCTGGTTATACCGTACTTTGCCATGTAAAATAGAATGTGCTGCAGTTGGACTCATAGCGGGAGTGGCTGCTCATTGGGTGGCGGCTCTGCCCAATGAACACTATTACTTACATCCTTGGGGTGGTCCGAATAGAACCACTCAAGCAAACACCTGCATGCCTAGACCCATAACTACATACCCATAGTTCCCCCACCGGCACCTCTTCTACAGCACTCATCCTTACTCTGGGTGCAGGTCGGGTCTAAACACACCACTACACACTGCCCACTCTCCACTTCACAGGACCCATCTCATACGTTGTCTCTACCCATGGGTCATCAGGCTTTCCCGCCCTTTTGGTCTGGGTACGTACATGCCCCACCTTGACAGGTCATTGCACAGGTGTCCTCCTATAACAAGAGAATTGTTGTGGTGTCCTGCAAGGGACGCTCCTGTCTCTGTTCCACGATTAGACTACTCAGGTCCACTGTGTACCCCCCCCCCGGTTGTATCCTGCCTGTGGTCTGGGGAGCAGTGGATTGTTTACATTGTTTGTGTGTTTGTTTGTATGTTTCCCCTGTCTGGCTGGGAGGGGGGTTGATTGGGCCCTTCACCTCCTTTGGCATGGCCTGTGACCATATGTCATTCGTAAGTGCTGTATCATATCATAGCTATATATCTGTGTATATCTACACACACACACACACACACACACACACACACACACACACACACAAATATATATATATATATATATATATATATATATATATATATATATATATGTATATGTCTGCATATATACACACACACATATATATATATATATATATATATATATATATATATATATATATATATATATATATATATATATATATATATATATATATATATATATATTGCTGTATATATATATATTTATATATATATATATATATATATATATATCTAACGACAAGTGGATGTATGGGTGTCTGCATATGTATGTATATATCTATATGTGGGTATTTATATATATGTCTATCTATGTCTGTATACATTTGTACTACAGAGAGGGGGAGGTATGTATCTATATAGTTATGGGTATTTATACAAACACATATACCTCTACATATTTGGCTACATATCCTGTAATGTTGACTGGTATTGCTGGATACTGTGTTTCGTGTGCATACCGGCCAACCTTGTGTGTCATGTACGCTTTGTACAATACTATGAGCTTGGTAGTGTATTGCAGGGTGGACATGTTTGGCTGGGTGGGGGGTATGCAAATTCATACATGACATATATTATTTGGGGCCTCTCAGACCCATTGACAGTACATGTGGACATATATGTTTCTGTTCATCTACCATTGGTATCTACAGATGTCTGGCCATATATACCTCTGTGGGTATATATATTTGCTTACATATTTCTAACTATGTTGGAATATACCTACGGAGACATATATCGGCATACATATATGTCACTTGATGTGTATATGTGGACATTTAGATGTTGACATATATATGTGTAGTTGTCAGCATTTGCATGTATATCTGTTCATATATTTGTATATATATATATGTATATATATATATATATATATATATATATATATATATATATATATATATATATATAGATAAATATATATATATATATATGTATATATATATATATATATATATATATATATATATATATATATATGTATATATCTCTGGATATTTATATATATGTATATATATATATATATATATATATATATATATATATATATATATATATATATATATGACTACATCTATAGATATGTTTTATCCATTTAGATAGTGACATATTTGCACATGCATGCCAAATCTAGCTGTAAGTATACATTCTCTGTACTGTTGCATGACTGGGCTGGGGTTATGTTTCTGACAACATACGATTTCGGCATATCTGGCATGGCTTAGTGGTAAATCGTTTTGTGTATGTTGTGCATGGTCCTGGGTTCCGGACTTGCAGAAGCTGTTTGTTTTGTTGCTGGGCAGAAACCGGCCATTGGATATGGTGTGCTTAAGGCGCTTCCAAGCGGTGGTAAGCGGGTATGCACAGAGGTAAGCACTGCTGACTTCTGGTCACAGTGTCTTACACCCAGTTAGCTTTTCCTTTGATTAATCTGTGTCAGCAGTGCTTAACCCCACACAAACGCACTTGCACACACTTACTAGTGCTTACATATGCTTACTACTGCTTTTCTATGCTTACGCCTGCTTACTGCTGACTTATTCATTATGATACTAGCTCTTCGCATGTGCATTTCCTGCAGTACTCCTGTTCATAAAAATTATGTTATTTAGTGGGTTTTGCATTACAAATATTGCTTATACCATGCTTTGTCATGTAAAATAGACTGTGCTGTACTGGGACTCGAACTAGGAATGCCTGCTCGTTGGGCGAATGCTCTGCCCGCTAAACTATTGCTGGCATGCTTCATTTGCATATATAGTCCTTGTTATCCTCTTCTGCCTTTTTTGGCTGCTTTCATCGTGACTGAGCAATGGGCACACCTGCACACCTACGGTTAGCTGTACCCGGAGCTTTAGACAACAATACGGGGGTTTATTCTTTTCATCTTTATGTCTTATTGATGTTGCATGCATGGGGGACTGTTGGTGAGGAAATGTGGACACCTATGAGTGACCTCGCTCATTTATTTCCACTTTCTGCTGTTCTACTTTGCAGGGACGTGTTTATTCTGAGTGGTCTTCTCTCAGACACGTCCCCTGCAGTTGTACATGCTCCGTGTATGCCTAGGATGTTGGGCAGTGTGCCTTCATTAATATGCATGGCGCTCTGCCGTCCTGATCCTAAGTAGCCGCTTCCGTGCAGGACTACACTAGTCCTGCATGGGAGATTAGTAAATCCGGGGGATTATCTAAAAAGTGCTTTGTCTGAGAATAAATTTTAGAATCTACACATAGTTTATTAATTTGTATGTCTTTACCTCTTCCACATATTATGTATCTATAAAAAGGTTTCCTATTGTGCACAATATCTTTATATAAATTTTCTTCAAATTTTTCTTGATGTTGTCTCACCCTGCCTAATTTGCCCGGCTTGTCTATTTCAGTTTTCAAAGTAGCAGTTCAACCTCTTTTTCAATCTCTCATATTTTTTGTCTCTCATCTTAATCAGGTATTTTCTTCTTACTGAAATATATCCACCTGATGTTGCATGTTTAGATCCTAATGTTAAAGATTTGTTTTAGTTTTTTTTGCACTTAAACAATTTTTCTTTCAAAACTTGTCACATTCCACTGAACACCGCTCCATTTAGTCTTATATAGTGACTGTTTTGCTTGCATATAGTCTGTAATTAACCTTCAGTGCATTGGTTTAGATTTCAGTTTGGCAGAATTATTTAGTAGCAAATTAATCTTTCTAACCCCATGATTGCTGCACATCAATGGTTGTAAAACTTGACTTGAAGTAACAGTAATTTCTTTAGGACCACAAACAATGTCTAGTATGTTCCGTCCCCTGGTTGATTGTTTTACAATTGGAAGCAATTGTTGTTCCTGAATATACGTTGTAAATAATTTCCTTACTAATGTTGTTAAATCAATATTATTCCAATCTGTTTTTGGTAAATTTATATCCCCCACTAATATTATTCTTCCCTCCTGTGTTCCTCTAGGTCATCAGGACTTGACTCCAATGATTGTTATATGTTTCAGGGTTGGTTTTATTGTTACAGTTACACAATCTATAGCATTGGTGTTATCATTGAACATGTAATAATCACAGGTCTCATAACTATCTTTAATTCCTATCATAACACCTCCATCTAATTTTTGTTTTGTTAGAATGTTTGATTGCTACAGTAAAAACATGTATACCATGACAGAACTGGTTTGCAATCATTGTTCTTTAATCATGTTTCACAAACAATAACAGCATCAATCTTGTGGAAACATAGTAAATGTTACAATAAAAAAAATATTATTAATGCTTCTAGGTTTAACAACCATCAGAGATGTATCAAATGTTGCTATTTGTGAAATGTAAAATTTTCAACCTGACAAGAATCCTGCCTAGTGTTTGCCAAATGTTGCAAAACATATGCTGCAAAAATTCTCTTCTCTGATCTTGACAAATGCATGCCATCCTGTCTGAACATGTGTGCTCTACACATTTCCATTTTAAAAATGGGACATTTTTCCGTGTAGGTATTTAGCCAAAAAATCTTCTTGTTCACAGTGACCTGACTGTCCTTTCTATATGTGATTTTTGAAAAATATGTCTTAACACCAGTACAAGATATACTATCTAAGAGGGCTGTAAGTTCCCCTACTAACAATCAGAGAGTCCTTGCAGATGAGATAATTTGTACTGATATGAATGAAAACAGATCTAAACTTCCTTACATTAATGCATTCCAAGGCTTGTCTCACATTTTCTATTTTTGCTCCTGACAAAACAACACTATTAGGGTACAACCCAATACCCTTAAAGTGGGAGACTTTAACTATCCATCCAATAACTGGGAAAATTATTCATGTACCAACACACTTGCTCAATGTTTTCTGGAATTCATTAATTCCTACACCCTGGATCAGCTCATTCTTTCCCCCACCAGGGGTAGAAACATTCTTGACCTGGTCATTACCAACATGGGCGACCATTGCTCTACACCTGAAATCAATTTCTCCCTAGTCAGATCTGACCACAAAACAAAAATTTATTCCAAGGCTGTAGGAAGCACCCCACTAAAATGAAAGACAATAAAAATGCTCTTTATTTTCCACAGTTTCACACAGAAGATATTAATGTTCACAATGGCACATATATTTTTGTTTGTAAAAGTACTTCATCAGATAAGCTTCCTGTGTTCCCTCCCTCAATTTATACAAGCAGCAATTAAAAAGCCACCAATAAAATGCACAGAGATCTGACCACAAGCTTATCACCATGGACATTCACATCCCCCCACACCCCCACTAAAGGA
Organism: Protopterus annectens; assembly: GCF_019279795.1. Classification (NCBI taxonomy): domain Eukaryota; kingdom Metazoa; phylum Chordata; order Ceratodontiformes; family Protopteridae; genus Protopterus; species Protopterus annectens. Next base: position 1,689,793,750 of record NC_056726.1, read on the forward strand.
AACCACTGTAAAATTCTTTTCCAAAGCCAATTTTGAGTTTCTAAAAACAGAGGTTGCTAACTTCACGATGCCCATGCAAATGGAAAATAGGTGCATGACTGCTGAATCATACACCAATGGACTGTATGAGCACATACACATGTGCATGGAATGGGCCATACCAAACAGAACCAAGATGCTCTCCTCCAAAAAACGAAAGCCAGTCTTGTGGTCTCCTGCCATAAACAAATTCTACAACAGAAAGACAAAACTGTTGCAGAAAAGAGTGATATCCCAAGACTGGAAAAACTCCCTTGTTAGCCCCAACAAAACAATGAGATCCCTGATCAAACCATCTAAAGCTAGCTATGAAAACAAAATTGCTGCAGATTATAAAGACAACCACAAAGCATTCTAAAGCTATGTTACGAAACTACATGGCAAGACTCAGATCTGCTCTGAGTTACAGCACAATGGCAATACATATACAGAACCAACTGATATTACTAATATATTGGCTGACAGGTTCAGTGTGAACTTTACCCCCCCTCTCACCCCCTAAAAGGCCCATCACAATACCTAAGGAATGCCAAGTCCCTATCATCATGGCTACACAGGTAAAAAACGCACTGTCCAAAGTCAGGAATACAGCTTCCTTGGGACCTGATAATATCCCTGGCTGTGTTCTACATGAACTACAAAGTGAACTGGCACCACACCTGAGTACCATGTTCAATCACAACCTCATTTCAGGCTTTGTTCCTACCGAATGGCGCACTGCAATGGTCATACCACTCCACAAGGGGGGAGCAACTACAGACACTGGAAACTACTACCTCTTTAGCCTGACAGGTCTGATATGTAAGGCTATGGAACGCATCATCATGGACCTTATTAATAGGGACATAGGAAATCTCCAAACTCTGGACCCCACACAGTCTGGGTTTGTGAAAGGTAGATTAAGCCTGCTCAACCTGATAGACTTCTCTGAGTCTGTCACAAGAGCTGTGGATGAGGGCAAGGTTGTTACACAGCCTACAAAGATCTTGCCAAGGCCTTCGACACCATCCCTCACTCAGGAATCATAGATAGACTCACTAAACTAGGCACAAACTCTTATGTCATAAGATGGGTTGCCAACTGGCTCACTGATAGAACCTACACTGTAAAAGTAGAGGACTCTAAATCTGACTACCGACCAGTTACAAGTGGTGTTCCACAGGGATTGGTCCTGGGTCCTCTCCTGTTTGGCATCTACTTCTCTGAAGGAACTCTGGTTGACCAAGTTCACAGATGACTGCAAACTGGGAGCCATTATTGATTCTCCAACTGATGCAGACATTCTACCAAAAGGCCTTACTGAGACCAATGACTGGTGCCAGAACAATGGCCTTAAGCTCAATGCCAAAAAGTGCATTGTCATTCCCTTTGGGAAAAATTTGGTGCCCATGAACTATCACATAGGTGGTAGTCCACTAAACATTGAAGATGTGATAAGAGACCTGGGGATACAGGTTGATAGCAACCTCTCCTTTGATAACCACATTGCCACTGTAGTCAGAAAGTCCTTCTATGTGGCACATCTCATTACAAAAGGTTTCTGATCCAGAAAGAAAGAGGTCATAATCCCTCTTTACTCCTCCCTCATTAGACCTATTATAGAATACAATGCCCATTCGGTATGTACCTCACTAGACACCTACAGCAACTGGAAAGGCCACAAAAATACCTAACTAAGAGGATCTTAGGCCTTAGACACATGCCCTATATGGACAGACTCAAAAAACTCCAGCTATACTCTGTCTCATATTGCCTACTTAGAGGCGATCTCTGCTTGATCTACAAAGCCATGTCTGACCCAGAGCTGTTAGATATGCCACACCTAAAAAAATCCCAATCCCTCCATGCCACATGCTCCAGGGACCTAAACCTCACTACCACAATAAACAGAACATGCTGGAGGGACAGGTTCCTAACTCAGAGACTTCCCATACTCTGGAACAAACTTTCCATTCACATCAAGCAGAGCACTTCGCTGGCCCTCTTTAAGAAAAATCTTGACGAGTGGATGGGTAATAGGAAGTTCACACTAGAGATCACTTCAATGGCATTGCTTGACTGGGGCACTAGGAACTAACTTTGGGTGGCAGTTCACCCCGGGGATCACCACAGTGGCCTTTCTTGACAGGGGCACTGTGAACTAACTCTGGGATGACATGATGCCAGGGAATCTTCTTGGTCTAGGCTTATATAGGCTTCAGGGCCATTAGCCTAATACACACCTATGAACCTATGAACTAATGAGAGTTCATTATCTTCTCTGCAGATGTAATGATCAATTCCTCTGATAATCATATCTGCAATTACAAGAATATCTTTTCTGACCAGATCTGAAGAATCTTTAACTTGTAATATAATAATATCTGCTCTATCAGTTGTTTCAAGGGATTGATCTTCATCACTATTAGTCCTACCAATCCCACTGTTTTCATTGTGTATTAAATTTGCAAGCATACAGTTCTCATCTAGCTGGTTTTGTGCATCCACAGCTTGAGTCATGTGGTCAACATCTGTTTTTTTTTTTTCATAAAGTAATTTGGTTTGGATTTCCTCCTTTTCACCTGCCCCTTGCTTCTTTTTGTACCTTCTCTTTGAAAAACGGATTCCTTTTTCTGTAGACTGAAAGTTTTCTGATAGAAAAATGTTATCATTCCATGTAATTTGTGTGTTACATAACAATGCAGTGTCCTTTTCAGCGCATATTCTCTTTACTTTACTTTACAGACATTTGTCATTTTCTTTTTTTCCTTGTTATTTGTTGCGAACTTCTTCCTTTCTTTCTTTTTTTATTTCCTTCAAAACTCTCTGAATCCTCAGATTGCTGAATACTTACATCTAGAATTACAAACTTGTCAGGGTCATTGTCTTGTTTCATAGGGGATGAATGATATTTGCAGACAATAGACACATCCTTTCATAAATATGTTCTATTTGCTCTTTACCTAAAATTATTTATCTCACCAGTCCAGTCATTAATATATGTAACAACAGTCCTCCAAGCAGTGCCAATTGCACAAGTGCAATCATCGTCAGAAAGTCTACATTTACTTTTAATAATGATAAGCAAGTCATTCAACTTTTTACATAAGGAACACAGATCACAAGTGTTATCAGGTGTTACCTTTAAATATGCATAGCATTTATTGCACTGTACAAGATATTTGTGTTTTAGCAAATCATTAGTAGCATACACGTTTAAGTAATCCATATTCAGCTTCAAAAAAATAAAAAATTATAAAAGAAAAGAATAAGCAAAATCAGTAATAACAGAACTCAAAGACAACTTAAATTAAATTCTGTCAGAGAAATCACACAAGCAATATACAACTAAATACTAAAGTAAGTACAGTAAAAGTGTTCTGACAGTACAAGTTTTGAAAGTCAGACAAAATGTAATCCTTTATGTAACTATCACTCGCAGTCACACTTCTTTTTAACAGTAAAGATCAATAAATTGCAACCCAAGATAAAACAGTTTAGATGAGCTCTGGATTGTCCTCTCTGCAGTCTGTGTGAATTTATAGCTGCCTAGGCCTCTTGGGATGGTCGAGCTTGCCTGTCTAAACTTATCCCTATATGTAGTCAGAAGTCAAGTTATCAGTCTATATTTATTTTTAGGATAGGTCGCAGGTTAACTCTTAAGTAGGAATATTGTTTTTCCTGTTATTAACCAGGCTGGTATCTTTTCAGGGTACACATATAAATAGTTCTTACTCATGGCTAAATCTTCATGTAAAGATGTTAATACCTTTAACCAGAAGTTAGGTATTGCATCTGGGCCTGGGATTTTCCAGTTAGAAGCTTTTCTTAACTTTGTTTTAATCTCTCTGGCCGTTACTTCATCCCATTTCATATCCTGTACCTTTAAACTTGTTATTCTTTCTTTTACTTCTTCTCTCTATTTAGTAACTTTGTTATGTTTCACAGTATCTTAATAGATATTTATCCAAAATGTATCTATTTCTTTTTTTTTTGGTTGTGTTTCAATTACTTTTACCTTGTTTCCCAATTCTCTATAAAACTTTTTTGGGTCATCAATAAATTGCTTATTTTTCACTTTTCCTTTATATTTATTTGCATAGCTTTTAAGTTTTTCTGCCTATGCTAATATTTTTAGCTTCTGGAAAGGCCGCAGAAATACCTCACTAAAAGAATCACAGGCCTAAAGCAGATGCCCTATGCTGACCACCTTAAAAAACTCCAGCTATACTCTGTCGCTTATCGTCTACTCAGAGGTGATCTCTGCTTCACATACAAGGCCATGTCAAACCCAGAGCTGTTGGACATGCTACACTTAAAGAAATCCCAATCCCTCAGAGCCACATGCTCCAGGGATCTAAACCTTATCATCACAATAAACAAAACATGCTGGAGGGATAGATTCCTGACCTAGAGACTCCCCAGACTCTGGAATAGATTGCCCATACATGTCAAGTAGAGTGCCTCTTTGGTCCTCTTCAAAAGGAACCTTGACGATTGGATGGGAGAAAGGAAATTCACCCCGGGGAGCACATCAGTCCCCCTATTAGACAGGGGTCCAGGGAAGTAAATAGTGTGGGAAGAAATAGCCAGGGAATTGTTATGGCTAGGCTTGTATAGGTCCTAGGGCTGATAGCCTAGTACCAACCTATGAACCTATGAACTCATATTATTTGTGATAGTGAATGGTAGATCCTGACCTGTTCTGATACTGAGCATTAGTTTTATAACGTCTATCTTTCTGAGTATTTTTGTTGATCTGTTCCCTGTTCTACACTCTTCTAACAGTGACACTTCTTGTTTTATTGCGTTATAGTTTTCTCTTTTTGATACTTCCATGATGGCATTTGATTTCTCCCCTTCTGTTCTCTTACTACCCTGTGTTTTTGCAGTAAGATTTTGTCTGTTATTAATTTAGCTGCACAGTAATATATCATATTTTCTTCTGTTATAACACATGAATCTCTGTGAACAGTCCTAGTTACTGTGTTCATTTGTTTTCTCAAAATTCTAACTTTTGGGGTTTTATTGACGTTCCTGTTGTCTATTCCTTTCATTGATCTTAATATGTCTGTCCATTTCTATTAAATCAAGCAACTCTTCTCTTAGATCATTTTCTTCAAAACTGAGGGCACATTCTTTGTTCTCCATTTCCTACAGGCATTCTATAGAAAGTTCCGAAACATCTTCCTGTTCCATATTCTCTTCAGTTTCATCCTGTGTCATCTGCTGCTCATTTGTATGGGAACTCACTGGATTATCACTCTACAACATTGACTGCATCAGAGCTGCCACGATTTCTTGTTCCCTGCCTTGTTATGGATCTCCAGCAGAACATTTGTACTGGTTTTCTATGGAAGATTCCAAAGTATATTCACATGGTAAATGATCAGATGTTTCCCAATCCAATGGTTTCTTCTGGCTCAGTATAGGTGCTTCATTAACAATAAGCTCTGCACACAACTGTGTATTGCCTTTGAAGCTGCAGACATAGCTAAAGAATGCCTTGTGGCTGCCCTTGGCCTGGGAGGCCAAATTAACCTCAGATTTGTCATTGGTAGACTTTATTTGTCCTCTAAGGTGTTTGTTAATTTGATGACAGTGCTTTTATCCTGCTGGTTGATGCATCTCCTATGTTTTGGAAAGATTTTCTTCCTTCTGTTATACAGCCTACTGATGTTGAGCTTCTACCAGGGTGGTTTGTTTTTTGGGTTAGTTCTGTACTTCTCCCTGGTGGGTACAGGTGCCTCTATGCAGTTATTAACATACTTGCGTAGTGTTTCTGTGAACAGTTCTGCATAGGCAACAGTGTTCTTTAATTTTGCCAGGTTATCACTTAATACTAGGAAGTTAGCCTTAGATTAGCTCCTGAATATTCTAGGTTTAGCTGGGGTTGGTTCTGTTTTTTTTTTTTTTGTTGTTGTTGCTGTTGCTTTTTTAACTTCAAAGGAGAACATTTTGTGGTCTGACTTTACCAGAGGAGAAAATACGCTAGGCAGTGTGTATCACTCCCCCATATTAGTGAGGACCAGATCCAGTATGGCTACACCCCTTGTCGGTGTATTGACAATCTGGTCCAAGGAGTTTGTGTTTACAAAATCCAGGAATTTCTGTGCCTGTACATTTGGTGTCTTATATGATTCCCAGCTGATAGTGGGGAAATTGAAGTTGTCCATAAATAATGTATTAAGTCAGATGCTGAGAGTTCTATAAGTCTGAATACATTGTATGGGTTTCCAGGGTCATAGAGGGGGACTTATTACTTGTAAAGAAGTGGTATTGGATTTTGCCTATGGTGATTTGAACGTTGTGAAGCTTGGGTGCATTATCTTGCTTGATCAGCCTTGAGGTATACTTATTTTGAATGTAAATCAAGACACCTCGATCTATAGTTCTGGTCTGTGTAGTAGCTGGTCTAAATGTGTGGAAGGAATTACAGCTTTACCCTTTTGGTGTGCTTTCTCTGGCTTTAAACCAAGTCTCACTGACAACACAGAAGTCAGCATTTTCTAGTGTGAAGAGAGCTTCTAGGGAGTGGATTTTTTTGTTTTGACTACTAGCATTGAGCAATAACACCTTTAGATTTTCTTGGTTTTGATTTGTTATGTCGGAAGTACTTTCAGTTTGGCATTGCCTAAAAAAGGCACTATTGGGGAGAACAATGTTTTAGCTGATATTTGAAAGCCTAGAGGGGAGAGGTGCCAACAATCCCTGGCAAAGCAGTGTGTTCTGTTAATCATCTCCTTCCATGCTGACAAATATTGCATCCCCTTAGAATGATACCAGAAATTAAGACAATTATTAAAGTGAGGATGGACAGGATTAGGAATAAGTATATTAGAGGGTCAGCCCAGGTTGGAAGGTTTGGAGACAAAGCCAGAGAGACAAGATTACATTGGTTTGGACATGTGCTGAGGAGGGATGCAGAGTATATTGGGAAAAAGATGCTAAGGATGAAGCTGCCAGGTAACAGGAAAAGAGGAAGGCCTAAGATAAGGTTTATGGATGTGGTGAGAGAGGACATGCAGGTGGTTGGTGTGACAGAGCAAGATGCAGAGGACAGGAAGAAATGGAAACAGCTGATCTGCTGTGGCGACTCCTAATGCTAGCAGCTGAAAGAAGAATAATTATCATGTTATTATCATGGAACTTATAAACAAAGACATTGGCAACCTTCAAACACTGGACCCCACCCAGTTTGGGTTCGTGAAGGGCCGATCTTGTCTCCTGAACTTGATTGACTTCTTCGAATCAGTCTCCAGAGCCATGGACAAGGGTAAGGTGGTCCACACAGCCTATCTAGACCTTGCCACGGCCTTTGACACCATCCCCCACTCTGGAATCATAGATAAACTTACTAAGCTGGGCATTAATCCCTACGTCACCCAATGGGTTGCTAACTGGCTTACTGATAGAACCCGCACTGTAAAAGTAGCCAACTCCAAATCCAGCTCCAGACAAGTGACAAGTGGAGTACCTCAGGGTTTAGTCCTGGGACCGCTCTTGTTTGGCATCTATTTCTCTGAAGTACAGGTCAACACTAAGGGACTCTGGCTAACAAAGTTTACAGATGACTGCAAACTGTGAGCCATTATTGAATCCCCAAATGATGTGGATACTCTACAAAAGGGCCTTACAGAAACAGATGCTTGGTGCCAGAGCCATGGGCTCAAGCTCAATGCCAAGAAATGTATAGTTATCCCCTTTGGGAAAAAACATGTATCCGTGAATTACCATATAGGTGGCAGTACACTAAACACCAAAAGTTTGAAAAGAGACTTAGGGACACAGGTGGACAGTGGTCTCACCTTTGATAACCACATCACCACAACAGTCAGGAAATCCTTCTATGTGGCAAACCTCATCACTAAGGGCTTTTCATCCAGAGAAAAGGAGGTCATTGTCCCACTGTACTCATCCCTCATTAGACCCATTATAGAATACAATGCCCTGTTTGGTATGTACCTCTCAAGACATCTGCAACAACTGGAAAGGCCACAGAAATACCTCACTAAAAGAATCACAGGCCTAAAGCAGATGCCCTACGCTGACTGCCTTAAAAAACTCCAGCTATAGTCTGTCGCATATCGTCTACTCAGAGGCGATCTTTGCTTAACATACAAGGCCATGTCAAACCCAGAGCTGTTGGACATGCTACACTTAAAGAAATCCCAATCCCTCAGAGCCACACGCTCCAAGGATCTAAACCTTGTCATCACAATAAACAAAACATGCTGAAGGGATAGGTTCCTGACCCAGAGACTCCCCAGACTCTGGAATAGATTGCCCATAGATGTCAAGCAGAGTGCCTCTTTGGTCCTCTTCAAAAGGAACCTTGACGATTGGATGGGAGGAAGGAAATTCACCCCAGGGATCACGTCAGTCACCCTGCTAGACAGGGGTCCAGGGAAGTAAATAGTGTGGGAAGAAATAGCCAGGGGATTGTTATAGCTAGGCTTGTATAAGCCCTGGGGCTGATAGCCTAGTACCAGCCTATGAACCTATGAACCTATAAGAAGAAGATTAAAGTCAGTCATCTTTTGTTCATACTGTGGCATCATTCTTGGGGAAGATAAAATGCTTCTCAGTGCTGGGCTCATACAGCCTGGGACACATATTCCAAGAGCTCCATGATGTCTGTCTTCATATAGACTAGGAGACATGTCTCAGGTCATTTGCACCCACATGAGCTATAACTGAGTCATACTGGTACTTGTGCACCATTGACCTCGGTGCATGAGGAGTGTGGCAGATACTGGCCCTAATAAGCAACTGACCGTAACTTTCTCCTTACTCAGCCTAATGAGGGGGACATCAGTGTGTCTCACAAGTGAGTATCTAATGACTAGAATTCTGGATTTTGTTGTGGCTTGCCTTAACTTAAAAGTAGAGGCTTCATGAGGTGCGGCTATATGTGTCAATGGGGGGTTTGTTGAAGAGTATTTCATGGGCAATAGCACTCATCAGAATTAACATGTGGTAAGCTCCATCAGGGTGAATACTCAAGTTCCTGTTGTTCTACCTCTTCCCTGCCACAGACATCATCAAGCCTCAACAACACAAGCCAACAAATGAGACACCCCCAGTGGTCATGCTGTCACATCTTGACTCCCCCAATGAAAATTGTGATCCCTAACTCCCCACAACCTCCCAGAGAAAGTGACTACAGTATTCATCTCTGATTACCTTCCCTGATCTCATGTTACTGCTGCCATTTGTCACTTTGTCCCCTGAAACACCAGTGCATGTTATAATGACTATGCCTTACCTTCCACTAAACTGTGTGGCTATGGTTATGTCTGATGCACATTATGGGCAGTCCATAGTGGGCCCCATTCAAATGCTCATAATATTTGGTGGACTGCCAAGGTAAAAAAATAACATCTTACCTGCTTAATAGCTAGACTGTTCTAAATGAACTAAACCACAATACTGGTTGAACTTTCCTTGCCACAATTATTTTCAGTCTACAGTTCAAAATGTCTATTCTTGAGGCCAAGTCCTAGCCACAAACTGCATAATAGATCCTGATTCAATGTGTAGCTTAAAGGTAGAGCTAAACTGGAACCAGGAAGTTACAGCATTACCTTAATAAGGTACCATACTATGATAACATAGCATAAAAGTGCCCATGTCTCCTCCTATGCATTAAACTGGTTTAATATAAATATATAAGTATAGCTGGATTACATAATGCTGACTGCTATTTAGTTGGCATAGTGCTGGTGTGTTGTGTGCCACATTTTGAGTAATTTGCTTTAGAAAACTTGAGCTGCAGTCAAACCATGTCAAGCAGTGCATTGCAGTGATGGTTACTCTGTACATCAGTGTGACTAAGGAATTAGTTGGAATTAATATAAGATAGATATAGATATATCTATCTCTTTTTCTCTCTCTTTCTCTCTCTCTCTCTCTCTCTCTCTCTATATATATATATATATATATATATATTATATTTACATCTATATCTGTATAAATCTATCTAAATTTATCTATTTATCTATATATATATATAGATATATACACAGATACAGACAGATATATATATATATATATATATATATATATATATATATATATATATATATGGGTCTACTACTAATGCCCGAACGATTCCTCGACGGAAAACTCACCGGCGCCAGATGACCGACAGGTAAGTGTACCGACAGGGTGATTTGCCGACAGCGGAAAGACCGACAAGGGAATGTGCGATCGCGACGCGGTAAGTGTGCGATGGTGACGGAGTTAGGAGCGGTCAGGTAAGTGCTCGAGATTGTGGGATGTCGGGTTAGGCTGTGGGAAAGGTGAGTGTGTGTTCGTGTCGGAGGTATGGTTCGGGTAAGGTAAGTGTGTGCTAGTGAGGGACTGTAGTTTAGGGACGGGTTAAGTGAGTTAGGGTTAGGGTGCAGGTAGGTGATGTGTGCGTTAGTGTCGGAGCTTGGGCTAGGGGTGGGTTAAGTGAGTTAGGGTTAGGTGCAGGTAGGTGAAGTGTGCGTTAGTGTCGGAGCTTGGGCTAGGGGTGGGTTAAGTGAGTTAGGGTTAGGGTGCAGGTAGGTGAAGTGTGCGTTAGTGTCAGAGCTTGGGCTAGGGGTGGGTTAAGTGAGTTAGGGTTAGGGTGCAGGTAGGTGAAGTGTGCGATAGTGTCGGACCTTAGGGTTAGGGTTTGGGTCAGGGCTAGTGTGTATGCTATGTAGTGTCGCGTGTTGTTTACGTTCCGTGTGTCGGTGTAATGGTGTTCGGTGTTTTGCGTTGTCGGGTTTATGTGTTGTCGGTCATCTGGCGTCGGTGAGTTTTCTGTCGGGGAATCGTCGTGTCGGGCATTAGTAGTAGACCCCTATATATATATATATTTATAGATAGATAGATACACCCCAGGATTCAATAAAATCCATGTAGGCTCTAGCTAGTAACAGGGATATTGAATCCATATAGCCAGAAGTGTAGAGGCTGGTCAGCTGTTATGTACAGGGTGAGGCTCCCTGTAATGTTCCCTGCAGCTGTTGAAATGTGCTGTGAATTAATGGTTTGTGTTTTAAAATTCTCATTTTTTTGTCTTCTTTCTTTTTTTTTTAAATGTCCATTTGCACGGTGTGGAGCACAGCAATACCAAGTTGTGCTTATACATAGACAGCTGACACCTGCAAGGCATCTAAAAATAGAAACCAGATGTAATTAATTATCAAATCTTTTTTTTTTTTTTTTTTGATGTCTGTTTGTGCGGCATTGCGTGGAGTGCAGCAATGCCAAGCTGTGCTTATACATAGACAGCTGACACCTGCCAGACATCTAAAAATAGAAACCGGAAGAGCTGCACAGTGCTAAGCACTGCTTAAAAGTGATTAATGGCTACTTTTGTTTGTGTGTTGCTAAGCTTTGCTAAAACCATGGTTGTGTGAGTTCTCATGATACTCAGTTCTGTTATCTACACTCCTGTACACAGAATTTTCTCCATGTACACTACGGATATTGACACGAGGTTTGAACAGATGCCATCTGCTTCCTGGATTGCTCTACCTGCCTCATTTTTATGAGATTCAACTGCTTATGAGGTGATTTGTATGCCACAGAATTTTCCATGTTGTCATGTGTGTGCGCACCACTCAGTACTGAATCTAAAAATATGTGCACCCATGTAATGAGCATGGCGGGATGCCTACATGGAATAAAATTTGTAGACTTTATTAAATTACCCCACAGATATATATATATATATATATATATGTATATATATATATATATACACATATATACATACATAAGCAGAAGTCAGGGTGAGGGTGAAACTCTAATCATGAGGGCGGTGATATATACTCCATGAAAATGCTGCTTTTTTACTTATTTTGGATATGGAATATTTTATTTTGTCTGTATTGCATAGTCTGAAGTCCAGTAGCAAAAGTTGTGGTTTTTCTTTTGCTTTTGCAATTGAGTCTCAGAATATAAAATATACAGAAATGGAAAACATTCTGAAACATACATTACTGAAAATACTGCATGTAGAGTTTTTAGTTAGGCACTGGTTTGACTGTGTGACAATGTGTAATCGCACAGTTATGTTCATCTGAGTGAAGGCTGACTATTGTTTAACTGAACAGTTGATATTATATAACATATACACATACATACTCAAACACAAAAACAGACACACACACACACACAAACACACACACACACACACACACACACACACACACACACACACACACACACACACACACACACACACACACACACACACACACACACTCTTATAGTTTCAGGTCAAAACAGAGAATGCTTATATGAGTGAATGATTTTTGAACCTGTAAAAAGAGTAAATGCTCACATGAGCAAACATTCTTCTCTATATAGTTTTTGCAGGACCATTTTCATAAGATCATGGGGCAGGGTGGGGGAAGAAACTTGCCCTTACCCTGCTGTTGCTCAGTCTCTGAGTTGGTATATATAATTAGTAGGGGATGTTGGTGTGTAACTTAGTGTACATCAAGAAAAATTACTTGAAACCAATATGATAAAAAAATTCCCATACTTTTTTTTCATTGAGGTAAGTCCCAATGCAACTGCCACAACCCCCGATAATAATATATATCAACTGGAAGATCACACTAAAGTCGGAAAGTGCAGATTCCCTGATCCATAATCTCGCTCAGAAAAAAAATCTATGTGCAATCATCTAACTTTTGATCAGACATAACAGCTCTTTTTCCATATTCAACAAATCAAAGTTTCAACCACACAAATGTTTTCCATATCTGATGCATGAATATAGAGAAATAGTTATTTATTAAATGGATTTGATCTTAGAAATCCAAACAATCTGACTAAGAGGGATGCTTGAATATGTTCAACATGCAGCTAGGAGCCATTCCTAACAAAACGAATTATGAATACAAAAAAGTGGTTCATGATTTGCAAGCTTAGTTGTGCACTGTGCAGACATAACCACATAACCTAGACAGAGAAAGCAGCTCCTTATTTGGGCCATGCCTCCAAAAACCTTAAATATGTAGCAACATATGTTCTGTGCATGCCATAGTATGTCTCATTACTTACGGATATATGTGTGTACACACACAGATATATTTATATATCATCATCTTCTTTCGGCTGTTCCCGTTAGGGGTCGCCACAGCGGATCATCTGTTTCCATTTCTTCGAACACCCAGAAGCGTGAAATTCAAAATTGTGACTTCTGTACTACACACACACCACACACATACACATACACACACCTTCCTCCCCACAAACAAACACACAACCCGATTCTATTTACAAGCAACCACACCACCCTACTTAAATATATTAACACCAAGGTCACACTACATACACAAACACATGAAACACCACCACACAAGCTACATCCCCCTCGCACACACACACCACAGTAACAAAACACACTAACACACACTACAGCCCCTACCCAAAATCCTTAAAACATGAACACTTTCCTGAATCCATGAACAAAGTGCAACACCAGAACCACTAATTCAACATCTCCGAAATGCGAGATTTTGAATTTCGGGCTTCTGGGTGTTCGATGTTTTAGCCTTTGCACTTTATGGGCTCAAGATTCTGAAATTCGATATTTCAGGATTTCGAGCATATAAGGTGTTTCTATATATAACTATAATATATATATATATATATATATATATATATATATATATATATATATATATATATATATATATGTATATATGTATGTATACATGGAGAGAGAGAGAAAGAGGGATATATATATATATATATATATATATATATATATATATATATATATAGAGAGAGAGAGAGAGATGAGCATAGTTTGCATATGCATAGGAAATGTATTTAGATCTGGTTTATATTCACTTACATTAGCTCCTCAGGTGTTATGATTTCATTATATACTGAATAAACTAATTTTATTTTCAAGCTAACAGTGCTGTTTCTTCAGATATTAAAAGACATTACAAGGTTCTATTGCATTTCAGTGATGTTTCTATACACCAGCTATGTACACCTGATATGAGATAAAGAATAAGATGTGAATGGATTTGGATTTGAAATTACACCTGAAACTGTTATGGTAAATATAGAGTTATACAGTCAGGTAATACTGTATTTTCTGTGACTGTAAACGGTTGCCCACACTACCTAGGGAATTCCTTATCCTTCTGTATCTATTCATATTTGCCTATGTCAGTAAATGGCAATGTCAAGGAAATGGCAATTTTTCCTGGACGAACAGCTCAGAAAATCATTTGATTTATACTGTGAACCTGGCAGGGAACCCAGAGTGATTTTAGCACTATACATCATTGTCACCTGTAGTTGCAGCGTGTGTCAATCACTGGCAGCTGCGGAATGCCATTACCTCCACTCTACATGTCTTTACTATGATGAACAGGGACGTCAATAAACCTGGATGAAGCCATCATGAAATCATTGCAAGTCACAGTAAAAATGATTCAGTGTCCAATTTTGTAATGTCTATAAATCCATTTCATGCATCAGAAAGTATTTTAAAACAGTAAAATTTAGTTTATCTTTTTTATCTCTTGTTTAGTTTTTACATATTCCATTTTAGATGGCTTGCTCAACTGTTAGGCCATGCCTTTAAATGACACCTTAAAGTGGTTTCAGTTATTTGGAGTGAGATTTATTCAGATACAATTTACTGAGGCTGCATCATTGTAAGACTCTGTTGAACAGGAGACTGTAACAGCAGGAAACTAGCATTGTTTGCAAATCATCTAAGCAAATGTAGCAAATGCACTGTGATTTTTTTCACTTTTACTGCCAAAGGTATATAGTCGCATGATTCATAGGGGTAAAGCCCTTACTGCACCACCGACAGCCTGTGTTTGATTAGTGGCACCGGTCCTTGAATGTCCGCAAGGGTAGAAGCGAGTGAGCAGCCAATGTTACCTCACCCATCCTGGGAGAGAGATGCAGCCTGGAGTCACTTTAATAAGCAGCATAACCGGTCCTTGAATGTCCACAGCGGTAGAAGCGAGTGAGCAGCCAATGTTAGCTCACCCATCCTGGGAGAGGGATGCAGCCTAGACTCACTTTAATAAGCAGCATACAAGCGTGTAAGCCCCAAGTTGTGTAAGCAGTAATTGGCTCAGTGGTGAGTTTCATATGAGCACAAGTGTGATGGCACCTGGCGTGGGCAGCAGCTGCAAAGCTCACAAGGCTGCCATAGGAATGGGAGTCAGGGCACACACCGTTATAGCAGTTTAATGCTTTACCCCTGTGCTTGATCTCCTTATCAGCCCTGAACATACATCTGGTTGAGCACAGAGAAGGCTGAGGCAAGTCCCAGTGCATGTCACTGCTGATGCTCATCTGTAGTGAGAAAAGAAATTATACATAACTAAAAGTATCCCCTACTATGCAGCTCTGTATATATCTAAATGTATCCCCTACTATGCACCATTGTATATATCTAAAAGTATCCCCTACTATGCACCTCTGTGTATATCTAAACTAAAAGTATCCCCTACTACGCACCTCTGTATATATCTAAAAGTATCCCCTACTATGCACCTCTGTATATATCTAAAAGTATACCCTACTATGCACCTCCGTATATATCTAAAAGTATCCCCTACTACACACCTCTGTATATATCTAAACTAAAAGTATCCCCTACTATGCACCTCTGTATATATCTAAAAGTATCCCCTACTCTGCAGCTCTGTATATATCTAAAAGTATCCCCTACTATGCACCTCTGTATATATCTAAAAGTATACCCTACTACGCACCTCTGTTAATATCTAAAAGTATCCCATACTATGTACTTCTGTATATATCTAAAAGTATCCCCTACTATGCAGCTCTGTATATATCTAAAAGTATGCCCTACTATGCACCTCTGTATATATCTAAAAGTATACCCTACTATGCACCTCTGTATATATCTAAAAGTATCCCCTACTACGCACTTCTGTATATATCTAAAATTATCCCCTACTATGCACCTCTGTATATATCTAAAGGTATCCCCTACTACGCACCTCTGTATTTATTTAAACTAAAAGTATCCCCTACTACGCACCTCTGTATATATCTAAAAGTATCCCCTACTATGCAGCTCTGTATATATCTAAAAGTATCCCCTACTATGCACCTGTGTGTGTATATATATATATATATATATATATATATATATATATATATATATATATATATATATATATATATGTATATATATATATATATAAAGGTATCCCCTACTACGCACCTCTGTATATATCTAAAAGTATCCCATACTACGCACCTCTGCATATATCTAAAAGTATACCCGACTATGCACCTCTGTATATATCTAAACGTATCCCCTACTAAGCACGTCTGTATATATCTAGAAGTATCTCCTACTAAGCATATCTGTATATATCTAAAAGTATGCCATACTAAGCACCTCTGTATATATCTAAAAGTATACTCTACTATGCACCTCTATATATTACTTTTATGTAAATGTGTTGGTTTTCATACTTTCTGAATAACTTTGCTGTAACATGTAAATGATTAAAGAATTGTGTTGTTTAATTACTTCATTATATGGTGCTGCCCTTAAGGGGAACTAAACACAACTTTTTACAAACAAGGCATTATTCCTGTAAAACTCTTATGATATCTCTGATAGTAAATATATGTTTTTTGATGATTGCAGTAGATACTCAGTTATCATTTGTCAGTTATCAATGCATACTTAGCTAGAGTGCTTATTTATTTTGTTTGTTTATTTGAAACTTGCTTGCTGGATGAGCACAGTGGTTTGTTAACCCTTTTCAGCTATGACCTGAGCACACTGAAGAGTAGAAATATAGAAGTAGTGTGTACAGGTTTAAGCAGAAACCACACGAGTAGATGTTACAAAATATTTATACCTCTATGTTTGAGAGTAAAATCATACAAAGTTCAAGGCTACTCAGTTTTGTGACCATTACACCTTGCCAGTACCCACCCTAGACTGCACCTCACTTTTCAAGGAGGACTAACCCAATCAAGTCTGGGGGGAATACCTGAAGGGTCTATATCAGAACATCGAAGTATTAAAACTTTGAATGTTCTGATATCTAACACTATTCAGCTAACGCTAAGAATAGTGAAGCTGCAGAACAGCAAATTCTTTCCCCGGGAAAGAATTTGGTTGGTCGTTTCTGTGGCTTCGCTATTCTTAACGCTGTGGTGGAAAGTTACAGGTTGGGTTCAGGTAAGTGTGAGATTGTTTGTATGTTAGGGTTAGGGGCGAGTTAAATGAGTTAGGGTTAGGGCGCAGGTTAGGTGAGTGTGCGATAGTGACAGACCTTAGGGTTAGGGTTTGGGTTAAGGTAAGTGGGTAGATAGTAGTGTATGTTTAGGTTAGTGTAGCGTTAGATGTAGGAATTTAAGTGTATGTGTGTGGTTGCTGTTTGTTTGATGTGCTTGTGTTGTGTGTATGTGTTTCGGAGCAACACATTTTTTCCATGGGGAAAAAATTTGCTGTTCTGAATGTTCGATATTTTCATGTTTAGATGTTTTGGGACCGATTAAATAGCGCTCGCTATTTTCATCTTTCGATAACGTGATAGAAACGCTACCTGAATACCCCTCCCCCAGTTATCAAGGTCCAATTTTAAAGAGGATAAGAGTATTGTACTGCTTTATCTACAGGGGAGTCTATTCCAGAGGGGACAATGATGTTGAATAATGAATTAACCTCTCTTCCTCACTTTATTTATCTGCTGATGCAGGTTTAGATCCCTTGTTATGGTATTTGTGGGACTGTTTGATTTGTGAAGGTAGAAGAGATCTTGGACTACTCTGTCCCTGATTGCTTGGAAGGCTGGACAAAAGTCTCCTCCAAGAAGCCTATACGTCACTGAAAAGAGCCATGGTACTTCTAGTATTTTCTGGTATCTTAGGGATTTTAAGCCTGTGGTCCTCTTTGTTAGGAACCTCTGAGGTCATTCTTATAACTGTCCTGCATTCTTATCCTGATAATTCGACTTGTTGGATGTCTACCACTTGGGTTTGATTCCCTTATTCTTCATATGCCTACAGCAGGGCTGTCGCTAAATCATGTTAACTGCATGCATCCAGTACTTTCATGTTTGGCCCACATAACTTTTTCATAGGAAGTTGTAATTCCAGTCTTCATTCAATATATAATGTCCTCAGTATATTACTTAATTGAGTAATCTTCTCAGAAAGCTTCCTATAAATATTTTTTACAACATTTTCCCTACTTAGGGTGACTTGGCAGGGTCATCTGCCTCACTGACTACAGATCCCATGTACAAGCAGTAGTTTAATTATCACTTGGGTGACTGCAATTTGGGCAAACCACAGTTATTTCCTTTCATAGTATGGGTCTCATCTCTCCAATAAAAATGTCTTGACTATCAGGCTTTGAATACCCCAATAAGGAGTTGCTATGCTATGTTCATATTGTGGCCAGCTGTTTGATCTGAAGTTTATGCCTTATCTCCTTGATGTGCTGAGGTAAATAAATGCAAATGTAGGTGAAGCTGCCTCCCTGGTAATGCGCATACTGCACGTTCCCACCACATACTTACCATATGATATTATTTAACATGTGTTAGTTTCCCCTGAGATGAGGAATTGGACTCATGCCACTGTATTCCTGTTGGACTCACACCACCATATCCCTTAACTCCTGTACCCTGAGAGAGTAAACAGATGTTGTGTCATTATTATTCTCTCCCGTGTTTCAGCTCCTCCATCTCTAAGGCTGCTTCTGAGTTAACAGGGTCATGGATATTGCTTCATCCCTCTAAGGTCATGGAGTCAATGAAATCTGTACCTTTTTCTTGTTTCTTTATTTGGGTCTAGAATCCAATTATTTTGTAATGTTTCTATGTGCTTTTAACCATATCACCTACCAACCTTGAGCTTTTTCTCTTTCCAAAAGGCCTTTAGCCCAGTCACTCCCCCACTGGAATAGTATCTGATAGACCACTTGCAAGCAAATAAGATCTGAGTAGAGGGGCTATCATCCTATCAGCCATGGTGGTTGTTTCAGTCTTTTTAACTATGTCTTCCTTCAGGTCTACAGGTCGCACACCTCTCTTGTATCTTGTGTCAGTAGTCTGAGGGCCTGGATTCACTCCATCACCCCAGAATCTTCTGTGCTTAAGGCATGAGTGTAACTGTTCCCAAACCAGGAAACTACCAGGTTGCTCTGACCCACCAAGCTCTGTCATTAGTAATGTGGAAGCTCTATTATTTCTGCTATGGTTTCATCTTAGACCAAGTGGCTGATATGCAGGAGTGGCCTTAGGTCAACTGGTGCCCTAGGCAAAAGGGCTCCATGGTGCCAGCTATCACACCATCTGGTACCCCCATCCTGGTCTACCTACACCAAATAAATACTGGAAAAGTGCCCCTGCTACAGCGGCGCCCTAGGCGGCCACCTAGTTGGCCTATGCCTAAGGCCGGCTATGCTGATATGTGCACTAACATAAGGAAGAGGGGTTGGTATACTTCCCTCCAATATGTGAACACTCCTCCGCATGTCCACAGTGAAGGTTACCATGGGCTGCTTGACAGTACCAGTGGCATATCCTCACAGTCCATAGCCATGCATACCGTGCAACAGTTGAGACCATCACTCTCCCTCAAGATGAATGATAGCAGCAGCAATTCATCCAGCACGTGGACTTCTACTTGCTGTCTTATTGGAGTCATAGTCGAATATAGCTTATATCTAAAATCCATCTAACAGCAGTACACTACCACAGTTAACAGACATAGATAAATAAACATGAATACAAATATTAACCAAAAATAACAAACTAAACACCAGGATTAGTAATCAGAACAGATTGCTTCATTTTACAGGTGCATAATGGTTTCTCCAAATTAAATAAATCAGAAAGTAAAGTAAATAAAACCAGCATTGTCATAAGTGGGAACTATTTTTTTGTGCAGACTTAGTTATGTGTTTCTGTTATTGCTCCGGAAATACTTGTCTGAAAGTATAGTTAACATTAAAGTGATAGATGTGTGCTGTGTGAGTGAAATCCATTCGAGTTTACAAAAGAGTGAGATGTGTGTAAAATTCCACAAGAAATAAAAAAAGAGTAAAATCAGCAAAATGAACACCACTGGTCAGTGCCACTGGCACAACAGGTTAGGTCATTTATCTTTGGAACTTGCAAATTAAAAGGTTGCAAGTTCTATTCCCACCCCAGATAGTTGGATTTTTTTTCCAGTACTGACTGCAGTGCTGCATAAAGGGGGTGGGTACTTCTGAGTATGTCTATCTTATGATGCAATATTAAACCAAGGTTCTGTCTACCTTGGTTGGAAGTAGCTCAGGTGAATGCAAAATATCTCAAGGCATTTATAGAAATAAGAGTAGGGGTTTCTTCATTTATATATTCATTTTTAAATATTTCTGTAACATCGTATCCATCCTATTTACATCATTTTTTACAATTTCTTTATCAGTAATACAACACAATTTTTAATTTTCATTCCCATTTCCTTAATTTTCGCCTCTCCTCCTCAATGCTTTTCTTCGGAAACATTTTCTTATTTATATCAGCCCATCTCCATCCCTTCTGTTTTTATTATAAAGTAGTCCTTCAAACCGTCTTCCAGAAAACCCAGATTGTAACAAATACTATTTTATCTCATTACCAGTTCTGTCCTTCTTTCCCTTTTCTTATTCACCATGCTATATAATTTCCATATTCATTTCCTTGAAACCCTTCCATCTGTGTATATTTTTAAATGCTTCCCAAAAAGACTTATTCATTTTATATTCTAGGAAAGAATGTTTTGCAGTTTTCTCTATTTTGCAGTCATAACACATTCTTTCTTCTCTTGCTTTATATTTCATATTTCCCTTAACAAGCAACTTGTTTATCAAATTTCTCTACAAAAAGTTCCTAACTTCATAGAAATCTTCAAACCTTTCCCTTCTTTGCTTTATTGTATTTCTAACACCCTCTCATAAATCATGCCATGGATATACATGAAACAAATATTGCATAATGTTTTCATACCACTCATTTCTTTTCTCACTACATCATCAGTTTTTAACTTTCATAGCGTTATCTTATTTACATAGGTTCATATGCAAGTACTAGACTAGCTGCCCTTGTAGGCCATTTTAAACTTAGCCAGTTTCACATTTTGTGTGTGAAATAACCTATCCGATTTGGTTATAGATGGTTTTACCCATCCCATGGTCAATACTTGTATAGTACTCCTAATAAGAATAACTGGGGTCATACCATCGATAACTTGAGTGGACCCATGCATGGGATAAGGCATTTAGGAGCTATATCTGTCCATTAGCAGTGCAGGGGCAGTCCTGGGGTAAAGTTTCTATTTCCCATTCATAGATCTAAGTTGCTGTTGAAAATGGACAAGGATGAACTTTGTTTTTTGTGGTGGGGAGTTTATTCCACAGCAGCAGTACCCTCTGCAAAATATGCCTTTCCCACCAAGGTCTCAAATCCTGAACAACTGAATTAACTCTTAGGGGAATATTGTCAATGTGGTATTTTTCTGGGTTGCATGGCTTCCCAAAGGGTACCACAAATGCATTGTGTTGCCATTTAGTTTCACTGCATGATTTTGACAACAGTTATTTATTTGGAATTAACCTCCCTGCATGATGGCTAACTCACTTGGAGAGTCAATGACTGATCCTAGCTTGCAGTCAACTGCAAACTTAGTCAGCCAGAGCCCTTTGGTACTGAATTTTACTTCAAATAAGTAGATGCCAAACAGGAGAGGTCCCAACAATGAACCCTGGGGTCTCCACTAGTGACTGGTCTTTTTATGGAGATAGATTCTCCTATTTTTACCTTCTGCATCCTATCTGTGAGCCAGTTGGCAATACAGCAGGTGATGTAAGGATGTAGTCCCAGCTTCTTTACCTTTTGTACTAAGCCTGAGTGGAGGATTGCATCAAAACTTTGGCGGGTTGAGGTATGCTGTATGTGCCATTTTATCCTCATCCTTTGCTTTGGTGACCTTTTCAAAAAGTTCACCAGTCTGTGTAAGCATGACTTGGACTTCACAAATCCAAACTGAGACAAGTCAGTTGTTTAGAGGTTCCCTAGGTCTTTATTGATTAGTTACATGATATGTCTTTCCACTGCGTTTCATATGAGGCTGGTCAGACTTATGGGTTTATAATTGCCTGGGTCTGGGGAAGGCCCTCCATTATGCAGGGGAATGACTGTAGCTGTTCTCCATTTGCTTGGTACAAAACCTGTATGAAGGCTGATATTGAACAATGAGCAAACCTAGACGCCTACGAGATAGGGTAAGGGAACACTTTTATCACATCCACACACTGTATCCACGCAGTGCACTTTCTAAACACATTCATTTGTATTCTTAGTTATACAGATCAATGAACCCAGTGTTAGGGGAGGGGATATATGCAATTACACTGAAACACTGGAATTAAAATGGATTATTAGACTTAGAGCAGACCAGAGACCAGGTCTGAATGACAAAATTCCATTGAAACCTGTTCTTAAGAATAGGAGACTTACTGTGAGATAAATATACATATTTTAGAATGTTAACATAATGTTTTATATTTGCTTTTATACACAGATGTGTATTTATTTTATATACATATTGTTTATATTTATAGATTTTTTATATACATTTTTTATATTCATGTATTGTTTGTGCATACTGAAAAGTTTTAATCAGGAATTGGAAGTGATGTCAGCCCTATTTCCTTATAAAATGTGACTTGATTTTATTCAGTGTTTGTTTCTTATGGTTTGACAAAGCCCTTACAGGGTGAAAGCGCTTACCAATAAAACAGCTTGGATTTTACTTGTTTTTGGCATGGATTCAGTTATTGTTTGAACTAGCATTTATTTCTGCTGCTTGAATAAGCCTTAGTGACTGCTGGATTTATGCTGATTTTTGTTGCCAGCCTTGGTTTGCTCCTGTACTTCTCTCTTGGATCACTTATTTATTTTATTAGTAACAGGAGCCTTTGGACTGTGGTAACACTTACTCTTATAGTATATTTTATTTATTTTATTTGTTATCATGGTGACATGGCTGAACAGGTTGACATAGAACTGCCTTTTAACTTAGAAACTACATCGCAAACATCCAAGAGCCTGAATAGGTTTCTGCGATGTGTATGTGAGGAGAATAATCCGTTGATGACGTTCGAGGTGTCTAAGGTCAAGACAGAGGCTGGGACATCACCAGAAGTGTTAAACCACCTTATGGAGTGTTTTGAACAACTTGAAGCTGATTTTTTAAAACTAAAATGTTTACAGACCCAAAGATAACACTTTGAAGTCTGTATTCAACGTAGCATTATTCTAAGAGGTCTTCGTGTACTTAAGATGCCGACAACAGGTTCTACTTATCCAGAGTTGTTGTACAAGTGGCAACAACTCAATCTGGAGGTCAGTATTAAGTACATGACTTTACTTAATGAGTTCTTCTTTCCTGAAGAACTGTATTGAGGGAGAAGATCAAGAACTCGCAAAACTTTATTTCTACTAATTTTTCTGCAGTTACTGTAGTTAGATTAACAGAGTGACTGTTAGACAATGTTTTCTTGTATGAGAAGAAGCTACTTGAGCAGAAATGCTTTAAAATACGGAGGGACACAGTGGGTTTTAAAAATGGCCAAGTCTTCTCTTGGCCGAGGACAGAATTTAATAGAAATGACAGTACTAATTTTAATAGAAACAACAATGTTAATAATGCCAGTTACACCAATGTTAATGGCTCTTCTATTTTGTCTACAGAGTATAATGGAGTTGTAAGTGTTGTGAATTCTAGTTTAAATTGAAGGCTTAGTCCCAATGTTCATTTACCTGAAACTGTTGATGTTACTCATGATGTGGATGTTAACCAGGGCACACAGATAGTGGGTAGTGTGAATATAGTTAATGATTTACAAGAACACACCGACTGTACTAATGATATACTTGGAAATACACAACCAACTACTTCAGTACAGAATATACCCACCCTTCAACTCAATGCCACCTCACAACCACTCCCAGTTCCTTTGGTTAGAAGGAAAGATCCCCCTTTGGCGGGTGTACATGGGTTTACCCCTTTCCCCAGAGACGAACGACACAGAGGAGGGAGGAACAGATCCATGAGTCGGGGCAGGCAGAAAAGGAAAGCCTCAGGAGGAGAATTTATGGGACAAACACTGAAGAAGATGTGGGATAAAGTCCCGAGACATTAGTTTGGAATCTTTCAGACAGGGTGTTATCAGAGGATGAAATAGAGATTCTTAACAGGGGTCTATCTTTTATACCTTCAGTTAGGAGTCAAATCTCAGACACTATTGTAGATGTGAGGTTGTTAAGTCAGAATGTCCAGCTTAAACTGGACTTTGGCATTTCCTCAAAGGACACTTTGCATAATAAGATTTTTAAAAAACCTAGTACTTATGTACCAGTATTACATCCCCTATTAGATGCCTTTACTAAAATGGTAGAGGATGATTTGCACACCCTAGATCAGAACAACAGGAAGAAGAAGTGGTATGGGAATTTAACCCCTAGATTGAGAACAGTTTTGAATAATCTGATGATAAGAACCTCATTATCAGATCAGCTGATAAGGGTGGACCCATAGTGGTGTTTAATAGTGTTGATTATTTACAAAAAATCACTCTCATGTTAAGTGACAGTGATTTTTATGAAATAATTAGTTTGAATGAAGTCTGGAGTAAGGTGCGTAACATATCATATAAGTTGCAAGATTTACTACTCAATGAGGTTATAGATGAAGACCTGTTTAACTTTTTACATGTGATAGATCCCTTGATTCCAGTCATCCAAGGCCTCCCCAAGGTACATAAAAATCCCTGAGACCCACCTATGACACCAATAGTGGCAGGGAGATGTTGGGCAACGGAGCCCCTATCCATCTACCTTGAGAAACACTGCAGACCCTTGGTGAATGAATCTACACATATTCTCAAAGACACAAAACATTTTTTATTGGACTTATTCTCCAAGGTTGTAGATCTACTGTTAGATATGTGTTATAAAATAGTTACCCTGGATGTACAGTCCCTTTTTACTTTGATACCTAACTCTGAAGGTGTTGACAGTGTTATGAGATGCTTACAGAGTTGCGAAGCATATAGTCCAGCTATGAAAGATTTATTTGGTGCCTTGTTGGAAATTGTCCTGGAAAATAACATCTTTCTTTTTAATGAGGTAGCCTATATTCAGAAGGATGGCGTGGCTATGGGCACTTCATGTGCCAATAGCTACGCCAGCCTTGTCATGCTGGACCTGGAACGTAATAAGCTGTTTGTCCTAGATAGTTTCAAGAAACATGTTGTTTTCTATGCACGTTTTGTTGATGATCTTTTCCTCCTGTGGACTGGTACAGATAAAGCCCTGGATGACTTTCATAAAGAGATTAACAGTCTAACCATTTTTTGAACTTTTCTATTGAAAGTTCAGTTAGTTGTATTACTTTTTTGGATGTTTTTATTGACAGACTGCCAAATGGGATGCTCAATACTGGAGTCTTTAGAAAAACATGCTATAGGAACTCCCTATTACATTGGGAAAGTATGCACCCCAATTACATTTATAAGAACTTGATAAATGTATTTAATAATTAGTTTGAATGAAGCCAGGACAGGCGATAAGAGCATCCAGGATGAATCCAAATTATGATAGCTTCTTACAAGAGTTGTCAAACTTAAACAACAGGCTTTTACAAAGAGCATATAGGCCAGATGAGATCACCTCCCACTTTTAAGGCATTTTGGAGCTGAGGATATTTCTCACAATCATATCCAGTGGAGAATGTCCCATATACATATTCTGAAGTTAGGAATCCACCATTTAGATTTTCTGTTAGTTATAGGCAAGATATAAATAGTATAAGAGAGGTTTTGAACAAGAATTGGAATCTACTTTTACTCGATTCACAACTCAAAGACATTGTTGGTGAGGAGCCTTATTTTAGATATAGGAACAAGTCTAACCTACATAGACTACTTTGTTACCCTCGTCTGTCTACACAGCCTAATGAGTGTTTGAACAATATTGTGGGTACTGTTCCTTGTAATTGTTGTAATTTTTGCAAATTTGTAGACACCAGTTCCCAGTTTATTCACCCAGTTACTTCCTATTGTTTCAGGTTTCTACTTAGTGCTAATTGCAATACATCACATGTCATTTATTTAGCCAAGTGCACTGCCTGTCAAGCATTCTACGTAGGCAAGACAGACAGACGCCTACGAGATAGGGTAAGGGAACACCTTTATCACATCCACACACTGTCTCCACGCAGTGCACTTTCTAAACACATTATAGACAGTGATAATACACATTCATTTGTATTCTTACTTATACAGATCAATGAACCCAGTGTTAAGGATGGGATATATGCAATTACACTGAAACACTGGAATTAAAATGGATTATCAGACTTAGGGCAGACCAGAGACCAGGTCTGAATGACAAAATTCCATTGAAACCTGTTCTTAAGAATAGGAGACTTACTGTGAGATAAATATACATATTTTAGAATGTTGACATAATGTTTTATATTTGCTTTTATACACAGATGTGTATTTTTTATATATATATTGTTTATATATATAGTTTTTTATATACATTTTTTATATACATGTATTGTTTTTGCATACTGAAAAGTTTTAATCAGAAATAGGCAGTGATGTCAGCCCTATTTCCTTATAAAATGTGACTTGATTTTATTCAGTGTTTGTTTCTTATGGTTTGACAAAGCCATTACAGGATGAAAGTGCTTACCAATAAAACAGCTTGGATTTTATTTGTTTTTGGCACGGATTCAGTTATTGTTTGAACTAGTATTTATTTCTGCTGCTTGAATAAGCCTTAGTGACTGCTGGATTTATGCTGATTTTTGTTGCCAGCCTTGGTTTGCTCCTATACTTCTCTCTTGGATCATTTATTTATTTATTTTATTAGTAACAGGAGCATTTGGACCGTGATAACACTTACTCTTATAGTACATGATACTGAACAATGTTTACATATTCCTTTCTTTCCATAATCTCTTTTTATCCCTTCTTTTCCTTTTGATTTGTTTCCATATTTATTTATTTATTTTACATTTGTTTACTGGGAAAGTCCGACTTGGAACCAAGCCAATTTTCAGCAGAGGTCCTGGGAGAAATGCCCCAGATGTATGGCTTTGAAACATGGGAGGAAACCGGAGCACCCAGAGGAAACCCACACAAATGCAGGGAGGACATGCAGACTCTGCACAGAAGACACCCCAGCTAAGAATCTAACCAGAGCACATCTTGCTGTGAGGCGACACTGCACCATCCTCTTCATACCTCTCATATAATAATTTTCCCAACATTTTATTCACTCTGTTTTTACACTATTAAAAACCCAAAATAGGTGCACTGATGCTAGAACAATAATAGGGTCTTTCAGACCTAACCCTTTCTTTTTATTTCCAATATTGCCTCATGACTTATCTTATCAAATGCCTCCCAGATGCAGAAGGTTTAGATCCCTAAACTGAGTATTTCTTGCTCCATTTGACTTGCTGATGTGCAATAGGCCCATAAGTACTGGGTCAGAGAATGCCTTGTATACCAGACACAAGTTGTCTATTAGCAGTCTGAAGGATTTTGATTATAGTGACAATGCTTTAAGGTGGTCCATGTAGGACATATTGTTTAGACCTTATATCCTTTTAGTATAGCATCTCTGGAGATGTTCCATTTGCTGCATGGGTCTGGATCAATACATGACAATAGGAATACTATACTCAATTACTGGCTTAATGAGGGCTGAGTAACAGGGAACAATGACATCCCTAGATCTAGATATAATCTTTTTGTTTATAAGCTGTCCAATAAAGAAGGACTTTTTTCTGAAAGTGGACACATGTTGACTGAAAGTTAGGTCACTGTCCACATAAGTTCCCAAGTCCCAAACAGCAGGGTCTACTCTTAGGGGTGTATTGATAATGTGTTATTTCTCTGGGGTACATGACTTCCCAAAGGGTATAATAATGCATTTTTGGCATTTTGTTTCAGTCCAAGATTTTGGCACCAGTTATTTATTTGGGAATAAGCTTCCTGCAGGAGAGTTAAGCCATTTGGGGATTCAATGACTGCTTCTAGCTTACAGTCATCTGCAAACTTAGTCAGCCCTTTGGTTTTGGCTTTTACTTCAGAATGTAGATGCCAAACAGGAAAGATCGGTATTCTCAGTACAGAACCCTGGAGAAATCCATTGGTGACCAGTCTCTTTGTGGAGGAAACTTCCCTATTTTGATCATTTGCATCCTGTGAGGCAGATGGCCCAGAGGTTTATTCCCAGTTTATTTAGCTATTCTACTATTCCTGATTGAGAAATTGTGTCAAGAGCTTTGGCCAGGTTGAGGTATACAGTGTATACTATTTTGCATTCATCCATCGCTTTGATGACCTTTTCAAAGAATCCACCAGGTTGAGTAAACATGACCTGCCCTTGATGAATCCAAAATGAGATGTGTCCAGTGCTCGAAGGTTCCCTGAACTCTGATTAATTAATTCCATGATAAGTCTTTCCATGGCTTTGTATATATGGCCAATCAGACTTATGGGTCTTTAACTGTCTGCGTCTGTGGAAGGTCCTCCCCTATGTAGTGTGGAATGATTGTAGCTCTTCTTCATTCATTAGGTACAAACCTGTACAGAGACTGAGGTTAAAAAGTGCTGTTAGAGGGGTGTTAAATTGTGCAACATGCTATTCAAGATTCACCAGGAATATTGTCATGACCCATCAATAGTATTTTTAGCTTTAGAAATCACTTTTAGAACCTGATCTTTTGTGCAGCTGGAGGTGAGCCAGTCTCATTGTCTTCTAGTCTGTTTCCTTTTTTTTCTCAATTTCTACTTGAAGAACTACCATTATTTCTGTATAATCTTTTTATTTTTATTTCTATTTTCGACTATTAGACATATTTTCTTATACTTTTCTTCAAACATGACCCACCATACAGAGTGATTTTCATAAAACATCCTTGTCATGTATTTTTCCCATAATTTCCTATGCTCGAGTTTCATTTCTTCTGTCTTAGTAATTTCACCAGTTAACCCTTTATTCCATTTCCTTCTTTTAGTATATTTTTATTGTTACTTATTCTTGCCCACACAGCTCTGTGATAAGAAAACTAAGCAATTCCCACACCTCCTTCTATTTATTCTACTACATTAGAACATATTGCACAATCTATCTCTTCTCTAAATATCTCTCTGATAAGTCCATTTTCCTTTTTTTCCTACTTGTTGTCCTCCACATTCCATAACTTCTTTTAATACTTTCACATCTTGTGTTACTTTCCCCTTCCACTTCCATAAATTACAGTTAAAATCTCCTATCATCGTAATAAACATATTAAACAAAACATATCCGTAAGACCTCAGACGTAACTTTTTCCTATCTGTCATATTTCTATATGCATAAATTGCAAATACTCTTATACAACATTCTCCTTTTCTTATATCACACATCACCATTCTACCTGGTAATAGTATTGTAACATGTAATACTTCAATTTCTTTATTTCTTATAAAAATCCCTATACCCGAGCATGTTTCATTTCCTATAGAACATATAATCTTCTTTTACCACAGTTGGACCCCTTTTCTCTTTTTTAACATATCTTATATCAAATAAATATATAATTTCTGATTCTCTCTTGTTACACAATTCATTTACCATTAGCCCCGGATATAATTTCTAATACTGTTCATAGTAACACTTAGTATCTTTTATACTGCCACTTTTTTCCTTCTTTTTTTTCCAACTTGCATTTTTCTTTTTCCTTCTTCACAGACATTTGCGTTGGCTCGATCATTAAGTACTGTGTTCTCAGGCTTGTTTCACTATGAAGGTAGGGGTTCTAATCTTACAGCAGCGATCTTGGTACTGGATATATAGGGGTTTTAATCTCTAGCAATCAACTTGAGTGTGAGTGTGCTTATTTAACTATCAAGACAAACTGAAAAAAAAAGTCCTGGAGTCCAAGATAGAAGCCTTACAAAATGATGTATTTAATAATATAAAATTGAAGCACTTTTCATCACCGTATATGTGGTAACTTCCTCAGAAATTGTGATACAATGAACAAGAAGATTTATAAGTGTTCAAAAAATTTTAAATACAAGGAACAAAATGTCACATGTTTAAGAGCCACCAGTCAGATCTAATTCCACTGGTGGATCCTATTTTAAAGTGATAGTATGAACCAAGCACCATGTTCATGTTCGTCCCATGGTTGGTTAAAACATGAAAAGAATAAACAATATTGTGCTGTAATAACGTTCCCTTATTAGGCTAATAAAAATAGGCTATAAAACATACATATAATGAAATATATAATCTAATTATTAATAAATGTAAAAACATTTTTTAAAAAACATTCTAATAAAATTGTCTGTTAATATAACATATTATCTGTTTAAACTCTTCAGTTTCAATAAACAAGAAATGTTACAAGCATCATTTAATCCTGGAAAATAAAAAGCATTTAACAACAACTGCCATACCAATTCACATTCCTCAAGGAACAGTGTCGTAGGCCCACCCCTAACATCAGGTTTAATTTGATCAATAGCTTTAAAGCTAAACTTATACCCACCACTCAAGTGGAAATGTTTGGCTAAGGCATTTTCACATTTATTTTGATCTATAGCATATATGTGTTCATAAATTCTCTCACAGAACTTACGATCTGTCTTACCAACATAAAATGCCATGCAGTTATTACACTTTGCGATATATATCACTGATTTAGACTTACAGTTCAATTTGTGGTTAAGTTTGCATTTTTTGTTGTTAATGGAGAAAAAGGGCACATAATATATACAATATATATAATATATATAATATATAATAATATATATATAATTATAACAATGCTACTGGCAAACAACAAGAGACTACGCTTAATCAAAACAATCAAAATTTTCACAAGCACCCAGGTGCTATCCCGCAGAGACAGTCTTATCAAAACCAAGAAAATCAAAAGAACAGACCATGTAACAACAGACACAGGTGACAGCCCAAGAGGAAAATGTGAAATTAAATATAATAAAAAACTCTACTGGGGACTTTAACATCTTCAACTACTCTTCTGTTAGTATTAACCCAGTATTAATTGATTTGCTTGCAAGGGGTAACACATTGTTCCTATTAGAAATATGAACATTGCAAAAACTATTATTGATTTAAAATGTTTTGTTAGGAAACTTAATTTAACAGCATTATTGGGTAATTCTTTGAACACAAATCGACCATGTAAAGTTTCGAGTACATTTAACCCCCTCCCCCCCACTCCACCCGGTGTTAACAGTGTTCGAAAATGTTTGTGAATTAGATTTGAGACACATGGTACAATCAAACCTGTTTACTAATGGTAGAAGGTCTAGAAAAAGTAATGTTAGTAATGAGGAAATGCAGGCTTTACAGCAGTTACGCTCTTTGCAAGTGAGAGTGGCTAAACCTGACAAGGGAGGGGGACTGGCTGTTTTTAACAAAACTGATTATAACAACAAAATGAAGGAGGTCTTAAATGGTGATGCTTACTCAAAAACATCAATAAATGAGATGAACATAGCTTACAGCCGTATTAAGGGATATCTGAACGATTTGTTCATTGAGGCTAAAATTGATATTGAAATGTGTAACTATATGTCCATTTCATTTCCAAAAACACCTGTAATGTTTGGCAGCCCCAAGGTACACAAAGACATTTTAAATCTACCTATGAGACCCCTCATTGATGGGAGGGCTTTAATTACATATCCATGTGCCAAAGTGGTTGATGTCATTTTACAGAAGTACCTGAAGTCCGAAACACAAATTTGTAAGGACTCCTGGACCTTCTTACAGAAGATAAACAGCTTAGAATTTAGTGAAGTTAACTTTTTAACCATTGATGTTATAGACCTTTATATTTCTATCCCCCATCTTGAAGGAGTTGAATGGGTGTGCCTAATGTTAAAGGACAAAGGGGCACCTGTTTCAGAAATATACTTAATAGAAGTATTAATAGATATAATTCTTACTAATAACTATTTTATATTTGACGGGGAATTCTATCTTCAAAAGAGGGGGGTCGCCATGGGTTCACCATGTGGTGCCAGTTTGGCCAATCTTGTGATGGCCTACTGGGAGAAAACATTTATTTTTAACAAACCTCAGCACATGGCGAACCTGGCGTACTATACCCACTTTTTAGATGATATATTCATCGTTTTTAAGGGCGATGATACACAGGCACATACATTTGTCAACGATTTGAATAGCACCACAGATTTTTTCAACTTTACATTTAACTTTAGTGGTGACACAATTGATTACTTAGATGCTGAATTATCTAAGGATCTAGTGAACAAAAGGTTGACATTAAGAATCTTTAGAAAGGCCACTTATTGCAATTCATTCCTTCATTTCACTAGTGGACACCCTTTTGCACAAAAAAGGTCCATTGTTAAGGGTCAACTTATAAGGCCCACCAAGATGACTTCCATTCATAATGATTTTTTTGATGAATGTAACTTTCTCAGTGGTATGTTTCAAAAGTGTGGATACCCTATTGATTTAATAAATTAATTGATAGATGAA
This sequence comes from Protopterus annectens, assembly GCF_019279795.1. Lineage (NCBI taxonomy): Eukaryota > Metazoa > Chordata > Ceratodontiformes > Protopteridae > Protopterus > Protopterus annectens. The sequence continues at coordinate 1,689,826,383 of NC_056726.1, forward strand.
ATACAGTGCAAATGGCAAAATGGATACTTCAAACCTATATTATGTGGGACAGAGGTAACACCTGATCTTCAGTCTGAAATCGGCTGTTCCAGTAATTTTAATCTCAACCTTAATACTGATCAACAAATTAATATTAATGTCAATTTACAGTCTAACTACAATACCAGTTTTATTACAACCTATAGTAAAGATAGTGCAAAAGTATGTTCTATACTGCACAAAAATTGGGTTTTCATCAACAGAGAAAACTCTCTTCTTGAAAAGTTAGGTAATTCCCCCAGAATAGTGTTTAGAAGAGGGTCTAATTTAAAGAATTTACTAGAAACTGGTTGTTCACCATACTACAACAGAAATGGGGGAATGTTTAGTTGTGGTGCATGTAGGATGTGCAAATACATAGAAGTAGGAGGGTCTTTCACCATTAACAACAAAAAATTTAAACTTACCACAAATTGAACTGTGAGTCTAAATCAGTGATATATATCGCAAAGTGTAATAACTGCATGGCTTTTTACGTTGGTGAGAGAATTTACGAACACATATATGCTATAGATAAAAATAAATGTGAAAATGCCTTAGCCAAACATTCTCACTTGAGTGGTGGGCATAAGTTTAGCTTTAAAGCTATTGATCAAATTAAACCTGATGTTAGGGGTGGGCCTACGACACTGTTACTTGAGGAACATGAATTGGTATGGCAGTTGTTGTTAAATGCTTTTTATTTTCCAGGATTAAATGATGCTTGTAACATTTCTTGTTTATTGAAACTGAAGAGTTTAAACAGATAATGTTATATTAGCAGACAATTTTATTAGAATGTTTTTTAAAAAATGTTTTTACATTTATTAATAATTAGATTATATGTTTCATTATATATATGTTTTATATACTATTTTTATTAGCCTAAACAAGGACAGTTATTACAGCACAATACTGGTTATTCTTTTCATGTTTTAACCAACCATGGGACTAACATGAACATGGTGCTTGGTTCATACTATCACTTTAAAATAGGATCCACCAGTGAAATTAGATCTGACTGGTGGCTCTTAAACATGTGACATTTTGTTCCTTGTATTTAAAACTTTTTGAACACTTATAAATCTTCTTGTCCATTGTGACACAATTTCTGAGGAAGTTACCGCATTTATGGTGATGAAAAGCGCTTCAATTTTATATTATTAAATACATCTTTTTGTAAGTCTTTTATCTTGGACTCCAGGATTTGTTTTTCAGTTTGTCTTGTGTTTCTATGTTGGATACCAGTTGGTTTAGTGTTCTTATTTAACTATCAGTCAGAAGGCAGTTTTTCACTGTGATTTGAGTCCACAGTTATATCAGACACTCCTTCCAAACATCTACTTCTCAGCATACATGGATGATGTCATCCCCTATAAAGTGCACTGTGACATAATTAAAGTAAGACGTCTGTGGTGGCACTAGTCTTACACTGTGTGAAATCCAGCTTGTACATTCCATATGTCTGTGTGGTGTTCGAATCTTAGCTCAGTCAACTTGTAAAGGTCCCTCTCTATGACCCAGAAAACCCATACCATATATTTAAATTTATTGGAAATACTCACCACCCAACCCAATATGATATTCATGGGCAAATTCATTTACCACATTATTAACTGGGAATCCCATATGACACCAAACATACAAGCACAGAAACGTCTGGATTTTGTAAACAAAAACTCTCTGAGCCATATTGTCAACACACCAGTTAGGGGTGCAAACATACTGGATGTGGTCCTCACTAATATGGGAGAGTGCTGCATACCTCCTAGTGTAATGTTTTCCCTGGCGAGGTCAGATGACAAAATCATCTCTTTTGAAGTAAAACTAAATCCTGGACCTCCAGCTAATCTTGGAATATTCATGGGCTACTCTCCTTTTAAGTGATAACCTGGCAAAATTTTAAGCTCCCATAAAGCCTGACAACACTTCTGCCTATGCAGAACTGTTCACAGAAACCCTATACAAACATGTTAATAGCTGCATAGAGGCAGCTATACCCACCAGGAAGAAGTACAGAACTAACTAAAAAACAAGTCACCCTGGTGGACTCACAAAATCAACAGGCTGTCTAACAGAAGAGAAATAGCCAGGGAATTGTTATGGCTAGACTTGTATAGGCCCTAGGGCCGATAGCCTAATACCAACCTATGAACCTATAAACCTATGAGAATCATGGCAAAAATTAGCAGGTGCAGCACCTAGCAGGATAAAAGCACTCTCATCAAACTAAACAAACAACTCAGAAGAAGACTAAAGTCTACCAAACCACAAGTATTCTTTAGCTATGTCCGCAACCTCAAAAGCAATACACAGTTGGGTGCAGAGCTCATTGTAAATGGAGTCACCTATACTTAGACAGAAGATATAGCAAACCTACTGGCCAACAAAGTCAGTTCCAACTTTACCCCTCCCCAACCTTGCCTCGGGAAATACCATCAAATATAATACTAATAACACTAGGGAACACGTCCTTAATGCTGTCTCTAAGGCTGAGAACACTACATCAGTGGGTCCAGACCATATTCCAAGATGCCTTTTTTTTAATTTCCTCCATGTCTTTTGGGTTTCTAATGCCATGATGGGAATGGATTCCATTCCTAAGTTAAAGTACAATTAAAGTTCATGAAATTAGTACTGTTTCAATCTTTGATGTCAGCCAGAAGTGCTCTTTGCAGCACCGACAATGTGCCCAGTGATGACTACTTCTGCAATTTGTATGGGGTTACATGTATTGGTAACATATCTAAATATGATTGTAGATTCTTTTTTGTAAGGCCCACTGCTCCTACTGCTAATTGAACTTTCTGGGTATCTTTCTTCTACATTGCTTTCATTTCTGCCTGCAAATCCTGATATTTTATGGCTTTGTATCTCTCTGTACGCAAGGCACTGTAGTTGCTGGATGTGGTGATTTCAATGATCAATGCTACTTTTGTCTTCTTTTTATGGACCACTATATCTGTTTTTCTAGCATCTATCTTCTGAACTGTTGGTAATGGGTGATCCCATGTGATGCCTTCTATATAGCATGATGCATGACCTCTCAGGCCCTCTGGAACTGCTATTTAACTGTTGCCTCCAAACAGGCTTTGTGCCTCATGAATGGAGAACAGCAACAGTCATCCCTCTGCACAAATGTGGGCTATCTACAGACCCTAGAAACTACAGATCCATAAGTCTCACTAGTCTTATATGCAAAACCATGGAAAGAATTGTCACAGAAATGATCAGTAATGATATAGTAAACCTCCAGACACTGGATCCAACCCAGTTTGGTTTCATCAAGGGCAGGTCATGCCTACTCAACCTGGTGAACTTTTTTGAGAAGGTCACCAAAGCAATGGATGAGGGCAAAATCGTTCACACTGCCTACCTTGACTTATCTGAGGCATTTGAAACAATACCCTACTCAGGCATTGTTGAGAAACTCAAGAGGTTAGGTATGAATCTGTATGTCGGCCGGTGGATAGCCAACTGGTTCAATGACAAGATCAGGAAGTTAGAATTTGGGAGTCCACTTGTACAAAGAGGCCAATCACAAGTGGAGTCCCTCAGGGATTGGTTCTTGGTCTGCTCCTTTTTGCCATTTACTTCTCTTAAGTCAAGGTCAATCTCAATGGTCTCTGGCTGACTAAATCTGCAGATGATTGTCATTGAATCCCACACAAACAAAAATGTTCTCCAGGAAGGGCCGACACAAACAAACAACTGTTGTCAGAGTCATGGACTAAAAATAATTGCCAAGAAATGCATAATAGTATCCTTCAGGAAGACATCCACTCCTGGCAGCTATCATATTGACAACACACCCCTTAGAATTGATCCAGTAGTCAGGAACTTAGGGACACACATAGACAGTAATCTTGCCTTTGACTATCATGTATCTACAGTAGTGAGGAAATCATTCTATGCTGAGCAATTTATAAACAAAGATATGGAGTCTAGATCCAAAGAAGTCTACTGTACTGTATTTGGCATTCATCAGACCTATCACTGAGTACAATGCCCCCTTTGGTATGTACCTAAAAAGGGATGTCCAACAAATGGAACATCCACAGAGGTTTCTCACTAAAAGAATACAGAGGTTATGTGAAATGTCCTGTGCCGACCACCTCAAGGCCCTATCCCTGTATTCTCTCTCCTACAGGCTGTTGAGGGGAGATCTATGCCCAGCATACAGGGCACTGTCAGACCCCACTCTAATGGACCTCCTGCATATCCATATAACAAACAGCACCATAATTAACTGTTCTAAATACATAATTATTGTCTGTCATATAAATAGGACCCACTGTAGAGAGAGGTATGTATTCCAGCGATTAACCCTTATATGGAACAGGCTCCCCATCCATGTGAAGCAGAGGTCCTCTCTAACCCAATTCAAGTGCAACTTGGACAATTAGATGCGGAACAGGAAACTCATGCCTGGGTTGGCACCTATGCCTGTAATGGACACAGGCAAACTGTAAATGTTTCATCTCCCAGGCCCCTGCTTGTAAATGTTTCATCTCCCAGGCCCCTGCTTGTAAATGTTTCATCTCCCAGGCCCCTGCTTGTAAATGTTTCATCTCCCAGGCCCCTGCTTGTAAATGTTTCATCTCCCAGGCCCCTGCTTGTAAATGTTTCATCTCCCAGCCCCTGCTTGTAAATGTTTCATCTCCCAGGCCCCTGCTTGTAAATGTTTCATCTCCCAGGCCCCTGCTTGTAAATGTTTCATCTCCCAGCCCCTGCTTGTAAATGTTTCATCTCCCAGGCCCCTGCTTGTAAATGTTTCATCTCCCAGGCCCCTGCTTGTAAATGTTTCATCTCCCAGGCCCCTGCTTGTAAATGTTTCATCTCCCAGGCCCCTGCTTGTAAATGTTTCATCTCCCAGGCCCCTGCTTGTAAATGTTTCATCTCCCAGGCCCCTGCTTGTAAATGTTTCATCTCCCAGGCCCCTGCTTGTAAATGTTTCATCTCCCAGGCCCCTGCTTGTAAATGTTTCATCTCCTAAGCCACTGCTTGCACTTATCAAGGGTACCAGAACTTGTCAGAGATTTTGGGATACATGGCTAGACTTAAAAAGGCCCTTGTGGTGGTTAGCCTAGTAAACAACTATGAACCCATGAATACTCCCTCCTATTGACTTTTCATTATTTTGTTCTTGCTCTTCTCCTGTGTGAAAATACCCTTACTCTCCTTCCTCAGTTCTCAGTAGTTCGTACTTTTTTCTTCCTGAATAGCATCTTTTTCCAATATTCATCTCCATTTCTTCAGAATTTATTGTATTACATTTACAACACTTTATACACAATTTTTAACTGTATGTCCCCTCTCTTCACATTGCCTGTATCGTCTTTTTTTTCACAGAAGCCTTACATCTCCAAAAAAAAAAAAAAAAAAAAGAAAAGAAATCAGACCTTTGGCCCTGACACCCCCCAGCCATTGCAGAGGGCATGCACTCTTGCATGTTTTAGAGTCTACAGTGCCTCCCATGAGAACTGTTCATGTTGCTGTATGCACCTCGTGAAAGCTGCCAAGCAAATACATGGCATTGCAGAGAAAATCATATGTCACTGTCCTATACAGTGCATGACATATTCCACTCTGTCCAGTAGCAGCTAGCACTGCAACAGATTTAACCACCACCCTCAACCAGTATGGGTGAGCCAGAGTAAGCCACTCAGACTTCCCCTCCCCATCCTGTCTCCTCCAATCCCTGGACTGTAAATTGTACAAGGGACATTCAGGGTATAATCAGAACTGCTGCCCTCTATGTCTCAAAGCCAGAATTACAAATAATCTATGTTAGGAAGATTGTTTATAATACCAGATGGTCAAACAATGTCCAAGAATAATAAAGCAATAATTCATGACTGTGCTTGGATATATCAGGATTTACCCATGGTTGGTGTGGCTTGATCACAAGGGTGAAGCCCGAGTGATTAAACAAAACCATCCATGGGTAAATTTTCATATACCCACAAATAGGTGTGGATCATTGCTTTTATGCAATAACATTATTTAAAAAAGAAATTAATTACTTTTTTAAAATAATGCGATCATATAAAGGGACTTCTGTCTTCTTCTTCTGTGTTGTTTTCACTATTCTGATTTACTGCCCGTGTGTATGGGACTTAAATTCCCATGCATTTACAGTACATCAGTGCAGAAGAAGCACCAGAGAAAACAGGATATCCATTGCTGTTTAGTTGTTTTTTTTAATCATTAAAAAACAGACACTTACAGGGACAGTGCAAAAATAAGGGGAAGATTATATATGTTTCTGTTTTAGTCTTTAGTCTTTTTTCTCATATTTTTGTATGTCCTCTAGTATATGCCAATACAAACGTTTGGCCACTCAGTGGTACTTCAGTGGTCAGACTTTTTTCTGTTGGTATATGATGATTTACAACATGCACACTGGTTGTGCTATCTAATCAACATGTTGTTTTCATTTAGTAATTAGCCATTATTGTATATAAAGTGATAATTGCATTTGAAATGGCATTTGTTGACTTTACTCATCTTAAAGCAATAATGTGTTTCAACAATGTGTCAAAAAATCAAAATGAAAAAGTCTTTGAAATGTTTTTAATTTAACTTTAACTTTTTTTCTTATGAAGCCCACACTGCAGTTCAAGAAAATACATTTGTTATAAATACTATGTGTTATAGTATATATATATAATCTACCTCATTATTGGAATGAGGACTTTGATTTTTGAATGGGGGGTGTAATATACTTCTGCAAGACAGTCAATGACTCTAGCATATGTCAGAGATCAGCATGTATTTCATGTGATCAGATATTGTGCATGAATTTTTACATTCTGAAAACAAATGTTAATGATGTTTGCTATATGCACTGTATGTAGGTCATTACTTTATAATTTGACCAACTTAAACATCAGATGTTACAAAAGGTAATAAAAATTAAAATAAAAAAGTTATTAGAAGGGCATGTAAATAAAAGCTTCAGAAGATCATATTGCTTTAAGAGGTGAATGTCTGGTTAGATTAAAAGCAAAAATTGTTTAAAAGTATAAGGAAGGCTACAAAGCACAAAGAACGAGTAATCTGATTAATTGTAGGACACTTTAATGCAAGTTTCAAATGTCAGAAGAAATGGTGTATGGAATAACATTATTGTGAAAATATTATGGAAAATTTGAATAAGTCAATGAATATTTGCTTCACGTAACAAAATCATAATGCCATAATCATACTACCTTTTATTATAATCTCTCTCATGTTTTTTCTTCTAAACTTCCCGTAAAAAGTCAGTGTCAAAGAATTTAAAATTATATGGTCTTTGGAAGGGCTAGCCACCTGGTGGTGTAAACCTTGGCTCTTAATAACTGTCATTGTGGAAACGACACCTGAACCCCATGTGCAAAAAAAATGGGAAAAAGACTTGTGGATAGATAGATGTGTGAAGATCGGGTGAAGATAGATGAAGGCTACCAGCCTAGCCAGATAGAATTTTGGAGATAATTCTGTCATCTGTAAATATTAATGTAAACCACAGGCTTGTCGTCTTAAATGGTAAAAATAGTGGTACATGTGGAACTGGAAATAAATGTAACAGTGCACTCTGCTGGCAGAAAGCTGACCAAGGAAAGCATGCTATGACCCTTTGATCTAAACACGGTGCCAAAATATCTAAATGAAGACAATCTTTCTATTGTTTTAACCAAGAGTTAAATTGATAGATTTAAACATGCAAATGTATTTTATTGCTCTGCTTCCTATCCAGGTGCAAGATAACAAAAGAAGATGTTAGGAATGTACATGTAAATGTAGTTTATGTTAGCCTGGGAACCCAGGAAAGTGTGAAGAATGCTGTAATGTGAACCAAGAATGTGATTTTAAAAACAGAGAGAATCAGAGAGCATAAAGCATTTTTGTCTTGACCATCCAAACTCATCAGCACTCTGCCTGTGTTCTATATGTAAGTTTATCTTAGACTTGTGTTTTCTCTTAGAAATAGCTAGAAATTAGAAAGATTAGACTAAGTGTTTTTCTGTGATGTCAGAACTGTACTACTGAATTATTTTAAGTATTTCTCTGTGATCTCTGAACTCTTGACTAGCACTGTGAAGTAAAAGTACTGTCTTGTGTTTTTAGTATTTATTAAATATTTTTAAACCTTTCAACTGTGGCTGTTTTGTGTAGAGTTCATTTAAGCTCTATAGTACATTGCATGTATATAGTGATTACTGTCCAAGTCACTACAAATAAGCCTTGCTGTTCCGATGCACTTACCATTTGGATAATAATATTGCACAGTAATAATCGGGCACCCTTTTAAGGGCCTTTGAGTAGCTGATAAATATTAGCTGGGTGGGGGCAGTGTTTTCTACCTTATAGTCTGGGTAAAAGGGGCACAGCTGGAGAACATGTGCTAGCCTTCCCCAGGAGTGTCTGTGTGGTTGTATAAACTCTTCTCAAAGTGTGTGTGTGTGTGTGTGTGTGTGTGTGTGTGTGTGTGTGTGTGTGTGTGTGTGTGTGTGTGTGTGTGTGTGTGTGTTTCAGCTACTTGGGCAGGGACATGAAGCACTGGTTACACAGAGAGGGTGCTGGAGGTTTTAGCTTGCTCACTAGGCTGAGATATGGACCCTATAGCTGTGCCAGTGGGGAGTCTTATTGGGGACCTGGAGAGCAAGAGTGCAACCAGCCCCAGACTGACTGTGATCTCTGTGTGCTCTTGAGGGAAATTGCACTTTACTCTGTGTATTTGTTATCCTTTCCTCCTATATGAGATGCCCCTCACTGGTGTTAGTGGTGAGGATTCAGGCTCCTTGATTGCTGGGCCAGGGCATAGGCATCACATTTTAATTGTTGGCAGTGGTGGGATAGCCACACCACATTTTAATTGGTTGGCAAATAGTAATTGGCTTGTAGTGGTGTGGGTAGAATGAATTCCTGTAGTTTGTGTACAATGAGCTTTGAAGGTGTTTTGTACTCTAAATCAGCTGCACAGTGAATACTCAGAGTTCATATCGCAATTGGTTTATTTCTTTTGTTAACTTAGTTAGTCAGGGTGAGCAGACAGCATGTCAGCAGAGGAATATGGAAAGATGACAAGGAGCCAGCTGGCGGAGATGTGCCAGGCTAGGGGACTGGTGCATGGAAACCTGACTAAGGCAGACCTGATTGCAGCCTTGGTTGCAGCTGCATCAGAAAATGGCAGCCAGGAGGATAATCAGACTGCAGTGGAGATATAATACCCTCAGAGAATGGACAGCTCAACCTTTCTGCAGAGGACATAAAAATCCATCTGGAGCTAAAGAGACTTGAGTTGGAGGCCAGGCATTTGGAGATAGAAGCCAAGGAAAAGGACCGGCAGAGGAGGCATGAGAGGGAAATGCTGACTCTTCTCCAGAGTCATGGAGGTAATTGGGAAGGGAGTAACTGGACCCCAGAAGCACAAAAGATTAGTAAATTTCTTCCGCAATTTAAAGAGGGGGATAATTTTGATAGCTTCATTCATATGTTTGAGAGGGTATGCAAACAGTATAGTGTTGACCAAAGGCTCTGGGTACAGTTCTTGACCCCCTTACTCCATGGTAAAGCTGTAACTGTTTTGTCAAAAATGTCTGACGTTACATGTTTTGATTATACTGCTGTTAAAAATCACTTGTTAGAATTGTTTAAGCTAACACCTGAAATGTATAGGAAAAAGTTTTGTGAGCATACACGCAAGGCAGATGAAAGTGTGTGTGAATATGTTGCTGAACTGGGCACTTATTTCCAGGTGGGTGAGTGGATGTCAGGTCACCACGTTTGAAGGGCTGACAGACCTTTTGGTGACAGAACAAGCCCTTAGCACTTTGTCGGAGAACATGAGGATCTGGTTTGCTGAAAGACAATGTGATACTTCAGATGAGTTGTGGAAGAAGGGAGACCTATACCTGGCAAGCAGGGCAGCCCTGCACAGGAAATGCACCCCCAGTACTGCTCATGGGTCTAAAGGAACCCAGGATGGGCAGCAAGGACTGCCCCAACAGAATCTGCCAGTAGCAGGGGAAGCCACTAGTCCAGGTACATGTACAGGAGCTAGGGTTAAATGTTTTGAATGGAACCAGTGGGGCCATGTGACATACAGGTGTCCATGGAGGCAAGGTGGGGAACAAAAGGTGAGGTAGCCAGTAAGTGGGAAAGACAAAATGCCAATAGTAGGTTGCCTTGAGACAACAGGGTTACCAAACTACCATCCTGCAGATGTCTTAATAGGGAAGGATTTGGATGAGGCAGTACCATGTTCTTATGCAGTTACTCACAGTCTGGCTAGGAGACAAGCATGTGGGTCTGGTAGCCTGGGGGAGAGCCAGACAGACTGCATACTTGCAGCTAGGACTGGTGAGGTGGTTACTTCAGAGAGGGAGCTTCTCTGTAGCAGTGAGACTGAATGTGAGCCACAGCTGCTTGTGGGTACTGATGGTCCCTTGGACAGAGTGACTTCAAAGGTAGAGGTGAGTAGTAGTACCCAGGCTGACAGTGAGGCACCACTGTCCGAGAATACCAGACTTCCTGTGGAAGAGGAGCTGGGAAGGGTTACAAGGAGAGATTTGAGACAGGCTCATCTCTCAGACCCTACATTGCAAGGCCTGAGGCAAGTAGCTAGGGAGGCACCTGATTCTCAAGGTAAGGGGGGATTTGTTTACTGGGACAAAGGGTTACTGTACAGAGAGTGGAACCCTGAGGGAGGGCTAGAAGGTGAGACAGTACAGCAGTTGGTAGTGCCTAGAGCCAACTGTCTGGCGCTTCTAGCCATATCCCATGATCTTCAATTGCAGATAATATGGTCATAAAACATACAAAGAGGCGTATTATGCAGAACTTCTATTGGCCTGGAATTTTCAGAGATGTAACAGGGTACTCCAGGACCTGTGAGCAGTGGAAAAGGTAGACAAGGCAGGAGACAGGGTGAGAGCTCCTTTGATGCCTTTGCCTGTGATTGATGACCCATTTCAGATGGTAGTTATGGATATTTTGGGTCCTCTGAGTACCCCAAGTTCCCCAAGGAAAAAGTATATCCTAGTGGTAGTGGATTATGCTACACAATACCCTGAGGCAGTTGCATTGTCCTCCATTGAGTCAGAGAAGGTGGCAAATGCTTTGTTAGAGATTTTAAGCAGGGTAGGTTTTCCAAAAGAAATACCTACTGACAGAAATGCCAATTTCATGTCAGACTTGCTGGCTTGCCTGTGGAAGTCCTATAAGGTGAAGCATATGAAGACCACCTTTACCATCCCCAGACTAATGTTCTTGTTCAGAGGTTAAACTCTACATTCAAGTCCATGCTACGGGCATTTGAAGATCAGTTTAAGAGGGAGTGGAACAAATATTTGCCCCATCTGTTTGCTTACAGAGAGGTTCCCCAAGAATCCACAGGTTTGTCACCCTTTGAGTTGCTGTATGGGCATAGGGTGAGGGGACCTTTAGATTTAATTCAAGATGAGTGGGAAGGTGAGTGCAAGTCTCACAAGGAGTTTGTTGTGGCATACATCCGAAACCTCAGGACAAGGCTCAGGGAACTCATGGGCTTGGCCCAGGAGAACCTGGCAGAAGCCCAACAACAGAGAAAAGGTGTGGTATGACAGGAATGCTTGAGCTAGAGAATATGCTGTGGGGCAGCAGGTAATGGTTCTCATTCCTGTCAGTCGCAACAAGCTGCAAGCAGCTCAGGAGGGACCCTACAAGGTGGTAAGAAAGGTAAGTGATGTTATTTATGTGGTGGGGCTGCTAGACAGAAGGCAGGGGCACAAACTGCGCCATGTTAACATGATGAAGCCTTACCATGATAGGGAGGCCCTTGTGCTGAGCATTTGCAGTGGATTTCAGGAGAAGTCTGAGGGAGATCTGGGGACTGATCTCCTCAGTGAGGCTCGGGCTGACACCTCACTGGAAGGGGTAGCAATGTCCCAGCAGCTATCGCCTACCCAGGTTCGAGAAATCCAAGCAATGTTGCAGGAATTTGGGGACATGTTCACTGGGAAACCAAGGTGCACCCACCTGGGGCAGCACCAGGTGGATACAGGACCCCAAAGACCTATTAGGCAGGCCTCTTATAGAGTGCCTGAGAGAGTTAAACAGACTCTGAGGGAGGAGGTACAGGAGATGTTGAAACTAGGGGTGACTCAAGAGTCCAACAGTCCCTGGGCCTCCCCAGTGCTGCTGGTGCCAAAGAAGGATGGCAGCACCAGGTTCTGTGTGGACTACAGGACATCAGTCACACAGAGTCAGATGCTTACCCCATGCCTAGGACAGATGAGGCCCTAGAGTAGCTGGATGGGGCTAAGTATCTTACAACCACTGATCTTACCAAGGTTTTCTGACAGGTGCCCTTGACTCCCAGTGCTAGAGAGAAGTCAGCTTTTGAGACTCTTTTTGGCTTGTATGAGTTCACAAAGATGCCCTTTGGGATTAAAAATGTTCCAGCAACTTGCCAGAGGCTGGTAGATCATACCTTAGCAAGAGCAAGAGGGTTTGCCCTTGCTTACATAGATGATATTGCCATCTACAGGTATTCCTGGCCAGAACACCTTCAGCATGTCAAGGAGGTGCTGGGCAGACTAGAGAGGGAAGGGTTGACCATTAAGCTGAGCAAATGTCAGGTGGGTATGCCACAGGTCTCTTACCTAGGACATAGAGTGGGGAGTGGTAAGATAAGGCCAGAACCTGCCAAAGTGGAAGCCATTCAGGCCTGGCCTGCACCTGTTACTAAAAAGCAGGTGAGGGCATTTTTAGGGACAGCAGGGTACTACAGAAAGTTCGTCCCCAGTTATAGTACCATAGCTGCTCCCCTCGCAGACCTGACAAGGAAGAACAGACCAGATAAGGTAGTGTGGACACCAGCATGTGAGCAGACATTCCAGAAGCTTAAAGAAGCTTCAAGAGGACCCCTTGTGTTAGCCAGTCCAGATTACAGCAGGGAATTTGTTGTGCAGGTGGATGCTTCAAACCCTGGTATGGGGGCTGTACTTAGCCAGATTTCTTCAGCGGGGGAAGAGCACCCAGTGGTTTATCTCAGTCATAGTCTCCAACCCAGGAATGAATGCTATGCAGCTGTAGAAAAGGAATGTCTAGCCATAGTGTTGGTACTGCAGAAACTTCAGCCTTATCTGTATGGAAGGAAATTCACTGTTATGACAGATCACAACCCCCTGACAGGGTTAAACAGATCCAGCCAGCAAAATACCAAGTTGTTAAGATGGAGCCTGGGGTTGCAAGTATATATGTCCATGCAGCATCACAGTGGTATTAGCAATGCCAATGCAGATGGGCTCTCAAGACATGGAATGGGGTAAGGTATACTCAAATAGTCCTCATTCCCTCAAGCAGCATTTTTCAAGGGTCACTTGAAAAACTAGCTTGAGTTCTCTGGGGGGGGGGGTATGTGAATACTGGGTGAAGATAGATGAAGGCTGCAAGCCTAGCCATATAGAATTTTGGAGATAATTCTGTCATCTGTAAATAATGTAAACCACAGGCTTGTTGTCTTAAATGCTAAAAATAGTGTTACATGTGGAACTGGAATAAAAATGTAACAGCAGTGCACTCTGCTGGCAGAAAGCTGACCAAGTAAAGCATGCTGTGACCCTTTGATCTAAACATGGTGCCAACATGTCTAAATGAAGACATTCTTTCTATTGTTTTAACCAAGAGTTAAATTGCTAGATTTAAACATGCAAATGTATTTTTATTGCTCTGCTTCCTGACCAGCTGCAAGATAACAAAAGGAGATGTTAATAATGTAAATGTAGTTTCTATTAGCCTGGGAACCCAGGGAAGTGGGAAGAATGATGTAATGTGAACCAGGAATGTGATTTTAAAAACAGAGAGAATCAGAGAGCATAAAGCATTTTTGTCTTGACCATCCAACTCATCAGCACTCTGCCTTTTCGCTATATGTAAGTTTATCTTAGACTTGTGTATTCTCTTAGAAATAGCTAGAAACTAGAAAGATTAGACTGTGTTTTTCTGTGATGTCAGAACTGTACTACTGAATTATTTTAAGTATTTCTCTGTGATCTCTGAACTCTTGACTAGCACTGTGTAGTAAAAGTATTGTATTGTATTGTGTTTTTAGTATTTATTATTAAATATTTTAAACCTTTCAACTGTGGCTGTTTTGTGTAGAAGTTAATTTAAGCTCTAGAGTACATTGCATGTATATAGTGATTACTGTCCAAGTCACTCCAAATAAGCCTTGCTGTTCAGTCAAACTTACCATTTGAATAATAATATTGAACAGTAATAATCGGGCAACCTTTTAAGGGCCTTTGAGTAGCTGATAAATATTAGCTGGGTGGTGGCAATGTGTTCTACCATATATTCTGGTAAAAGTAGCACAACTGGAAAACCTGTGGCATCCTTCCCCAGGAATGTCTATGAGGTTGTATAAACTCTTCTCAAAGTGTGTGTGTGTGTGTGTGTGTGTGTGTGTGTGTGTGTGTGTGTGTGTGTGTGTGTGTGTGTGTGTGTGTGTGTGCGTGTGTGTGTGTCAGCTACTTGGGCAGGGACACGAAGCACTGGTTGGACAGAGATGATGTTCAAGGTTTTAGCTTGCCCACTAGGCTGAGATCTGGACCCTATAGCTGTGCCTGTGGGGAGTCTTATTGGGGACCTGGAGAGCAAGGGAGTGACCAGCCCCAGACTGACAGTGATCTCTGTGTGCTCTTAAGAGAAATTACACTTTACTGTGTGTATTTGTTATCATTTCCTCCTATATGAAAGTGCTATATGGTGTTAGTGGAGAGGATTGAGGCTCTTTGATTGCTGGGCCAGAACATGGGTGTCACAAGATGAATGGATGGATGTTCAGGCAGCAGAGAAGCAAATGTCTTGCAGGTTCCTAAAAATACTTGTTGCTGAAGAAGAAATTCATATCATTTATAAAATCTATGTCTGTAAAGATAATTAGCTTGAGCAAGAAATGTATAAAAAAGGTTGAGATAATACTGTTATTTGTCACCAGTTACACACGTTTATTAAGTTCCTTAAAAAATGTGAAGTTTTGAACACTTACCACTTTATAAGAAGACCTCCATGAAACTGTGAGATCTGATTCTTACCACACTCCAGATAGCTAGTAATAAAACTGCCAAGACAATAGCTAGCCCTTTTGTTTGCTTAGTAGAGGCTCTGACAGTTTTCTGCTGGTTTGTATTTGTTTACAAATGAAAAGTCAAGTTGAGAGAAACAAACCTTTTAAAAGTATTCAATGAAGTTTGCCCTGTCAGGAACACTTTAATGAGACTCATTCTATTCCAGCTCACTGACTTTAAAGAACTGGACCACCAAATTGTCCAGTCTGTCTAAACCCTATTCCCAGTCAAAATTATCTATACTTCAGGCTACCAGTTCTCATATGCTTCCACTACTTACCTTTTTCTGTGCAATATGTACACAGACACAATTTTGTATTTATATGTATATGTACATGTATATGTATATGTATATCTATATCTAATATATATCTATATCTGTATCTATATATCTCTGTCTATCTATATATCCACCCTCTGTCTCCCAACCTCAGCAACCCTCCAACAAAGTTCCTCTGTGTCCCTCTAATGCAGATCATTGTAGTAGCAGTGAACCTACACTGTAGTCCAGTAGATCCCTGCACATTATCAATGATCCCTTGCAATCCAGTTCCAAATGTTGTTTGTCGCAAAGTTCTTTGGCCAGGCACTCATCAGATGGTCCACTCCAGTATAAAAGGTCAGCATATGTGTGGTCTCCTCTTCAGTCCAGTTGGGTGCCTAGACATTTGGAAGTCTATTGGAAAATGTATAAAAATTGGAAAAAATGCACACTAAGGTCCCACTCATTTCACAGGTAGCAATGGTCTGGTCTGTAAATGTATCAAAATCAGTATCTAAAACTGGCACTTATGTCATTTTATCAGATCGTTGGAAGATAATAGGCACATGCTACACATGGTACCATTTACCGATACCTACTGGGTACTTGCATGGATCACCTTCCTGTTATGCCGAACTATTGGTTAATGCACCAGATTTTGAGAACTTACATGGATGTGTGCAAATGGGATTGGAAAATCTGGAATTTTAATGAGCCTCATTAATTATGTATGGAGTAAATGATACTTAAATTTGGATGCACGGTAGGTACTTTTAGTTTTGGTTATACCTGAGCCAAAGGTAACTGATAAGGTAAATTGGCACATGCTAGCATTTCTGTTTTGGAGAGCATTGCCTCTGTTAATTCATTCCCTCCACTGGAGTTCTGGAAGTTTTCACTCTAAATTCCTATGGGCGGAGCCTAAGTTTTATGATAGAATCAAATGATGCCCTTACATTTCAAATATATGCTCATATATCTGGTCCCACGGGTTACTAAAGAAATGTAAATGTGAAACTGTTCAGCACAAACTGTTTTTATACTGTACTATTATTTAGGTTCTAGGTCTTAAACTGGATTTTATAAGTCTAGTCAACATAGTAACTATTAAGTTTATAATATTGTATAAACAACTTACAGCATATCAGCAACCACTCAAGTTATACACATACTGTCAGTAGCATTTTATTTATCCAGCTGAGTGCTTTCATATAAGTCAAGGCAGTGCTGTCTGTGTTACATGGTTGTTGGGATGTTTAGAAAATTATGAAATTTATGACAATGTACATAAATATTATATCAAAAATGAATATCTCTTTACCTGCACTAGACAGAAGGCAAATAACAACACAGTTATGTTTTCCATTGTATATACTTTATGATAACATGGTTTTGGAATTATTAATACAATTATGAACAAGAAATATTTGATGCCTGGAGGTGTCAATAGGATGTAACTGCAGAAACACCTGGAGGTTTCACTTGGCTGTAATGAGTTAGCATTACTCATTTTCAAATGTACCTGTTTATATTTATTTTTATGGAAAATGTGAGCTTTAAGGCAAATGTTTGTAACTTACTGGAGTGCTGTTTGATTTACCTTTATGAATACAGATGTTGGCATCTGCATTAAGGGCATGCATTAATTTCCCGTATGTAGTTGTATAGAAAGATCTACATAGCAAAAGTGAACGGTACATAAAGATGGATTTATGGATTATCCGTATGTCTTGTGGGTGACTCCATGTACTCTGTGGTATATGTACAGAAAGCTATGGATTAGGACATTGTCTATATGTACACTGTCCTTTTGCTGCTATGCATAGTTATTCACTGATGGTTCTTAGCACAAGTCTTATAACTACTGGTTCAGTATAAAAAGGATCTGCACTCTCATAGGTTCATAGGTTCATAGGTTCATACTAGGCTATCTGCCCGAGGGCATTTACAAGCCTAGCCCATCGTTTTGTGGCTTAGGCCACCCCTTTAGTATGGGGAACTATACCCATTATTTTTCTGTGCCTCTGTCGAGCAGTGACACTGAGGTAATCCCTGGGGTATATCTGCGATCTCCCATCCATTGGTCAAGATTTCTCTTGAACAAGGCCAGCGAGGTGCTCTGCCTCACATGTACCGGGATTTTGTTCCACAGCATAGGGAGTCTTTGGGTGATGAATCTATCCCTCCAGCACGTCCTATTAATAGCCGTGTCAAGGTTTAAGTCTCCCGCCTTGTGGCTCTGATGGATCTAGATTTTTGAGGTGAAGCATATTCATCAAATCTGGGTTTGACATGGCCTTGTATGTTAGGCAAAGGTCACCTCTGAGCAAGCGTGGCGACTGAATAGAGCTGGAGTTCTTTCAGTCGGGCAGCATAGGACAGATTTTGAGACCCTTTATCCTTTTGGTGAGGAACTTTGTGGCCTCTCCAGCTGCTGCAAGTGTCGGGTCAGATACATTCGAATGGGGCATTGTACTCAATCATTGGTCTGATGAGTGATGAGTAAAGGGAGACTATGACCTCCCTTGATCTAGATGAGAATCCCTTCATGATAAGGTGGGCAATGTAGAAGGTCTTCCTAACTACTTTAGCTACATGGGTGTCGAATGACAGACTACTATCAACCTGGGTCCCCAGGTCCCTGATAACTTCTTCTGTGCTCAGTGGATTGCCACCTATTTGGTAGCTAGGGGTAACCTTGTTTTTCCCGAAGGGTATGACTATGCATTTTTGGCATTTAACTTTAGGCCATGGCTCTGGCACCAGTTATCCGTTTCTGTGAGACCCTTCTGAAGGATATCTGTGTCAGATGTGTTTTCTACTATGGCCCCCAGTTTGCAGTCATCTGCAAACTTTGTCAGCCATAACCCTCCTGTGTTTGCTTGTACTTCGGAAAAGTAGATGCCAAACAAGAGTGGGCCCAGGACTGAGCCCTGTGGGACACCACTTGTGACAGGCTTTGAGTCTGACATGGCGCCAGCAGCTCTGACCCTGTGGGTTCTGTCACTCAGCCAGTTTGCAACCCATCTTGTGATGTATGGGTTGACATTTAAGCTGATGAGTTTTTCAATGATACCCGAATGGGGTATTGTATCGAAGGCCTTAGCCAGATCGAGGTAGGCTGTATGGACTGCCTTTCCCTCATCAATGGCTTTGGTGACTGTTTGAAAAAGTCAACCAAGTTTAAAAGGCATGATCTGCCTTTGACAAAGCCAAACTGGGTTGGATCCAAAGTCTGCAAATTCCCTATGTCTTTATTTATGAGGTCCATTATGATCCTCTCCATGGCTTTGCAGATAAGGCTTGTCAAGCTAATGGGCGGTAATTTCCAGGGTCGGTGGAGGCACCGCCTTTGTGAAGTGGTACCACAGTTGCAGTGCGCCACTCCTGGGTACGTATCCAGAGGTAAGACTTTGATTAAACAGCTGTCCTAGCTGTGGGTTTAATTCCTCATTGAGTTCATGGAGCACACAGCCGGGGACACCATCAGGTCCCATGGATGCTGTGTTTTTGCTTTGGAGAGAGCAGTTCTCACTTGGGCGCTGGAGATGTTTGGGGGCTGCAATCGTTTGGTATAGATATCTCTCCTTTTGGGGGAGGAAGAAGTTTGCACTGAACCTGTCAGCCAGTATGTTGGCAATGTCTGTAGGATCAGTAATCTTCACATCATTTTGAACTAGCTCTGAGCATATCTGGGAGTTTCCTCCCAGGTTTCTAACATAGCTAAAGAAGGCCTTATGATTGTCTTTTGAGTCTTTAGCTATTTTCTCTCGAAATTTGCTTTGGATGATTTTATGAGAGCTCTTAGTTTTTACTTATAGTGATCAAGGGTGTCTTACCTTTTAAGGATTTTGCTCTATCTTGTAGTAGCTTCCTCCTTTTGTTGTAGAGTTTGTTTATGGCTGGGGTCCACCAGACTGGATGCTTGCCTTTGGTACAAAGAGTCTTTGTTTTGCTTGGGATTGCCTTATCCATGCAGTCCTGCAGGTGCTGGTAGAAGGCATTTGTAAGTGATTCAGCGGCTTGAGTACTGTTTTCCGCGGCTCGGGGCCTTAAAGGAGACCACACTAGTCTTTAGAAGTGTGAAGTCGGCTTTTGAGAAGTTCTTTACTGTGGTCTTTTTTATTTCAGGTGGGGTGGGATGAGGACCTCCAGCGAGATTAGTTTGTGGTCTGATCTCACCAGTGAGGGGTACACCTCCGGTGTTGAACATTGTGCTCCCATGTTCGTGATGATGAGATCAAGTATGTTATCTCCTCTTGTGGGGATGGTGACTAGTTGTTCCATGGCATTTGAGTTTATGAATTCCAGGAACTTTTGGGCTAGGGTGTTTGGGCTTGAGTAGTGTTCCCAGTCTATATTAGGGTAATTGAAGTCACCTAGTATGATGGTGTTTGGTGATACATTTATCCCCTAGTGTTTTCAGGAAGGACATGTGAGGTTCCTGAGTTTGTGAGGGTGGCCTGTAACATGCTACAATTTGCAGAGCAGTCTTGCCTATGGTTAATTGCACCTGGATGGTCTCCGATGCATCGTGCGTTGCCACCAGTCTTGAGGTGTGGGTGTCCTTGATGAATATGGATACCCTCCTTTCTTGGTATTGTCCAGATTTTGGGGCGGGCATGATATGAGGTAAAACCTGATAGCGCCGGGGTGCTCTCAGGAGCCTTGAACCAGGTTTCTGTCACAGCACAGACATCGATGTTCTCCATACTGAGAAGGGCCTCGAGTGCGTGCATTTTGAGATTTAGACTTCTGGCATTGAGCAGCATTACCCTTAGTTTTTTTCCTTTGTGTTCTAGGGTGGTAGGTTTAGAATTTGAGCCTTGCCTAAAAAGGCACTATGGGGTGGCAAGAGCCTTTGCCAATATCCGGAATCCCAGGGTGACAGGTGCAAGCCGTCCCTTGCGAACAGCGTGGCTTGTCCAGCATGTCATCCCAGGCAGACAGACACTGGATCCCCTTTGAATGACACCAGTGTTTAAGCCAATTGTTAAAGCTGATCATCTTATCTCTGTATTGTGGCATCATTCTTGGTGAAGGTAGGATACTGCTCAAGGTCAGGGTCATACCTGTCTGGGCTACATAATCAGAGAGCTCCTCAATGTCTCTTTTCATGTAGTCCAAGGAGGTACGTCTCAGGTCGTTTACACCAGCGTGGACAATGACTGAATCATATTTGTACCTGCTGTTGAGAGACCTGAGTGCTTGCGTTATGTGGCGGATTCTAGCGCCCGACAGGCAGCTTACTGTGACCTTCTCCTTACTCAGTCTGGTGAGCGGGACGTCAGTGTGTCTGACTATGGAGTCACCAATGACTAGTGTGTCTGGCATTGTGTTTGGCCTTAAGGGCTGTGACTGTTTGACACTCTGACTGTGAGGTCTATGTGTTGCAGGTGTTGTGTTCTGAGGTGGTGGTTGTTTGGGTGTCTGCTTTGGTGGCCTCTGCTGTTTTGGTAGATTTTTGATCAGAGCCTCCGAGTATGTCTTTGTGTGTTTATGTGTATGATTTGAGGTTGTAATGGTAATATGTGAGACTGGGTCTATAGTGTGTGTGGTAACCTTCTCCTCCTGACTGGTCTTGCCAGTCCTATGTTGAGAGCTCAGCCTCCAGTTTGGCCGTGTAGTTGCATCTCTCGCATGTATTTGTGTTTTGTGGGAGGAGGAGAGGGTTGTCTGTGTACATGAGGCAATTGTAACATTGCCTCAATATTCCCAATTCTCAATACTCTCTGTGCAGTGCCTACAGATACTGAGGTTTTCCGTAAGTTGTTCAATCGGTAATTCATGTAGTATTTCAATGTGACATGCATGCAGACTCCTATGGTATTGTGCTGCCATCTTTGGACCTCCCTCCAATAGATATGTAATGTCAGGGGTTTTAATCCCATCGACAGCCTCTACAGATATCACAAGTTAAGCTGATTTTACAACTGTTATATATGCAGGCATTGTTTTAACTTTTTATATATCACATTACTATATATCACAGTGAACGCTTCATAGACTTTTGCATTGCACAGAAATGCATACTTTTTATGGTGACATAAGCTGTCCACATAATCATCTGCATAACTGGACCCACACATGAATATGAACATATGTGTATCACTGCGTTTCAGATGGCAAACAGACCTAGGGACAAAAATTTCTCTTCCCAGGAAAATGAGATCACAATATATGCTCTGCGACAGCCTAGATGAATATCCTTGGATGTGCATGGAATACAGTATGGAGGAATGAAGTGTGTGTTGACATCACAAACATGATTAATGTGGTTGGAGGTCACAAGAGATACTGTCAGGTCTGTTGCTGATGCTGCAATGACATGATCCTCAGTGCAGCAAACAGGTTATGACAGTATGAGAGAACAAGAGATGCCACTGGTAGTAGATCACCATTGACACCCCCCCCCCCCAGTGAGATCACAATATTACTTGCCTCCCTGCATATGGTGAGTGGGGAGCAATGCATATCTGGAGGTGGGATAGAAGCTTGAGTTCCAGGCCAAACATGTCTGTCTTACTTTGAATGACATTGATAACTATAGAGTAAATCATCGCATATTGCTGCTACATGCATATTCATGTATTGTTATTTTGGATTTACAACAGTGAAACTGAGCACGCAAATCCACAAAGGATGATGATGATGATGAATGTAGGTGTTATCATATGAGCTCATGCAACTGCAGTATTGACAGAAAAGTCCAAAAAAATGTGCAGTGTTGTTTGCATTAATGTTCATAGGTCAATTTACTTCTGGACAACACCAGGAAATAGTAAGTGAGTGTTTGCATACAGTGTTACTTTGACCACTACCTGTTATTTTCTCAGACTGATGTCATGGCTCTGCCGTTTACTGTCATACTGATATTTCCTTAAGATTGTACACTACTAATTTATCCACTGGGGGCCCAAGCCTTGCAGGTGCAAGTACAGACAGAGCAGGTATATTGCCACAACAGGTTCAAAGTTTGTAGTAATGTGTAGCTGACCTGTGATACATGACATTAATCATAGGATTGTAGGATCATAGGAACTTACTAGGCTATTGGCCCGGAGGCCCTTACAAGCCTAGGGACACAGATGGAATCCCAGTAGTGTATTTTCTGTACCCCATCTAGTTGTCCGGATTGCACTTAAAAAGGGTTAATGAGGTACTCCGATTGACATGGAGAGAGAGTCTATTCCATAGAAGGAGGAGTCTCTGGGACACAAATCTGTTCCACCAACAAGTCTACTAATGTCACAGACCAGGTTGAGGTTGCACATGCAGATTATTTGAGTGGAGCTTTACTTGTGGATATGTAACAGTCCCATCAAGGTGGGGTCTGAAATTGCTTTGTATGCCAGACAGAGGTCACCTCTGAGGAGTCTGTATGAGACTGAGTAGAGGGACAGGGCTTTTAGCCTGTCTGTGTAGGGTAGATGTTTGAGGCCCTGGATTCTCCTGGTGAGGAACATCTGTGGTCATTCTAGCTGCTGCATGTGCTTTGTGAGGTACATGCTGAAAGGGGCATTCTACTCAGTAATGGGTCTAATAAGGGAAGAATGCAGGATGTTATGACCTCCTTGTCTCTGGAGGAGATACCCTTACTAATGAGGTAGGCCGTGCAGAAAGCTTTCTGTACAATGGGGGTAATATGGTGGTCAAAAGTCAGTTTGCTATCAACCTGGCTGCCCTAGTCCCTCATGACTAATTGCGTGCTTAGGACCTTGTTACTAATGTGATAATTTGTGGGATGATGATGCATTTTTTGGCATTCAGTTTGAGGCCATGTTTCTGGCACTAGTCAATTGTTTGGGTGAGACCCTCTTGGAGGACGACCATGTCACTAGGGGAATTAATGACAGTGCCCAACTTGGAGTCATCTGCAAACTTGGTCAGCCATAACCCACTGGTTTTGGCCTGCACCTCACAAAAGTATATCACAAACAATAGAGACCCCAAGACCAATCCCTGTGGTACACTGCTTGTTATGGATCTACTGATTGAGGTGACTATCCATACTTTGACTAAATAGGTTCTATTTGTGAGTCAGTTTGCTACCCATCTGGTAACATATGGATTGATGCCCAGTTGAGAGAGTTTATCTATTATATCCGAGTGAGGAATAGTATTGAAGGCTTTGGAAAGGTCAGGGTAGGTGGTGTGCACTGTCTTCCCCTCGTCCATGGCTTTGGTGATTGTCTCAAAGAGCTCAACCAAATTTAACAGGCATGACCTCCCATTGATGAAACCAACTGTGTGGGATCAAGTGTTTGGAGGTTGCCAATGTCCTTGTTAATGAAGTCCATAACAATACGTTCCATGGCCTTGCAGATCAGGCTAGTTAGGGTGATGGGTCCATAATTTCCTGGATTAGTTGGCTCTCCTCTTTTGTGCAAAGGAATGACAGTGTCTGTCCTCTGCTCAACTGTGATGAAGCTGGTACTCAGGCTTTGGTTGAACAGGGTGCCTAATGGTGATGCAAGTTTTTTCCTGAGTTCATGTAAGATGCAGCTTGGGGTATTATTGTGTTCCATGGAGGCTGTATTTTCTGCCTTTGAGAGGGTAGTGATGACTTGCTCCCTAGAGATAACGGGAGGGTTCAGGTACTGAGGATGTCCTGATTTACTGATGGGGGACAGAGGGGTGAAGTTTTCACTGAACCTATCTGCCAGCAGGTTGCCTATATCTATGGCATTTATACATGTAGTGTCTTTTACCACTAGTTCTGAGCAGATCTGAGTGCTTCCTTTGATATTGTGGACATATGTGAAGAAGGCATTATGATTGTCTTTAGTAGATGTGGCCAGTTTGCTTTGGATGATTTCACTCTTATTTGGTTGTTCAGGCTAAGGAGAGATTGTTTCCAGTTAGGTACCTGCTCCTTCTTGGTCCTGGACAGCAATTCTTTTATTTTATTATAGAGTATATTTACTGCAGATGTCTACCAGACAGGTTTACTCTTCCTTCAGGAGGATGATTTTGTTCTGTTGGGCACTCCTGATTACATGCAGCTATATAAATGCTCGGTTAGTACTTGGTGTAAGTTAGGACATATGTGCCAGTTCCTATGGAAGGGAAGGGGGCTGTGAAACTGTTTATACCTTCCCTCAGGAGGTTGTAATCAGCTTTGGAGAAATTTTTTGTTGACTCTAGCTGGGGCAGGGTTGGGGGAGATTGTGGCTTCAAAAGTGACAGCTTTGTGGTTGGGATCTTACCAGGAAGAATGACATTGTAGGCATGCTGCAGTGGTTACTCATGTTTGTTAATACCAAGTCCAAAATAATATCACCTCTTGTAGGGATGTTGACCAGCTGGTCCAAGGCATTTGCAATGATGAAATCAAGGAATCCCTGTGCATTTGTGTTTTGGCATGAGTAGTTCTTCCAGTCTATGGTTGAACAGTTACAGCCACCCAGGATCAGGGTAAAGGGTTGAATCTTGATAGATTAGAAGAGGTCCAGATAGGTGGAGTGGGCATCTTGAGTCAAACTTGGGGGCCTGTAACTAGCTATGACTTGAATAGGGGTCTTGTCAATGGTTAACTGCACCTGGAGTGTGTCCTGTGTGTCATACTGTTTGACCAGCCAGTCAAACAGTATGTCTTTAATATATACTGCAACTCCACATCTTTTTGCTTTGCTTCCCATTGTTTAGGGTTTGAATGTATAATAGGGTGAGCAAACTGGGATGGCTGGGGTGCTCTCCGCAGCTTCGAACCAGGTTTCTGTGATTGCACAAATGTCAGCATCTTCCAGTGTTAAGTCTGCTTGTAATGAGTGCAGTTTCATGTTTAGACTCCTAGCGTTTAGCAGCATGACCTTTAATTTGTATTTTGATGAAATGTTCATGTTTGTTGTTTTGACCTTATGGCATTGCCTAAAAAGGCAGTGTGGGGAGGCAAGAGCCTTTGCTAGAATCCTGAGGACCCAGGGAGACAGGTGCAGGCCACCTCTGGCAAAGCATCATGGTCTATTGACCATGTCTTCCCAGGCTGTCAGGTACTGGATCCCCTTGGAATGACACCAAAAACTAAGCCAATTGTTAAAGTCAATTATTTTCTGCTTATATTGAGGCATCATTCTGGGTGAGAGTAGAATGCTGTTTAAGACTAGGAACATCCCTATCTGGGACACATATTCAGCAAGCTTGATCATGTCTCTCCCTTCATGTAGTCCAGGGAGGTACATCTCAAGTCATTCTTGCCAATATAGACTATGACAGAGTCACAACAGTACCTGTTGTTGAGAGACTGGGTGTCATGGGTGATATGGTGGATTCTGGCACCTGACAAACAACTAACAGTGACTTTCTGTTGTCCAGCCTGTATTTCTACACAGGGACATCTGGCCAACAGGTGCAATGTCCATCAAGTGAATATCCACAACCCATGTTACTCTGTCATATATGTCATGCTGTCAATATTCTGTTGCCTGCCTATATGACTGTGTTTTCTTTCTCTTTATTTCTCCACTACAGGATCCACAGTGCATCTCACAAACTCAGAATAGCAGGAGTCTGTCAGTAGTATGCTTTTACCTTACCTTCGCAAATCATTGCTGTTAGTCCTGTTGTTATCCTCAATAAATGTTGTATTCTTCTACCCATTCTTATAACAAACAGCATCATCAAGTGCACAAACTAGTGGTATGTCTATATAAAATATATTGTATGTTTTAACATTGCTTGAATGGTTCATGCTGGCATTGATGTAATTAATTATGCTGAGTTTGTTTCCTTACAAATAGTTGATGTTCATCCCTGTTCTGCCACACCATTTTCCCAGGAGGATTTGTCATTTGTGTGTTATGTTTGTATTCATCACATGTCAGGTATGTTGGATATGTAACCTAAATATTGACTCCCTGTTATTAGATTCCATGACCCATATACAGACAAGACCAACTGGTCAGTCACTATTATCTGTAACATTGCAGTAAGATATATGTGTCATATATCTTTAATGACATCCAGCATATGATGTAAGCACATCTTCCTGATCTGTGTCATCTGTCTCTTCTCTTAGCACATCAACTACCTTTATCCTCCATTAGCACATCCAGTGATCACGTTGTGGGATTTGATGTGTCTCAGCATGGCAGCATGGCACACAGGGCAGTGACATATTGATACAGTCTGGCCAAGATGGTGTCAGTCATGTGGATGGAGCTGTAGCCTCAGATCTGCAGGAAAACTTGCCCAGACATTCTGACAATGAGGGTACATCAGATGGTGGACAGGATGAGGTATATGAACAACAGACCCATGTTGAGACAGCTGCTGCTGACGTGGATGGTTCCCTATAACACCCTGATACTGGCCATAGCAGTAGATGAAAGCATGCAGCTGGTGTTCAAGGGCAGGTGTCAAAGGGTATCCGCCTACTCCTACAGGCAAATGAACATTCCCAGCAACATCATGGATCTGACATCTGTGCACTTGTCCATGCCACAAATTATGTTGCACACTACCTGGATGAGCCTGATGAAGGACAGAAGCACAGACATGGTGAGGTAATGGCATCATTGACTGCTCAGAATGAAAGCATGTTATCTTTGGCATGGTCAGTATTTTATTTATTTATTTTATTTTATTTTACATTTGTTGACCGGGCTAGTCCAACTGGATACATGTCCATTTTCAGTAGAGGCCCGCGGAGAATAGCTCCAGAGAAAAAAACTTGCAAAAATTTAAAATGTAACATAAATGATTAGAAAAGGCATTGAAAGACAGTAATACAAAATTGAGTACAAAAAGTTTACATAAAAAATAGAAGAAAGAAAAAATTGACTTAAATATTACATAAAAAAAATAGAAAAAAAAATTGACTTAAATGGACAAACAAGGAAAATAGTAGTCGAGACTCAGTAGAATCCCTGGTCTCTATATACAGCAGTGCAATAGTGCAAGCAGGGATCTCCATGCCTGACTGTGCTTAGTCAGTTGTCATATGGGAAAGGCAGGCACTGTCTCAGCAGAACCAAACTTGACCATCAGGTATTAATGTTTGTGCTCTAATATGCACACACTTCCACTGCTGGTGCTGGCCAATCTAATGTTGGCCTGGTAGTCATGACCAGACGCTCAAATCAAGACAAGTCATGTTCCTTCACTTCAACATGCTGGTGTCACCCCATCACTCTTCTCTGTGGAGCAACCTGGACCAAGCATTTCCATATGTGGAAGGGGCAGACCAGAGTGTGGTGTGAGCCATTAACATGAGTGCCCTAGACTGCATTAGAGTAACACAGACAGTTGGTCCAGTCTGTCTGATACTGTCATCCCCCTCCCCCGTGGTGATGATGATTGCTGTGCAGAACAATGATAATGTCATCTGACATTGTTTGTCGACAACTCTAATGCTACACGAGTCTAACAGTTTTTCTAAACATAGCTGACTCCATTTTTTATGTGACTTTGTCCATACTTTACAGTGCTATGTTTGGCTTGTGATATTAATGACAGTTCATCATTATGTCTTACATTATTTACCTGTTTGAAGCTTTTTATAATGGACAGATAAGAGTGTATTGCACTGATGTATGCCCCTTATTGTGTGCTATAAACTGATACAACAATCTGATTCTGTATGAATATCTGTGTCGCTCATGCCCTGAGCTGATGATCTCTGTTGTGATAGATTTGTATATGTTCATGTTATATGTCATGGTTATGTTGTGTCTGCTGCTACATCTAGTGGATAATCACCATTAGATACAATCTATGCTGCTTTGGTGTGGAAACACCTGAACATCAAAATTTTATCTCTGTAGTTATGTACATGTGGCTTGCTATGACTCAAAGTTGTGGGTCGGGTGCCATTGTTTTGCCTTGGTCTGCACTTGTGATCCTAACCTACATTGCCAACAGCTGTTTCTTCTGCTCCCTACATCCTTCTGCTCCTCCTTTGATACCTGTAGGATGTCAGCTTCAAACATATGGGGTTCTTGGGATAGTTAACCTATACCTGCAGGTGGGAAACCACCACGTGCTCTAGTTAACATGTTATGCAGCATGGCACACACCATTATATTCTATGCTATCTTCTCAGGTGTGTATTGAATTGCACACCTAGATGTGTCCACACATCTGAACCTTGTTGTCAGTACACCTAACGCATGCTCTATGGTATTTCTAATTGTTGTGTGCACTCTGTTGTATGCATTCTCTACAGGGTTGAATGGTTCACAGTGTGGGGTCATTAGCCATGAATTAAGTGAATAACCACAGTCACCTGTTGTGAGGAATAAATACACATGTTGTCAGCTTGTATTTACCCAATAGTAGTCCCTCAGGTATTTCACCTTGCTGGAATGTAGCCCTCAGGACATTGTCCCTCCATATGGCTACATTGTGGACACTTCCAGGTTATGTTACCATGAGGTTTGTTATGCTGCCATCTGCTGCGCACACAAATTGGCAGTTCAGAAATGTCCAGCCCTTTCTGTTTATATATCAGTCTGCTTCAGAAAGTACTGGGGTCTTGAAAGGGATGCACGAACAGTCTATTGCACTGAGTACATGGGGGAATTTTATGATGTTGTAGAACTGGTGCATTACAGCTCTCTACTCCATAGGGGTGGATGGAAAGTGGATGCAGTCATCCACATTGTTGCCAGGAATTTGGCCAAGATACGACTGGAAATATCTGTGATATTCCAAAAGCTACCTTCATGCGTCTGTGGAATGTAGCGGTACATACATTAACATGGATAAACCGTGTTAGAGATTTACTCTGTGATATGGTCTACAATCATGTATGATAAACAGAGCGCTACATCTACATTTACTCCCTTAAATTCCACAAACTCAGTAAAACACAAAACGACACACCAGTAAACAAGCGAAATGACACTATAAGAGCCGACAACTAAAAATAACAAAAAGTATTTAATAAAAGAATAAAACAAAGAATTTATGAGCATCAATATGCTATTATTAAAAAAGATGTTAACAATGCTTTGGCCAAGCATTGTGTTGAGCATGATGGACATGAGTTCAAATTTGTAATTCTACAACACAGGGAAGTTGACATCCGAGATGGAGCTTGGCAATTACAATTGGAGATAGATGAACTCATGTGGCAGATAAGAACTAGGGCACACATTTTTCCGGGTATTAATGACAGTTTATCTATCAAATGTGTGTTGAGGTGGCTTTCTTTAAGAAGATGACAAGCATTTATTATACTTATCCATTTTTATTGATATTAACGTTAGTTTAACTATCAAATGTATTTCGAGGTGCCCCTGTTCAAATAGATGACAAGCATCTATTAGATTTATTCATATTTGTGGTAATTATTAACATCATAGTAGTAATTTTTCACTAATGTAATATAATTGATGTGTTGAAGCTCTTCTCGCTAGTTTGTGAATTTAATTTTTTACATGATGCATTACTTAATGTATTTCATATTTTATTTGAATTTTAATATTCTTCATTATTTCCTTCTTTATATATTTTACTAATTTAGTAGTGATTTATATACATTATTTTTATTAGTCTGTATGTTTAGTGGTTTTGCTAGTAGGAATGTATTGTCATAAGTTTTAATTAGACTGTCAGTTTCCGTGTTGTTTAACTGACATGTCTCTTTAAGGTTGCCATGGAAAACTGTAGCTCAAATGCATATTTATTCGATTGGTTATTTGATTGCTACTAAACATTTATAAGTGTTTTCGGGATTAATTACTCTTGTTTGTCTGAAGAAGGCGGAGTATTACCTTCGCTGAAAGCGCTAACTTTTATTAAATACTTTTTGTTATTTTTAGTTGTCGGCTCTTATAGTGACATTTACTCCCTTAACAAGAATGCTGAACTTTTTATTTAGCACTCATGCGTTTCTGGCCTTAGTTTAACACTAATTACAAACATAGGGGCTCTTTCCTTATCAAAAGAGCTCTAGCAGTAATTTTTGTACAAACATTTTATGCAGTTTTTAGCGAACATGCACGCAAGCAGCTAGCTTCCCTCTTTCATTGCCGGGCTTCTATAACCTGCACCATGCAAAGAATGGTTGCCTAATGTATTTCTGCTACTTCATTATTCTAGCGGATGTGTAGAGTTGTAGAATTGTTGTAAGCTGAATGCTAGACTTATGGTTGCTTAGTGTATTCTCCTCTGCTTTAATTTATTGAACATTTAGAGTTGCTGTTAAGGTGAATGTTAGACCATTGGTCGTTTTGTACTCTTCAATCTGCTTATTTTAGTTGACCTGTATAGATATTGATAAGTGGAATAGTAGAACTTACTGTTTTAAAATCTCACTAGTAACTGCATCTACCTTGCACATGCTTGCACTAACCTAACTAAGCATATTAAGTTAAATAACAAATGTTTTCCTGGCAATTGTGATTTTTAAATGCAATATCCTTACTAGTACTTTGCTGATAGTGTGTGTTTTGACCTACTGCTTACATCACCACTTTCTTCTCCCTTTCTGTACCCAGCACTACAATCGACTGACCTGTACTAGGTCTTGGGTTACCCATCCTGTCCAGGACTGCTGCCTCTTCCCCAAGCTAAGGAACATTGCCAAATCTCTTTGGGCCTCTTTCCACTAAAGGACACAAGAAAGTACGTTTTATACTGACTGTTACCTAAAGATACAAATGTTATTTTCACCTGAGGTGCATCTTGTAAAACCCATAGCCAGGCAGCCAGAAGCCAAACCCTTCCCCCTCCCAGCCAACAGAGTATCTACTCTTAAAGCCTCCTTTTACAACTCCTGTGTTAACCTACCTCTACATTTTAGAGCTACAAGCCCTGCGAGTAGCCTCGGTTGCAGTACAATCTTTGCCCACTAGGTGGCTCCCTCCTCCCAGGTCTTTTTCCCCTTGCAAACTTTTCTCCTTTGTACAAATTTCTCTCAAATAACCATTATACTTTATACTTTGCTATCTGATAGACCCATTCCTAACCCACTACTTCCATATACTTCTCAACTGCACAAAATATTTCCTTTAAAACTTACCCCAATAATCAGCACTCCACTGATTGTTTTCCCTGCATTTTGTTCTTCTCTGGCTCTTCCTGCTCCATTCGCGCTTTGGGCTCACTCCGCTCCCCTACCCTGCCCCCAATTCCCACACGCCCCCACTACTCCTAAACTTATACTACCCTAACCACTCCCCTGCTTAATTGGCCACTCCTGCCAAACAATTTCATCCTATCATAACTCATCCTCTACACATCCATCCCCTATTCCCAATTCTCCAACACTCAAACTCCTCTATAACCACTCCCATATTTCTCTTAAATTTACCTACTACCATAGCCACCATGTATCCACCAACTCCTCCTCATCCCCAAAACTGAAACCTTTGTACTACCTCATACCCCCACTCATAATACTTTATCTCCTCACTGCCTATGAATTCCACTACCTGCCTAATTCTCAACACTCTACATCAAGTACAACAATCTACATCCAAGCACACACCCCTCCCTCAATACAACCCCACTTCCACTCCTACAGCACTAGTCCAAAACCTCTCCATCCTATACTACCTACATACTTAAACCTAAGGACTAAGAGCTATTACCAACTCCTACTAAAGTTCACCAAACTCATACTATTTATTTATTTATTTTTATTTATTTTACATTTGTTAACCGGGCTGGTCCAACTGGATATATTTCCATTTTCAGTGGAGGCCCGGGGAGAAAAGCTCCACAGTATCATTAAAGCATTTATAATGTACAAGTATAAGAAGAAAAAAAATAATAATAATCTTGTTGATAAAAATAATGAGAGATCAGTAGTTACAAAGTCATACAATTTAAGCAAACACAGTATTCAGATAGAATTCTTACAGAAATATAAAGAAAAAGTATTTAGTTAAATGTAGATAGAGAGCATTTGTCAAGGAGAAATCAGCTAAATATGAAACATAATAAGACTTTCTTACATTAAGATATGTGAGGTTGTTTACACTATGTTCATAGTTTAATACAACTGCTATTTGCAACAAAAACTTGAGGCAGTTACCACTGCTTAAGGTAAGTGGAGATAAAAAAGGGGAGGGGAAGCAGTAAAGGGAAAATGGCAAAAGCGAGAACAGACAAATTAGATAGGGTAGCAGCAGGGGAAAAGCCAGAGTGTTTTAATATGTTGCTTGAGCCCCTTTTTTTTTTTTTTAAAGAGCGGGAAGGAGGGAAGTGCAGTTAGATCTACAGACAAATTAGATAGGGTAACTGAAAGGGCAAAGCCAATGTGATTTAAAATGATGCTTGAGCCTTTTTTTAAAGAGCGGGAAGGAGGGAAGTGCAGTTAGATCTGATGGCAACATGTTCCAATGTTTTCCAGCAGTATTTGAAAACAAGGAATCACCTGCCAAGTTATTAGACTTGCTAATGCTAGCTAGGAGTTTAGTGGAAGAGCGTAAGAAATTGAGGTTTGTATAGGGGTAATAAGGTTAGAGAGTATCGGTGTGTTGTTAGGTTGGTAGAAAATTTTATGAACAAAAGTAAGTTGGGAAAGTAGCAAGATGTTTTGAAGTTCAAGCCAGTCTAGCTGCTGTAGGTTCAGACAATGATGAGTTCTAGAGGGGTTTCCAGTGGCAAATTTGGCAATATTATTATAGGAGTTAGCGAGTTTAGTGAGATTATTTTTCTTTAGGTTAGCAAATATGGGGGAAGCATAGAGAAGAGTGGAGACTAGATGGGAGTGGGCAATGGAAGTTCTGGCTATAGGGGTTAAGAATGGTTTTATTTTATACAGGGAGCCCAATTTTCTATTTACACTTTTTATTGTGTTGTTTATATGATTGTCAAATGTTAGGTCGTTGTCAGCTATGACTCCTAATAGTTTGGTGGTAGAGTCAGGGTTTATAATGGTGCCATTATTTGACTTGATAGAGAAACTGATTGGGGGGGGGGGGGCTTACTGTTAGGTGAGAAGAGTAAGAGCTTGTTTTTTTTGCATTCAAAAGGAGGCAAAGTTTTAAGAACCATTCCTTGACTAAGTTAAATACTGTCTGGGTTAGGGATTGTAGTTCAGATATGGAGGTGGCAGAACATATGAGTGTGGAGTCATCTGCATATTGTATACAGGTAGCTTGAGGGATTTCTAAGTGAAGGTTGTTGATGAACACTGAGAATAGAAGTGGACCAAGAATAGAGCCCTGAGGGACTCCAAGGGAGACTGGCAGGTGGGGAGATAGTTTATTCTCCCAGAGGACTGCTTGCTGCCTATTGTTAAGGTAGGACTTAAACCAGAAAACTGCCTTAGAGTCAAGAGCAAGGGATTCAAGAGTTTTTCGGAGTATGGGGTGGTTGACCATGTCAAAGGTTTTTGACAGATCAATAAAGAGTGCTGATGAGAGGCTGTTGTTATTTTGTTTTTTATTGATGGAGTCGGTGAAGGATAGGAGGGCTGTGGTGGTACTATGAAATGGCCTAAAACCATGCTGACAGTTAGATAGTTTGTTATGTTGGATAAAGTGGGTAATTAGTTGCTGGTGAATGCATTTTTCCATAATTTTTGCTAATGGTGATAAGAGAGCAATAGGCCGATAGTTGGAATAATCATTGGATTTGCCACCTTTATGTAAAGGGATAATGTGGGAGATTTTCCAGATATCTGGGACAATTCCTTCATTTATACTTCTGTTTATAATGATGGATACAGGATAAGCAACTGCTTTAGCTGCTTGTTGCAGGTATTTAGGTGGTAGTTGGTCAGCAGAGGGAGTACATGGCTTAAGTTTCTGTATAAGTTTTTGGATGTATGAGGTCGCGCCAGGTTGTAATTGGAATGAGGGGAGGGTATCAGGTAAAGAGGTTGGGAGATTAGAGTAGCTTGTGGAAAGTTGACAGGCTAGAGAGTTTACAAAGTCTACGTAACCTCATAGCCAACGGTGACATCCATCTTAACCCTGGCCCAAGCTCACCAACTACCACTAACCCCATAGATATAACTCCTACCAACATAAGAAGCTCACATAATGCCCCCAAATCATTTCTAGTCTGTCACCTAAATATCAGGAGTATAAATAATAAACTTCACTACCTGCATGCTCTCCTAGATATACACTCACCTGACGTATTCTGTCTTACAACAACTTGGTTTAAACCCACTATCCCTGACAATGAAATATTACCCCCCCCCCACTACAATATAATAAGACTTGACCGTAAAGGCAGAAAGGAGGTGGAGTAGCCATCCTATATAAATCCTCTCTAGAGTTATCTACAATTAGGACCCCACTTGACCTAATAACTACCAACACCAAAACAATAATCTCAAGAATTCAACTTAACAAAAACAAATCTATAAACATAGTATGTAGTTATATTCCTCCAGGCAATAACATAAACACCTTAGAAAGCACACTCCAATGGTTATCCTCCACCCACCCCCAAGAAACAATCATACTTGGAGACTTCAACATTGACTGGACAACTTGTTCAGCACACTTCCCAACCACCCATATTAACTTACATGGGTTCTCCCAAACTATTACTACCCTCACTAGAATCAACAAATCTAATAAAAAGGAAAGCATTATAGACTGGATCTTAACAAATAACAAACCTCAGCTTTACAAAGCAGGCACCCTACCTGAGGACATGAGCAACCACCTCCTAACCTACATAATTAGAAAAAGAGAAGAAATGACCCACCAAACCACCTTTAAAACCCTCAGGTACACAAAGAACTTTAACCTAAATAGTTTCCAAACTGATCTAAGCTTATGCAAATGGGCCAGTCTTGAAACACTACCCCTTGACCAAGCAGTTTCAGAATTCAACACCACATTCCTAGCCATCTTAAACAGGTATGCTCCCACACGTAGAATCAGAACCACAAACAAAATAGCGCTGTGGCTAACCAATACTACTAAACAAAAACTTACTACTAGATATAGAGCATGGACCTCATGGAGAGCCACCAAATCCCCACAAGCCCACATAACGTTCAAACAGATAAGAAATAAAGCTAAAAGATCTATTGTGTTAGACAAGCAAAACTACTATTTCAATTTACAGCAAAAGCACCAAAATCAGCCTCAAAGATTCTGGTCAGGTCTGAATAAGCTGCTCCACCCAGGTAAATCTTCTACCCCCACCCCCTCTTCAACTTCACAACTACCCCTGAATCGGTAGCAAATACCTTTAACACTTTTTTCACTGAAACCATCAAGTCCCTAGCCAATAATCTATCTCCCTCCTCTTCTTCTACAATCTCACCTACTCATATCAACCCCCCACCCTTAAAATTTGAGCCTATCCCCACAGACTATATCAAGTCTTTACTTAAGAAATTAAAACCTACCACCCTTGCAGCCGACCTACTTCCCACAGAATTCCTACAAAAGGCCGCTAAAGTTATAGATTACCCTATCTCCATCTTAATCAATCATACTATCCAAGAATCCTACATCCCCTCTATTTGGAAAATCGCTCACATTCTTCCACTTCATAAAGGAGGTAACTCCATGGAACTCTCTAATTACAGACCTATCACCATACTATCTCCCCTAGCCAAAATAATGGAGAAATGCATACAGAAGCAACTATTAGCCCACCTTACTCACAATTCTTTCCTAGCCTCATCCCAGCATGGTTTCAGACCAGCCCACAGTATAACCACTGCCCTTCTCTACTTCTCTCACACAATAAATCACAACCATAATCAAAACCTGCTTTCCTCTGCCCTCTTCCTCGATCTATGAAAAGCATTCGACATGGTAAATCACAACTTACTCTTAGACTCTCTCAAATCACTGTCCATAGATAACCCAGTATGTAACTGGTTCCACTCATACCTGAATGGTCGACAACAAGCTGTCTTGTGGAAAGATAATCTATCCCTACTTCTACCTGTCACTCTTGGAGTACCCCAAGGTTCTATTCTGGGTCCCCTTCTTTTCTCTATATTTATCAATGATCTGCCCAAAGTTATACCACAGGCAACTTGCATACAGTACACAGATGATTCTACACTAATCTGCACTGCCTCTACTCCCACAGAATTACAATCCATAACCCAGACTACCTTTAGCAAAGTAGAGAACTGGCTTAATAATCGTCTTCTCCTATTGAACCCAAACAAAACCAAACTACTACTTTTCTCCCCCACCCGTAAGCTAACACCACCAATAATTACAGTCTCTTCAAACAATGGTACCGTAATTTCTCCTGAACCAAACACTAAACTACTAGGTATAATCATTGATAACAATCTGAATTATAATGCCCATATAGACAAAACCATAAAAACAGTAAATAAAAAAATAGACTCCATGTATAGGATAAAGAAATTTCAAACCCCAACTGCCAGAACCGCCATAGCTCACACACATCTTCTGTCTTCTCTTCTCTATGCCTCACCCATCCTCACTAATCTATCTAAATCAAACCTCAACAAAATCACCAGCTGCTATAACAATATAACAAAATTTGCCACAGGCTCTACATACAGAACCCACCATTGTCATAATCTTTACAAATTAGACTGGCTAGAACTACCCAATCAAATATACTATAACCAACTCATAGTTATTCATAAAATCCTCTACCAACCTACCAGCACCCCGATTCTAAGTAAAATTATTACCCCCTATAACAACCTAACATCCCTCCGCTCATCCAGCAGAATGCTAGTACAAACGGCCAAAGCCAACAACTCAGCTGGAGATTCATTATTCTCCAACTCTGCTGGTAAAAAATGGAACTCCCTTCCTCCAGAAGTAACCACTAACAGCTCCTTGCCTCAATTTAAAATATCTCTAAAGACACACTTGCACAGAGTCTGGCTATGTCCGTGTCTAAAGCCCGACTAAACTATACAAAAATGAGACTGAGGTAGTAAAAAAATAGTCGTGCTCATATCTAAACCCTGACTAAACCAAAAACACACCAAGAAACTATTTAAATCAAACTTAGCTCACAAATGTGATTACCCTTTTCTCCCTCTATAACTTACTATTTCTTCCCACACTAATTAAAATCCTTCCAACGTAAACAACTTTCTCTATTTTATCTTCCTTACTTTCTAACTGAAAATCCTTAGCTTACAGATACACCTCTCTTAAAAGACTGATTTCCCTGTATTTACTGCTTCAGCAACAATGTTTTTTATTTCCTATCTATATGTAACCTATATATGACTTTTGTCTTTGACCTATTGTTAACTTTCTAGAGATCTTTGTAACCTGCATTTGTTTCTTTAACTGTTACTAAACTTTTATAAATAGATTAATGGTTAAATTTTAGATATCTTGTAACCTACATTTTTATTGTTACTAAATTTTTCATAACGTGGAGCTTTTCTCCCCGGGCCTCCGCTGAAAATGGATATGTATCCAGTCGGACTTTCCCGGTTAACAAATGTAAAATAAAAAATAAAATAAATAAATAAAAATGTCCGAGATGCAAGTACACCCAAGCTGAAACACACTTTGGTTACAAGAGGGATGGGATTGTCTCACAGGGTACATACAGACATGTCTGGGACGCTTACATTGCAGACAGCCTGTACATGTAAATTATTTGCTGGTCTGAGAACTGGTTTAGTTGTAGCCTTGCTCTGGCTCTAGCTGGCTGACTTCCAGGGCACACAGTCAATCTGTTGCTGTTCATTAACTGCAGTTTGCCATTTTTTTTTTTTTTTTTTGCATTATACTTACGGAATACAGCAAAATCCATAGTAGGAGCTTTTGTTCCTTATGGGCCATATAGCATATGCCAAGGATTTTGGAAACAGAGTCACCATTGCAATTTGCTGCATTTCAGATACATTGGGCATGTGTGCTCTGTTTTGGAATCAGATGGACTTGCACAGAATTCGTAATTATCCTACACTGAATAGCTAAGTAGACAGGCTGCTTTCAGGGTATCTGCTGAACTCGCGTCTTCAGCTGGTGTCGTGAAATCTTCCTTTGACATGCTGCACTGCCTGCAAAAAGCTTTTGCAATTTGGCCCATTATATTATATTACATTATATTATATTATATTATATTATATTATATTATATTATATTATATTATATTATATTATATTATATTACATTATATTTTCTGGCATGCTGAAAATTCAGTCAAGTTAAAAAACAAAATCAAGCAATTAATAGCATTTCCAGCTGCACATTTTGCTGTTTAAATCCATGCCTAGCAGAAGTAGTCAAAGTAGCAGCTACTTCTCGTATGTGGATGTGAACTCCTCACATTTTCACCTCTTTACACAAACTATTAACCAACCTTTTCAGTATGACTCAACTCCTCTTGCATTTAAGACTAATGAGGGTCCTAGGCCACCAGTTCCTGCACAGGGGTTAGCATAGATTAAAGACAAAGAATCTAATGGGTGGCATATTATGCTAAATAGGAAAGAGAAGTAGAAGACAGACAATCAAACATTCTCTCAGTATTTCCGTTTGCCTCATTAGCTCTTAAATTCTAATAATATTTGAAGCACTTGAAGCATTTAGTCACACATGCTGTTTTAAAATAAAGCTGAACTTTTCACCTCTTCAGATCTTTATAAGTGCTTCAGACCTGCTCAAGGTTCATAAAAAAGGAAAGGTTATTTGGATATGTTATCTAGTAAGAATATCATAAATCCTTATATATTATGAAGAAGAATGTTCTGACCTTGCTGCTAATTCACTGTCTGAAACTTAAATAGATTTACATAGATTACATTGATCTGAATTAATATGGACTCCAGCTCTTACACATCATTTGTCTTCCCTACACCTTTGCAGGTGTCTCTGTCACAGGATGATACTTTACAGACAGTAGAGTAGAATTATTCATTTTGCCTTGATGCTGTTGCTGCAAACAAACAGCTTTGGGATGATGGTTTTAAACTGCTTATTTGCAATGTGTTTTGTCTGCCACCTTCAGTGAGCTAAATGCTTGTTTTAATTTAATGTACTACATTGTGTGAACAAAGCACGCTTTCCCATTTAGTTTCAGTGATGATTAAAATAACAATAACCATACAATGCATAAAGTTTAAGGATCCCTTTGTGAATATGGTTATGTCTGTGATTTTACTAGTTGGGGATAAATTAATTAACTTTATCATAACACATAATGATCTAACCATGGATTTAGCTTCAGGCATTCTTCACCACTAACTAAAATGCATCACAACTCATTGCAGAACATGATATGTTCACTCACTTCACTCATATTGGATATATACTCACCATCTAAGCCCTTTTTTATAAGCTAGGTCTGATAATTGGTAAACAAATTGTAGTTCCCATCTTTTAACTGTCCACAAATGACCCCCTTTCTATTTCTAGTATAGGGAATTGTTAAACATGGTACTGCACTTTCTTGCAATGAAATTTTGAGATAGATTAAAGCAACATTTTAACAAATATCCAAATTTATAGCATAATTTCTCCCTGTGTTTTAAGTAGTGAGTTTAGTACGGGAATTCCTATTAATTTAGAAAACATTCAGTGCTATATGATTTAAAGAGGGTACTTAAATTTAAAGTAAGCAATTGTTGTTTCCTTTATCCTGTAAATAAGTGAAGTGGCTTAGCAAAATATGGAAAGCTAAGATTTGGTGCTGCTCATGAGCTTCATCCTAGAGTCCTAGGTTTGATTCTGTCATTCTCTGATTGTCTGTTGTGTGAATGAATAAGTAATTTAAAAAGGCAACCTTCCTGGGTTACCCATGAAAAGAAGTGGGCATGTCTACTGGGTTTACTTAGTTAACAAATTAAAATAAATAAAATTAGATTGCTTTAGTTTAGTGAGTATGTTAACATATTCAAAAGTAATGCTGTTTGTCTTTCGGCTTTTCCCGGTTAGGGATCACCACAGCGAAACTCCGGTCCGCTAATGATTGGCAGTAGGTTTTTACAGTGCCGAGTTGCCAGCTCGATGCCCAACCTTCAACAAAGGCATGCCCATTCATGCATGTCTTTCGGAACACCACTCGACCGCAGGGAGGACATGCAGACTCCACACAGAAGGCACTCTCCACACACCAGCCAAGAATCGAACGGGAGAACCTCTTGCTGTGAGGCATAAATGCTACCACTACACCATTTTCAAAAGTAATGATTGAGTCATATTCACATACATTACAACACACAGTGATGTGACCTGGTTGCATTTTTGAATAGGAACATTTAAAAAACTTTCAGAATTGCTTCAGCTGCTATAGCATTGTCTTGGCTTTTTTGTGTCTGCCTTTCCAAATCTATGTTAAGTTCATTTTATTGAGCTCACCATTTTTTCCAACACCTCAAAGCAAGTATTTGAAGACAAGTTTTATATTTGTAGTCAGTGCAGTTTGACCTAAAATAGCAAAAGGGTACAACAGTGGCTAAAATTTATTGCCCTGCTCATTTGTACTTAATGGATGTGTTAATGTATTACAAAGGGTAATTGTTTTATTTTTAGCTGAAGGCTGGAGAGCCTTCAAGAAATACAGCCCTCAAGAAGTTTAGTCATATTACCCTTGTAATTGTAAGAATAGACTAGACACTAGCATTAATGTCAGTCATGAATTTGTGACTACCAATTCATATTTCAAGGTCAGCTTTTGTGGATGTACAAAATGAACAGCATCAGAACCACTAGCGCTAAAATGGTAAACTTTGCTTGGGACATAAATAAGACATGTTAGAGAGACAAATATGCAGCTCAGAGATCACTATACTCTGGAGCAGACTCACCATCCATGGGAAACAGAGTACACCTACGCCCCTAACCCTATTTAAGCTTAACTTTGGCCATTGGATGGGAAATTGGAAGTTCATCTCAGATCTGACCCCCTTGTCTCTGATAAACAGAGGCAGACACTAATAATCAAACTAACATACCCCTCCTCCCCCAGATAACCTCTAGCAACTTCCTAAAATAATAACAATAATAATAGTTTTTATGTTCTCTTTTCTTCAAAGTCCAGTAGTAAAGTAGAAGAGGTTGCATATCCATAGTTCATGACTGAAGGGAAGAGTACAAAAAATATATATGCATTCCCACTGTCAGTTTCCCAAGCTTATATAGGTGTTACACTCATACCATAACCTAGGAATCTGGACAAGGAAACATACCCAAACATAGACTGGGAGCATTACTCTAGCTCCAACACCCTAGCCCAAAAGTTCATAGAATTTATAAACTCAAATGCTATGGAACAACTTGTTACCACTCCCACAAGAGGGGAAAACATACTGGACCTGATCATCACCAACATGGGGACTCTATGCTCCAGAACAGAAATGTATCCCTCACTGGTAAGATCAGACAATAAACTAATCTCACTGGATATTCACATCCCAACCCCACCCCCTGCCCAGAAAACCACAGTGAAAAACTTCTCTAAAGCAAATTTCACACTCCTCAAAACCGAGGTGGAATCCTTCAAAGCCCCCGGGCCTGAGGAAAATATGGCCCAGACCGCAGAATCCTTTATGAACGCATTCTATGAACACCTTCAGGTATGCATGGATCATGCAATCCCAAATAAAACCAAGAACCAATCCTCCAAAGGCAGACGTCCTGTCTGGTGGACCCCAGCCATAAACAAACTATACAATAGAAGGAGGAAACTACTACATGATAGAGGAAAATCCCCAAAAGGGAAGGCATCTCTGATCAGTATTAGCAAAAAACTATGGGCACTCATAAAATTGTCTAAGGCCAGCTTCAAGAGAAAAATTGCACAGGACACTAAGGATAATCACAAGGCTTTCTTTAGTTATGTTAGGAACCTGGGTGGGAATTCCCAGATATGCTCAGAATTAGTCCAAAATGACAAAAAATACACCGAACCCACAGACATTGCTAACATCCTAGCTGACAGGTTCAGCGCAAACTCCCACCAAAAGGGCAAATATCTATCCCAGCAGAGTGCTGCCCCCCTGACATCTCAGATGCTCAGGTAAGAGATGCCCTCTCCAAAGCAAAAAACACAGCATCAATGGGACCAGACGGTGTCCTGGGCTGCGTCCTACATGAACTCCAAGAAGAGCTAAACCCAAACATAAAACTACTGTTCAATCACAGTCTTACTACAGGATATGTACCCAAAGAGTGGTGTACAGCAACAGTGGTCCCTCTCCACAAAGGTGGTGCCTCAACGGATCCTGAAAACTATCGCCCTGTAAGTCTGACTAGCTTGGTCTGCAAAGCTATGGAAAGGATCATCATGGACCTCATAAATAAAGATATTGGGGACCTATAGACACTGGATCCTACGCAGTTCAGCTTTGTTAAGGGCAGATCCTGCCTCTTAAACCTGGTCAGTTTCTTTGAAACAGTCACCAAGGCCATTGACTAGGGGAAGGTGGTCCACACAGTCTACCTGGACCTCGCAAAAGCCTTCGATAAAATACCCCACTCGGGCATTATAGATAAGCTCACCAGCTTAAATATAAACCCCTATGTCACTAGATGGGTTGCAAACTGGCTCAAGGACAGAACCCACATGGTTAGAATTGCTGGAGCCATGTCAGACTCCAAACCAGTTACAAGTGGTGCCCCACAAGGCTCAGTCCTGGGACATCTCTTGTTCAGTATATATTTCTCGGAGGTACAGGCCAACACGGAAGGACTGTGGCTGACCAAGTTCGCAGATGACTGCAAAATGGGCACCATAATTGACTCTCCAGCCGACACAAGCATCCTCCAAAAGGGCCTCATAGAAACAGACAACTGGTGCCAGAGCCATGGCCTCAAGCTAAACACCAAAAAGTGTATAGTCATCCCCTTTGGCAAAAACAAAGTGCCCACAAATTACCACATAGGTGGTAATCCATTACGTACAGAAGAAGTAATTAGGGACCTGGGGACCCAAGTTGATAGCAATCTCTCATTTGACAACCACGTGGCCAAAGTGGTTAGAAAAACAGTTTATATAGCCCACCTAATCATGAAGGGATTCACATCTAGATCAGGGGAGGTCATCGTGCCTCTTTACTCATCCCTCATCAGGCCCATAATTGAGTACAATGCCCCTTTTGGGATGTACCTTACCAGACACCTGCAGCAACTGGAAAGACTCCAAAAGTACCTCACCAAGAGGATCAAAGGGCTCAAACAGATTCCATATGCTGCCCGGTTAAAGAAACTCCAGATCTACTCAGTGGCATACCGCCTGCTCAGAGGCGATCTGTGCCTGACGTATAAAGCCATGTCCAACCCAGAATTAATGGACATGCTGCACCTCAGAAAATCCAAATCCCATCGAGCTACGCACTCGAGAGACTTGAACCTCAGTACTGAAATAAATAGGACATGCTGGAGGGACAGATTCATAACCCAGAGGCTCCCTTCACTCTGGAATAAAATCCCAGTCCAGATTAGGCAGAGTCTCTCATTGACTCTCTTCAAGAGGAATCTTGATGTGTGGATGGGAGATCGTAGGTTTACCCCGGGTATCACTTCTGTGTCACTGTTAGACAGAGGCACAGTATACTAACCTCGAAAAAGGACATAGCAAAATTAATTTAAAATGGGTGGTGAAAGCCAAACACACTCTGGCTAGGCTTATAAATGCCCTAGGGCAGATAGCCTAGTATGAACCTATGAACCTATGAATGTAACTTGGTTGAATCTACTACTATTGGTAATCAGAATAAATGTCATTAGTACAGAAATTGAAGACTAAATAGATACTGGAAAATAGCCAGCCTTGAATCAGTCATGAAAATGTGGAAGCACATGCCTGGGGTACAAATTCCTGTGGTTGAATCCATAGTGGAAATTGGAGACCCCATAAGATCACTGATTTCATGAGTGGACACAGCTGTTGAAGAAATGAGTGGCATAACCTTATTGATGTCCATTGCATGCTGAACCCTATGCATGTTATCGAACATGGACAGTATAACAATAAATAAATAGTACTGATGGCTATGTAAATGATGTCCC
This sequence comes from Protopterus annectens, assembly GCF_019279795.1. Classification (NCBI taxonomy): domain Eukaryota; kingdom Metazoa; phylum Chordata; order Ceratodontiformes; family Protopteridae; genus Protopterus; species Protopterus annectens. Next base: position 1,689,870,608 of record NC_056726.1, read on the forward strand.
TTTTGGTATGATCTCATTCTAATGCATGGAAAATTAACAGAGTTATTAACCAAAAAAGGGTTTGATGGTCAGCAGGCAGAGAGTAAAAAGAATGCACTGATCTGTATATATTAGAATACAACTTTAAGATAACATCCTTCAAGTGAGTGGTAGTGCTCTACAGTTAGTAAATCTAACTGACTACCTGTTAAAGTTAGGGCCTTCCTCCTTTTAAATTCACTGATATACAGATGTTTAATGCCCACCACTAAGGATTAGGCAAGGGGGAACACTGTTGAATAGAAGATTCACTTTATCAGTAGCATAAATGTCTTTCAAAAGTCTTGCCTCAACAACTTAGAATAGTCCATCCATTTATCACCCCCATTTTCCAATTTTTACACATGGGTTTGGGGTGTCACATCAACACTGACAAACAACTAGACCCAAGGTTCATACAACTAGGGGGCTAGCCCTGCAGCAGTTGTTCTTCCATACCACACACATGCACACACTTAAATAACATTCCACAAAAATGGAGACTCTGATAATTCAAATAATTTCATAAAACTTATATAAAACAATTGATAAAAACAAGTGTAGGTGGTGCTCCAAGACAGGTTAAAAAGGGAGTTATGACAACAACCTCCTACCTAAAAACTAAAATTATTTTTTGCATGACTAACAGTTCAAGGGCTAAATTGTAAAGGAAAATTTATGGATTGGTTTTAACATTGTAAATATGTAAATCATTTTCTGTTTTCATACTCTTAAAAGTTTTGATGAGTTCTGTTTAGTTGCATGATGCCAAGACTTCGTATATTTACTTGTATGCTTTTTTACATTCTCGCGTGTGCAACAGATATGCTTTCTACTGACTTCTCTATTTAACATGTTACACATTGTATAATCGGCTTTCATTTTGTTCATTACTAAGGCTCAGGTGATGTTTGAAAATAATTCATGGACCAGTGCAGCTTCCCTGTAATCAAAAGTAAAATAAAATAAAAGTAAAGTAAAATAAATAGAGGTCAATTATTCTAATTTTAATAACTATAGTAAAATAAAGTAATCAGGCAGAAAGAACATAAAAACAGCTGAATTTTATACAGATAATTAGTTAAAAATGGAGGGTAAAAATGTGATTGTAACACCCAGGGGGTGGTATACATGTCATAATTTTTGTCATGTGGTAGATTCTATACTAGGAAAATGGAAAGAAAATGTAGTAAAACAATTCAAGAGCACATTTATGATATCATACAAAAAGATGAAAGTAATGCACATAACAGGCATTCTTTGGGCTATGAAATTAAAAAAATCTTTTTTATACTTAATAAGGCATCCATGGACAATGGTTGTGTTGGGGGATGGGTCCTTGGATCTTTATATTTGAACAGACAAGAATTAATGTGGTAATTGCACTTAAATGCTACAATTCCACTGGGTTTAAATGATTGAGTTGCTATTAACAGTGTATTACAGTTAAGATATTCTAAGTTATAAAAGTACGTGGCATACATTTTAGTATTCTTGATATCTTACATTGTATTCTATATTAATTTATAGCTTTTTAAATAATATACAATGTTTATATACAAATTAAATGGAAAAACATTTCAAATTATGACGTATTTACATTCTATATTATTATCATTATATTAAATGATTTCATTAATTTTAGTAACATCACTTCAAATGAGAAAGCATTATCAGCTGATTAATGCAATACGTGATTAGACACTATTTAAATTCAATACTTCAGTTAAAGGCAATTTTACTTCTGAAGATGCCTCAATTAATTTGTGAGACGATGGTGCTAAAGCTTGAAATGAAGTCTTATTTTATTTGATTTGATCAATTCCTGAGTGTTGCTTTAATTACATGCCTTTGATAGTTGGATTCTGGTCTAACACATCTATATTTAAGTTGTGTTTTTCCTATATTTACTATATCCTGCCAGAGATATAATGGCAGGCCAGAATCCAAAATTCAGTTCTCCTCTCTACACATGTGCCTAGGCTGCTGTGGCATGAGCTTCAAAGAGAAGAAAACAAGCAGCCTGGCATCAAAAATACTGAGGATTTACTTGTCTCCCAAAATTAAACAGCCTACAGTTCTGAAAAAAAAAACAACTTTATCAAAAACATAATTATATACAGAATAAAGTGTTGAGGTGGGTTGTAGGGAGTGAGGGAGGGAATGGCTACTGCAGCCATGATTTTAAACATCTAGTTGTATGGTAAATGCAACTTACACAACAGTACTATGTTCATCAGAATCACTGCTGTGGTAGTCTAAAGCTACATGGGTAGGTTACCTTATCTTATCCAACCTGTGAGGAGGAAAAATTAGGCCCCAGGAACCTCTAGAGTATGTTCCTGGTAAAGTCATGTCTGCACCTGGTAAGGAATCCAGTTTGTCATGCTTTGTAAAGGTATATACAGAGTACCATGTAGATGCTTCTAGAATGCTTCTAGAGTCCACCTCTTTCCAGTATGCCATTGAAGAAGATAAGGCTCTAGTAGTATGTGCCTAGAATGTGCCTTGATTCTGCTTGGAACAGCTTTATCATGGTAGGAATAACATAAGCAAATTGCAAAAAGGGAACACTATCTGGAAAAAGTCTGCTTTGACACAGGTTGTCCATTTTTCCCATCATGGGAGATAAACAGCAGTTAAGCTTTCCTTAAAGACTTAATTCAGTCAAGATAATACCTGAATTGCTTGTGCATGTCCAGAATATAAAGAAGTCCTTTCTCCCTGGTTTTTGAATAGAAAACAATAAGATTGATGGCTTGATTCAAAGCATCTCTAGAACAACTTTTGTCATGAATGAGGGATCTGTTCTTAAATTACAACTATCCCAGGGATTCATGAAGCTCGGCGCAAGGACGGCGTTAGGCTTGTGCCGACCGTGCGGCTTAGAGATGGCGCAGTAGCGCCATATATATATTAATGAAGACGCGCTGCCGCCACATCCATGTGCATAGGAAATGTGCACGAGTGCAGGGGGCATGTCCAAGCGCCCTACGCAGGCGTGGACTTGTCGGCTGCTTACATGCAACCTAAAATGCTGAATACTACAGCCTGCCTCTAATAGTAATCACACTTGTCAGTGTCCGTGGATACTGAAATGTATGCAAAGGCAGTTTTGTGAACACAAAAAAAGAAGCAAACACAAATGCACATAGCTGAGTATTGAGTCCCCATCCCTCAAGCAAATGACATTTAAAACCCAGTGCCCATATTCTATTGTAGTGTTGATAGTTATACCAAGTGGAAAATGGATGCTTGCTGTGTTAGTGAAGTGTTGAGTCATGTGTTCGGGAAACTATGAACCATGGGTATACATATCAATGAAGCAGAACACCAATAGTGTGGTGGTTAGAGCACCCGCCCAACAAAAAACCATTAACGGTTAAAGTTTGACTCTAGCACATATCATTTTCCGTGTGGAATAATTGTCGCTCTGCTGTAAAGCCAACATTTAAAAATGTCAAAGTGAATGTATGTATCACATGAGACTGTTAACAAGAACCCATCAATCAAAGTGGTACTGTCATAATGAATAAGGCACAAGTAAGCACAGATGAGCTGCAGGAAACATATGTAAGGCACAGTAAGTATAGGCAATTGTGCCTGCGTGGGTGTAAGCAGCTCCCAGCATAGGAAATGTAAGTTTGTCCATACAGACGTAATATATACACACACACACACACACACACACACACACACACACACATATATATATATATATATATATATATATATATATACATATATATATATATACACACACACACACACACACACACACACACACACACACACACACACACACACACGCACACACACACACACACTCATACACACACACACACACACACACACACACACACACACACACACACACACACACACACACACATATATATGTGTATATAGATACATGTCTACATACATTATCTATATATATATATATATATATATGTATGTATGTATATATATAGAATGAACATCGTAACAATACAGCTTACATAAGGGATGTGAAGGAAATTGAGAGCAAGTATAGTATTATACAGTGCTGTCAGCGTATGTCATAAAAAGCTGCACAGGTGTGAGCAGAGCACTGCCACTCAAAATACAGGCATGGTTTTACCAGTGGGAATATCATCATTGAATTGCTAAGTCTACTTTACACACAGACGGAATGTAGGCCATGCTGGGCCCACCAAAACTTTTTAAGCACAAATGGCTGTACCCATAACACAAAGAAAGGCACGTATGTGGAAATATACATGGCAGGAGACCCTGTGAATACACGAGGTGAGACAAAATGTGTGTAGGGCCCCAAACGCTCTGAAGAGGGCAATGTGTAAAGGTATGTTATGGCTGCGATAACAAGTGGATAATGGATGTTATGCGTGTAAATTCAACACGGGTGGGATGGAGGAACTATGGGTATGCAATTATGCATCCAAGTGTGCCAGTGTTGGCTGGGCTGGTTCTTATGGACCGCCCCCTGGAGGTCAGCTAGTTCGTAATAGGTATATATGCATACACACATGCAGACAACAATATGTTGCAGTATATTCTCTGTAACACACATATTCCATTTGTTAACATAAGTAATATGAATATGCACATGCAAACATCGACAGTGGATAGACTAATAGGCTGTGCAGAAGAGGGACAGGTGGAATCACACAGTATCACATTCAAATTACCATTGGTAATCCGTACATGAACAAATTGTGACATCTGCCCACTGTATAACGTGCTAAATACCAATTACAAGATAACTGGAGTGAAGTGTCAGTGTCACAATGAATAAGGTACTAGTATGCTGGTAAAGCATATATAAACACCATTACACATGTGTAAGTGCGTATGAGCGGGGAATGTATTGGTCTACATACACACAGATGTATGTGTATATATATATATATATATATATATATATATATATATATATATATATATATATATATATATATATATATATATATATATATATATATATATATATATATATATATATATATATATATATATATATATATATATATATATATATATATATATATACATATATATATATATATATATATATATATATATATATATATATATATATAAGACAGCAGGATATGAATATACATGCATATGCATGCATATGCAGATATATTAAATATACATATGTATATGCCTAGGTTATGTTACAGCAGTTACGGGTAACATATGTTCCGACCGGGCATATGTTGGTGGAAGGTCCAATAAAAAAACGTCTACCTTCCACCCACCCCACCCCCCAGCTAGGCCGCTGAGACATACAGACACGCAATAAAGGTAAATGCACCACTGCTTCCCAGACCACCGGCAGAAAACTACCAGTGGGAGAGATCTACAAGGTCTACCCTTTAAACATGGAAATTCTGTTCTTCTAGGCAAGCCCAGTAATGATTGATGCGACCAGGATGTATCTGTACACAGAACAGTAGGCTGTGCAAGCCTGGTATCACATGGGTTGACACAACGTGCGACATTTGTCCCGACACGGGGAGAGTGGGCAGTGTGTAGGGGTGGGTTCATACCCCACCTGCACTCACAGTAAGGATGAGTGCTGTAGAGGAGTGTCAGGTAGTGGAACTATGGGTATGTGATTATGGGCCTAGGTGTGTAGGTGTTGGCTGGCAGAGACGTATTAGGACTGCCCCATGGATCTACGTCATATTCTGATGTGGGTATAGCAGATGCCCATACCTCCCAAACCTTAAGAGCACATCTACTGGATAGTCTGTAAATCATTGGGGGAACACATAGGGACTATATCATTGACCTGTCCCCGATTACCATGGACGTCCATGATTACGAATCATAATCTAACATAGTCCCAACTAAATCCCCCTAAAACTAGTGATATTAGGACAGGTTGCAAAATACAGGTAATGAATAATGACAGCATGTAAGAGTCATAAACAGCATGTATCTCAGACAATAATGTGTATGTATACATATGCTCTGGCACTGTCAATGTGTCAGGTTAATAGCACCAAACATCAAAATGTGCCCATGAGGGTGTTATGCAGTGTCCCTGATTCAGTGATCACTCTTCCCCATTCATATGAGAGGTCTGCTAGTGACGGAAAGTGCATATTCCTGCTGACTATCTTAGAAAGATGATAGAATAATAGGTTGGGGTTAACATCTGTCCACCTTTGCGAGGGACTCTACCCTTTGGGAAGGTATGTCCTGCAAAATAAATGGACTTATGGCAAATGTCCTGCGATTTAGGGCAAAGAATTCCTAAATTGCATGTAGTAGTTGCATAAAACAATTATTTTGTATCTGGAACACATAAATGTTATAAAAAACTGTATAAGCAACTATAATGCTACAAGAATACTCTTTTATTTAGGCAAATCAGTAAAGTACTCTCCTTTCTACTGGCTGGGGGTATGTGTTGCCCTGCAAATTCTGACATCTCTACATACAGATCCTATAGGGTGGCCACCTTTCCAAATGGCCAAAGTGGGACATGTTCTGTAGAAATGTCAGACTTTCCAGGACGAAACATACCTACAGCTGCGCATAGTACAGAATTATACTTATTTGCACAAATAAAAGATAGTCTAACAACATTTTAATTGCTTATGCTACTTCACATAACATATAGAAGTGTCATATATAAAATAACTGTTTCATGTAACTATTAAAGAAACGTAGAATATAATATTGTCCTGTAAACAGAACATTTGCTATGTCTTGATTATTTCCACAAGACACAACTGCCTAAAGAGGGACTTTCCCTCGCAAAGTGGGACAGTGTTAACCCTAAAGCCTCACCTTGGACAATTTACAAGGTGGCAAACCTACAATAGGTATGCGCTAGCATGACTCGGCAGACGGATGTGGCTCCCAAGAGCCAATTACTTGTCTGTATTGAAGAGTATCAGTACCCATGTATCGGCCAGATGAGAGCAGATTGTATGAGGACCACACAAATAAAATGATTAATTCACTGGACAGGCCGCCGATACCATACAGTTGAACCCCATTCCGTCACCTAATGGGCAGCCATTCCCGATACTGTAGTCATGTAGTCCGATGTAATAGGTATCACAAGGTAATATTGTGGTCATCTCTCCCACCCAGGGGTGTGAGTGACACATGCAAGCAACAATGTTGGTGCATGTGCAAGTGCGTGAGCGAGCGGCTGTAAGCGTGATTGGTGACCAGTATGTGAGTATTGCACTAGCAAAGCAATGTAGAGGCTAACCAAGTGTAAGAAGCTATAACCAGAGTTCAGCAGTGCTTAACACCGTGCAAACTCATGCACAACTGCTCCAAACTGCTTTAATGTGCCTTACTCCATCCGTATCCAATGGGCATGTTCTGCCCTGCAAGCAAATGAACGTCCTTTGCAAGGGTTGGAACCAGGACCCTCAGCACACAGCTAATGTGAATTACCAATACACCATGGAAGATATATAGACAACAGACAGTAACACAAACATATCACACAGCACAGTCATTCAGCAATATAGGAATGTACCGTCAGATATGTCCGGACCACTGGTGTTTGCAGACCTGGCCTTCATGTGCTTAAGTGTGTGAGCATGGCCAATGTGACCATTCAGTATGTTGTCAACTGACATTGCCATCAAGTGTGTGAGCATGGCCAGTATGGCCAGCTGTATCACATGTGTTACATGTCTAGGTAGTCTGTAATGTGGTGCTGACCTTTGTGTTGTACACTGACAGGTGGTATGCTGAGTCCGCAGGGTATCCATTGGTCATATGGCATTGACTGTTGCTACATTTCTGCATAGCGGAGGGACGCCCGACTGTATCTACATTCCTACACAGGAGATGAGGGGCACACCTGACTGTTGGTATATGTGTACGTTGGATGGGGTGCACACCTGACACATGTACACATTTGCTAGTACTGTACTGGTATGTCAGGCACTCAATTTCAGTGTGTAGACCTACCTATTGTGCAGGCTAGAGGCATACCAGTGTACTACAGATCTTAACCAGGAAAGGAAGCGTGTTACCAGGAGCGCAGAGAAGGTGGTGCTTCTTCGGGTATAATCCACAAGCCAGGCTGAGGAAGGCAAATGATCCTTGGTTAAAAAACAAGCAGGTGGTGCTTCTCAGAGTATAATCCACAAACCAGGCTAAGAAAAAATGAGCAGTACTTTTATTGAAAAACCAAATAACGTAAAACGCTACAAAAGCGTTTTTCGTTCAGCACAGTGTCTGAACTTCTTCAGACAAACACCAGCGTTCCCAACGGCTTGTGTTTAAATAATACATTAATTATGATGTCATTAATTTCTGATTTGATTAAACAAATTGGTTTAACTTAATTGAAAAGCCAAGCTCTATCTGTTAAATATACAAACCTGAAAAAACAGTACAAATCAAAATGTTTGACTGTTCTCCATTACACTTTGCATTTCAAATACGAACCAACAGTAAAAACAATAATAGTAACAGATTCCTATATCATATAAGATGTACTTTCAGGATTTTATATGATATAGGAATCTGTTACTATTATTGTTTTTACTGTTGGTTCGTATTTGAAATGCAACGTATAATGGAGAACAGTCAAACATTTTGATTTGTACTGTTTTTTCAGGTTTGTATATTTAACAGATAGAGTTTGGCTTTTCAATTAAGTTAAACCAATTTGTTTAATCAAATCAGAAATTAATGACATCATAATTAATGTATTATTTAAACACAAGCCGTTGGGAACGCTGGTGTTTGTCTGAAGAAGTTCAGACACTGTGCTGAACGAAAAACGCTTTTGTAGCGTTTTACGTTATTTGGTTTTTCAATAAAAGTATTGCTCGTTTTTTCTTAGCCTGGTTTGTGGATTGTACTCTGAGAAGCACCACCTGCTTGTTTTTTAACCAAGGATCGTTTGCCTTCCTCAGCCTGGCTTGTGGATTATACCCGAAGAAGCACCACCTTCTCTGCGCTCCTGGTAACATGCTTCCTTTCCTGTTTTTTTTCGTAGTGTGCTGCAGCTTGTTTTGGTACTACAGATCTTAGCCTTAATTACCAACATATTAGTTTCTGACTTCCTAGCCTTCAAAACCTACATCCAACTGCCTGGCCTGCTGTAGTCTGTCTGTGTGGGGTTGTCGGAAGGGTTACTCATAGGGCACATTCAGAGGCCATAGTTCAGCATTTGCTTGTGTCGGTCTACCCCTGCCCAGCTGGTTGAGACTTGTGTGGGCTGTATGGACACACATGATTCTCAGCCCATTACCTGCAGTGGGTTATGACACCCTGTGTACTACTGGCTACTATGGTGACCCTCGTATGTGCTACAGATGTCATGGTGCCACACTATGGATGTCTACTGTCTGCTGCCTTAACATTCGGCCACCAAATTCCCTTGCATGCTCACATCTATACCATAGCTACAGGTACCAACACATTCTAATACAACTGCCAATTAGTAGTTTGATTGACTTACCTTGAGGGTGTGCCAGACCTGAGGATAGTGCTGGAGGGCTGCCTATGTCAGATGCACATAGTGCACTCCCTATACATGGCTGAGCACAGGTAGTGTCATGTTTGGCATCCCTTTTACTGTCTCTGCAAGTCAGAGACGGTGACATTCTCTGGGTCACTACTGTGTTAGTGCATATGCTATGTGTTGCTTCTTTGCCAAGGCCAGGTCATACTGGGCATGCCTCCTTCCGCCTACTGGGTCCGGCTCAGATTGTTCCTCCTCCGAGTCACTCTGTGCCTGTACAGGCCTTGGCATTGGTGGGGGGCTGTGTGGCCCTGCCCCATGCTGTTCCTTTTGCAGCTGTTTCCGCAGGATCATATTGTGTAGCATAGCACATACCATAACAATTTGGGTGCATGTAGCTGGTGAATAATGCAAGGCTCCACTGGATGTGTCCAGACGCTGGAACCGTGAACTGAGCATCCTAAACACACACTCTATTATATGTCTGGCCTGTGCATGTGCCTCATTTTGGCATTGTTGTTCAGGTGTGTGTGCATTTCTGATTGGTGTCATCAGCCACGGTTCCAGTGGGTACCCTACATCCCCCACTAAGTGACCGTAGGGGATGTCCATATTGGCAAAGCTGTGATACAGCTGCATCAGATGCCATATATCGGAATCGTCATAGCTTCCAGGGCAGCCAGCACACACATTCAGTATAATGCCCTGGGCATCGCATATGACCTGGCAGTTGATGAAGGGGATGCCCCTGCAGTTAATGTAGGCCCTACCCTGCTCACTGGGTGGTGCTTTGATGCATACGTGCATGCAGGCTATAGCACCCACTACCCCAGGGTAGTCTGCCATTTGGTGGAAGAGACGCATATTGCTGGTCAACACCTCACGTGTGTTGAGGAAATGTACATGCTCACTGGCATGTGGTGACATGGCATCCAGGAATTGGTGGAATACCCTGGATGCAGATGCCTGTGAGATCCCCATGATATCCCCAGTTGTGCTTTGGGAGGTACCTGTGGCTAGTATACCTAGGCCTACACATACCTTGGTATCCACTGGGATGTGTTCCCCTCAGCCTGTTCAGTGTGTCAGGTGTGGCCAGCACAGCTCAACAATCTGCTGTAGGAGGTCTCTATCCACCCTATAACACTCCACTATCTCCAGCTCATGTAGCCCCTGGTAGGTTACCCTGGGTCTGTACAGTCTTCTGTGTTTCCTCACTGAGGGTTATTTGGCAGCATTTGCATCCTCACCACCCTCAGCCTCTTCCACATGTTGGTTTATGTTTCCTGCTGCAGCCCTTCACATTTCATAGGTTTGTTTGTAAAAATTTCCCTGCATGTATACACCGGTGGTGTAGAGTGTGGAAAAACCCGAGGGGAAGGTGCTTGCTCATTTTATCATAGTGTTCTGGGCTGGGCTGGTCTGCTGGGCCTGTAATCTGCTGATTCTGATAAATATCACCGGTTTGTCCAGCTTGTTCACCTTGATTACTCTCCTACTGCTGTTGCCCTTCCCAATTGCACTAGGCAGTTATAGATACACCCCTTGATTAGGCGTGCTAAGCTAGGAGCAATCCTGAGACACAGGGCTCCAATCCACGTACAGTATGCCTGACACACCCTCTCCATGATTTCACCTATATTTGAGTCCTGCACTCGGCTATCTATACACATACACTCTTGGGACCCGCATCACACCCTGGGGATAAACGGGATTCATTATTTTCTGCCTCGTTTGCATAGTATTGTCTTCTAATGCATAGTGATATGACCCATACTGAGCCTCCCCAAAAATAACCACTGCTTACTGTCGCACAGACCCGAACACATCTGGTTAAAAGTGCCTTACTATCACCGTATTCAATGTCCCTTGTTCTTCCCAGCAACAAAACAACCGGCCTCTGCACGGCTCGAAACCAGGACACTGCACACCAAATGCACTTTACCACTAAGCCATGGCAGATATACATACATCTGAGGTTATCGTGTACAGATCATCCAGCACAGTCATTCAACAGTATATGACATGTATTTCATCATGTAGATATCTGTGTGCTAATGTCCACATATATGTATATATATATATATATATATATATATATATATATATATATATATATATATATATATATATATCCATATATATATATATATATATATATATATATATATATATATATATATATATATATATACACACACATATACATATGCACACACATACGTAGATATAGAATATATATCTCAACAGCGAACCACGTGCACCAAAGCATTAGACAAGAATGAAAAGGAAACCACATGCGCCTCCTGCATCATGTACTGGTGTTAATATCAAGGCACAAAATCCTGGTGTCTGACAGACCAAGTGACTCCAAATGATTTAAACGCAATTTATTTCCACTCAAGCCACAGCGTTTTCGCTACTGAACCTTCAGTAGCTTCCTCAGAAACAAGCAAAAAGCGCGCTAGCTTTTCAAATTTAAACGTAGTAAGTGACATACATATACGTCACTTCCTTCAATAAATAGTTTAAAGTAAAATACAAAAACATACAATGATTAAAAACCATAACGTCTCATAGGACAACGAAGGAGGGTAAAAGATGCCTTGTAACATCATGCCTAATCAAAAGGTAAATTTTAACCATGAAAAGAAGATTTTCAAACAACTTCGATGGTCAAATCTAAGATAGTATTTATAAAACCAATTGACCTTTATACTTCCATTCCCCACCAAGAAGCTGTTGAATGGGTTGAATTAATGTTAAGGGACCTAAAGGCGTCACATGATGATATTGTCATTGTTACAGAGCTATTAGACATTTTTGACAAACAGTACTATTTGCAAAAGCAGGGAATCGCTATGGGCTCACCTTGTGGTGGCAGTGTAGCGAACTTCTTCGTTGCCTACTGGCAGAAAACTTTTTTGTTGAGTAACCCTATGTGTAAAGAACCGGTGAGGTTCTACACCCGATTTTTAGACGATATTTTTATTTTACTTCATGGTGAAGCCAATTTAGCTGACAAATTGGTTACTTATATGAATAATACTACTGAGTTTTTTAAATTTACATACCAGTTTTCCACTAATGAGATTGACTACTTGGACGTGAAGCTTTCTAAGGACTTGCAAAACAATAGATTTAAATCATCAATTTTTAGGAAATCCACCTATTGCAACTCCTTCCTTCACTTTTCAAGTAGTCACCCATGGAAACAAAAACGATCGATTGTAAAAGGCCAGCTTGTTAGAGCGGCTCGAATGTGTAGCACTACACTGGCCTTCGACAAAGAATGTTCGTTTTTGAAGGAATTATTCATTAACCGTGGGTACCCTGAAGAGCTTGTGGTAGAGCTTATTGTGGAGGTCAATTTTAAAAGATCTACCGGCTTCTACAAACCACTTCTTGCAGACAATGAAAACGTATGTACAACTAATGCCAGTGTTTTGCCGAATGAACCTGATGAGAACATTCGTCTTCCACCTACTCAAATGATTACCAGAACAACTCAACCTAACTTTTTGGTAAGTTTTATCGTAACATTTAACAATGATTCTGATTCCATCTGGTCTATCATTCGGAAAAACTGGCACTTTATTAAATGCAACCCTCTACTATTGGAGAAATTGGGGATGTACCCATCGGTAGTATACAAAAGGGGGACCAATTTAAAAGAACTACTTCAGAGGAATATGGATTGTGATCCATTGTCCAGGCAGAAAGGTACTTTCATTTGTGGGGCTTGTAACTGGTGTAAAATGCTAAAAACAGGCAACTCTTTCCTGGTGAGGAACAAGAAATTCTACATCAACCATAAATTTAATTGTAACACGAAGTCTGTTGTTTATGTGGCCTTGTGTCACTGTTGCCCAGCGTTTTACATTGGAAAGATGGACCGCAAACTTCATGAGCAGATTTACCAACACGTCTATGCCATTAAAAATAAAAAATGTGAAAACGCTTTGGCCAAACACATCATTGGCCACTCAGGGCATAGCTTTCAGTTTATGGCCATTGACCACGTTCCCCACAATATGAGAGGTGGACCTTACTCTTTAGTCCTGGAATCTCGCGAATTAGAATGGCAAATCAAACTAGATGCCTTTGCAGTTCCTGGATTAAATGAAAATTGCAACATTTCCTCTGTATCTAAGGTGAGGTATGGGTACATACACACATACTTTTTGTACCATGAGGAACACATACATTTAATATTCCACCATTGTCATCCTTGTGGTGACTTCTTGACAGCTGTTCATCCCCACTTGCATGGCTATTTAGTAGAAAAAAGTTTTTTACAAGACACCCGAGCAACATTCATTTTTAAAAGTAGGGGCATGGCTTATTAAGTAAAAATCTTGCTAGATTTCCCTGTTGGTTTATATTTCCCTTGAATAACTTGCAAGTGGAAAGTGGTTTTGTATAGTTATACTTGTTCTAGGATCATGCTTAAATTGCGATATATAACTTTATACTTACATCTATGTGATTTATTGTTTTTAAACTTTAACATTTAAACACATTACCTATCTTTGATACTCGTGTTGGCTAGGCAGGTTGACTTGTAATACGATCTTTTCCTTGATTGTGAGTTATTAAGATGTTTTTTATTTGGTTTTATAAATACTATCTTAGATTTGACGTGGATTCTGGATTGTGGATTCTACCTGTTAATATCAAGGCAAGTGTGTTTGTGTGCATCACATGGGTTCAGACTGTATTCAGGGTAGGATTAGGGCTTACTGACATTACTCACCATGCCTATTGCCGAATGTATGGGTATGTCTTGCCAACCCAGTCTCTTGGCCGATTATGACATTTATGGCCACTATATAGGAAAACAACAAAACACGCTCCTCAACACATCCAGTAGCTAACCACTCACATCACATAGGATATGACTGCCAAACACACACACCTGTCATGCTCTGGAATAGAGCACCTACCTGTCTATTCTATCACAATACAGCATTACGCAGTTACAGAATGCGCTACCGAGATTACTGGGACACAGTACTCCCTGAGGTGTACTTCTAAGTGGGTGACATCAGCAATGGTAAAGTCGGCGATAGGGATTGTATGGAATGTGAGCAGTCTAAAAGCATTATTCTGTCCCCAGGCAGATGGAGACACACACACACACACACACACACTGTTAGCATGTCTGGGATTAGAATACCGACCTAACTACCTTATCACACTACAGCATTACGCAGTTACAAAACGCTCTACCGAGATTACTGAGACACAGCACTCCCAGAGGTGTACTTCTAGGTGGGTGACATCATCAACATTGGCAAAGACAGCGATAGGGATTGTATTGAGTGTGAGCAGTCTAAAAGCATATTTCTGTCCCCAGGCGGATGGAGACACACACACAGTTGGCATGGCTGGGACACAAACACATAGTTGGCATGGCTGGGATTAGAACACTGATCTAATTACCTTATTATACTACAGCATTATGCAGTTACAGAACGCGCTACCAAGATTATTGGGATACAGCACTCCCAGAGGTGTACTTCTAGGTGGGTGACATCATCAGCATTGGCAAAGTCACCGATAGGGATTGTATGGAGTGTGAGCAGTCTAAAAGCATTATTCTGTCCCCAGACAGATGGAGACACACACACACACATACACACCCACACACAGTTGGCATAGCTGGGATTAGAACGCAGACTTAACTACATTATCACACTACAGCATTACGCAGTTACAGAATGTGCTACAGAGATTACTGTGACACAGCACTCCCAGAGGTGTACTTCTAGGTGGGTGACATCATCAGCATTGGCAAAGACGGCGATAGGGATTTATGGAGTGTGAGCAGTCTAAAAGCATATTTCTATCCCCAGGCAGACAGAGACACACACGCACACAGTTGGCATGGCTGGGATTAGAACACTGACCTAACTACCTTATTATACTACAGCATTACACAGTTACAGAACGCACTACCGAGAGAAGTGAGACACAGCATTCCCAGAGGTGTACTTCTAGGTGGGTGACATCATCAGCATTGGCAAAGTGGCGAAAGGGATTGTATGGAGTGTGAGCAGTCTAAAAGCATTATTCTGTCCCCAGGCAGAGACACACATACACAGTTGGCATGGCTGAGATTAGAACACTGACTTAACTACCTTATCACACTCCAGCATTACACAGTCATAGAATGCGCTACCAAGATTACTGGGACACAGCACTCCCAGAGGTGTACTTCTAGGTGGGTGACATCATCAGCATTGGCAAAGATGGCGATAGGGATTGTATGGAGTGTGAGAAGTCTAAAGGCATATTTTTGTGCCCAGGCAGACGGAGACACACACACACACACACACACACACACACACACACACACACACACACACACAGACACACACACACACACACACACACACACACACACACACACACACACACACACACACACACAGTTGGCATGGCTGGGAATTGAACACTGACCTAACTACCTTATTATACAAAAGCATTACACAGTTACAAAATCCACTACCAAGATTACTAGAATGCAGCACTCCCAGAGGTGTACTTCTAGGTGGGTGACATCATCAGCATTGGCAAAGTCTCCGATAGGGATTGTATGGAGTGTGAGCAGTCTAAAAGCATTACTTTGTCCCCAGACAGACAGAAACACACACACAGTTGGCATAGCTGGAATTAGAACACCGACCTAACTACCTTATCACACTACAACATTAAGCAGTTACAGAACGCACTACCAAGATTACTGGGACACAGCACTCCCAGAGGTGTACTTCTAGGTGGGTGACATCATCAGCATTGGCTATGTCGGTGATAGGGATTGTATGGAGTGTGAGCAGTCTAAAAGCATTATTCTGTCCCCAGGCAGATGAAGACACACACACAGTTGGCATGGCTGGGATTAGAGCACCGACCTAACTACCTTATCACACTACAGCATTACACAATTATAGAGCACGCTACCAAGATTACTGGGACACAGCACTCCCAGAGGTGTACTTCTAGGTGGGTGACATCAACAGCATTGGCAAAGACGGCGATAGGGATTGTATGGAGTGTGAGCAGTCTAAAAGCATATTTCTGTCCTCAGGCAGATGGAGACAAACACACACGCCAGTGGTGGGATCAGGACAACTGCCTATCTACAGACCACTATTACAATACTACATAGATATGAGCCGCGCCACAGACTACACCTTTCAAGACTGTCAATATGACCTTCTATGAATGAGGACATTGACATGGATGCTGGCAGTTACGATTTACATACCTGTGAACCTGTGTGTTTAATGTAGGAATCCATCCTGAAGTGGAGTATGGCCATGTTTTGACTGGACGACTACTATCGTTATACAGGGTTACAATGGCCAAGCCCATACACATAGAGGCACATAACCGACACAAGGTGTTACTGGGCATGTTCACACACTTAGTAGCATACGGCCGTTTGGAATGCACTATGTGTCCATCTACACAATGTTATACTGGGCATGCTCACACACTTAGTAGCACAGAGCTGTTTTGTATGCACTCTGATTCTAAACACGGAAGGGCACAGTGGCCATGCTATTATAGTTAGACGTGAACAAGACATTGTAATGGACTCTGGTGTCAATAGTTGTCATTGTTATCAGGAACGCTGCACTACATATATCTGACACCAGTCTTCTACACAACATCTGCTGCTGTCCGTCACCTTAGATGTACCAATCTATACCTGGCACACTACTACCAACCATGGTGATGTCCTGCCAGGAGTGGCTACTTCACCCATATAGTGCCATTCATAGTCGAATGTCCTGAGACCAGGTTAATACCCTGACACCTAGAGGACAACTGCATTGTATGTGTATGCTAAACAGTGCTAGATGTGTAGCGTTCGTAATCACAACTGCCCAATGTAGCTCCAACAATGGGGAATACTGACATCTGTGCAGTGAGGAACACCTGGCTGAAGACTCAGTTGTGCACAATAGCACTACCACCATATACCTCGGAAACAGACATGTGGGCCATAACACAGGTATGGACCACTCCAGGTGGTGGTGTCCCCATGTACATGAAGGCCACTCACATGTACTGACCAGTACACCCTCAAAGGGCATCACAGACATGTCAGGTGCAGATCACAATGTCAAAAGCCGCATTCTAGGATGTAGCCCTCTGACATCACCATGTCCTTGGACCAGCAACACACATCCATACATGTGGTAGGACATATAATAGTACAACACCATGTGACCCATGACCAGTGGACTGTACCTAGCTCTACATCAACAGTGCAGACCAACCATGTACTGACACAGTTGCATCATGTGTTATGCAATGCAATGATATCACTGTTCATAACCAGGTCGGCTGTACATATGACAGGGGCCCTGGGTCATATACAGCAGTAACAGATGACTGTTGCTGTATACCAGTAAACACCCTCATGTTTGGATATGACATACATGTACCTGCTGTGGATATGTACATGCCACACACACACACACACACACACACACACACACACACACACACACAGCACATATGTATATAGCATAGATGCTGCTGTCCTTTGTGCAGACAGGTGGCTACAGCCATTGCACACATGAACATGGAAGGTAGGTCCATGGCTGTTGAATGCTAACAGTACATAAGGTGTGATATCAATGTTGACTGAGTTAACATTCCCTCTGTACTAGTTACCCATGACAACTATCATATCATACAACAGTCCATGTGTCATGTATGTCATCACACAGGTCCACCGATTGCAATGCCTACAAACATGGCAAAATGACAGGAATGTAGGACTTACACACATGTACATCTAGTTGTGTGCGTTCACCTACTGTGCGTGCGCAGTAGCTGATGTTTGCAGATGATGTGTGTCTTACTACAACATAAAATTGCAACGAAGCCCCATCATTGCCAACTGTATATGGTGATATGCTGACAGTACAGTAAGAAGTACATCAGGTATGGACGAATGTGTGGACATAACTAAGTGGTGGGGCATCTTTGCAGATGGATATTTGCTGAGGACAGCTCACAGGTTTGTCACAAGCAGTCCTACAATAACATGTTGAAACACTAAGCTATGGTTCTGTTAATTGAAGGGGAACACATACAACCTACACAGCGATCAGGGTGTCACTGACTGTAAATCACTTGACACCTGTAACACTTAAGACCTCCCGTGTGCATATATCAGCACAATTGCCAAAGGTA
Source organism: Protopterus annectens (assembly GCF_019279795.1). Lineage (NCBI taxonomy): Eukaryota > Metazoa > Chordata > Ceratodontiformes > Protopteridae > Protopterus > Protopterus annectens. The sequence continues at coordinate 1,689,889,311 of NC_056726.1, forward strand.
GCCTCAGTACACATTGTAATGTGGGCAATACTGCTGCATGTCTGTCATACATATCATAAGATAGCAAGTGTTTGATTCACAGTACTGCCATGTGTGTTTGCTTGTGTGTCCATATATGTCACATCTGGTGTGGAATACATCCCAATTGTTACTCACTCTCCTGTACACTGTTGTAGAGATCTGTACATACTACATTGTAGAAAGCAAGACATAGGCAGGGGTGGGGTGTGTATCACACATGTGTGCTATCTGTATGTGCATGACATAGGTGCATTCAATTGTGGACTCCACAGTGTGTGCGTGTGTGTATGTATGTATGGCTGTCTGGTCCATGGAGTGAGGATGTATGTTACCATAGTGAACAGAAAGGACACCTAACCCCTTCAGGTGATGCAATCTACTACCCTGTTGATGCCATCAATCTTAGGCATTACTGACTAAATGTACATGTGTATTCTCTGTTTTGTGTCATGTAGGTGAACGGTACTGTAATGGTAATTACCACATAGGCAGGGGTCCTCACCTAAACACTATCAAGTGTGCGCGCATGTGTGTGTGTGTGTGTGTGTGTGTGTGTGTGTGTGTGTGTGTGTGTGTGTGTGTCACAGTGTCATTGACCCCATGAGTGTGGGCGTGTTACTATATGTCTGAATACATGTCTGCAAATACCTGTGCGTGTGTGTGTGTGTGTGTGTGTGCGTATGTGTGCGTGTGTGTGTGTGTGTGTGTGTGTGTAGTTGTGTGTTCGCATCCTGTAATGTGAATGTGTATTACTGCTACACAGTGAGGCCTCACGCTATCAACTACCCTTGTCATCAGCTAGACTGCTATGTAAACTCCCCGCCCCATGTAACTGTACCTGTGATGTCACCCAGTATGGGTGTCACGTCTCTAGCCACTGGCTTAGTACACAGCTCCTATGCTCCTGGATCAGTAGATGTGTAGAAATCTTTGGAATGTCAGCCTTTCTAACAGTGAGGTTGAGGCTACGAATAGCATGCTGGTATTGCCATACATACCTGTGAGTAGTCCACATTTACACATGGGAAACTAACTGCAAACACTGACACTCAATGGCACATGCAATTAGACCTGAAGGAGGGAAGCAGGACATCATGACCAACATGCTGTTACTGTTGTTACCAAGACACATACTGTGAACAGAAAACAATGCATTCTAAACCTGTACTACATGGTATGTCTGCTGCGTGTCAACAGTACACAACAATTGTAATCTACACTTATCTCCCTATTCTGTTCACCCTGTGCATCAGATCATATGAGCATGTCCCTGCACCGATTGTGTGGATGACAGGGATGCGGCTCAGGCATTATCATATGCACAGGGTCATAATGTTTGCTAGGGGCCTAGGCTGCACCAGTGGATGACATCATGTGTGTGGGTTAGGGCCTATGATCTAATTGGCCATGTGTGGTTGTTATGCATGTGTGTGTTGCAGTGCCCTACAGATGTTTCTGGTGTGTGCGTATATGTGTGCACACAGTTCTGCCATGTCTGGCCTACACAGGGGTATTATTGACAGCTCCAGACTGTACAGACCAGGTTTTACAGCTCACGGTGTCCGGCCATGGCCATGTGACCTGTGCCTGCCAGGGGTTGCACGGGTACTACCAGCCAGAGGTGCATGTTGGGTACTGTCCGATGACACATGTCCACTGGAACCATGTCCCTGTTGGGACCATCCAGGGCCATGTGCACATGGCCTGCTGTGTCCTGGTGTGATCAGTGCAGCACCAGCTGCACTGCTGCTGCTACCGCCATTATGGGAGCGGCCATGTGAGGTAGCTCATTCATGTAGACCTGCACCAGGTGACGTAGCTGGCCTACGTCCATGTGCCCTATGCCTCAATCCTACCAGATGTTCCAGCACAGACAGCTCACACTCGTGGATTGTCATGCCACGGTCAAGGATTCCAACCATGTCACCAATCATCTGTCCAAAACCTCAGCAATCTGCTGTTGAGCATTTGCCATTGCCTGGATGTTGTTGTTTAAAGAATGGATAGCAGCCCTCTGAAGCCTCTGCCCTTCTCTGTTCTGCCATTCAGCAGGTGTCTTTGCCACCATTACAGCCTGAAACATGCGTCTGCTGACACCAGCTGCTGCACTCTGTCCTGCAGGGGCATGTCAGTCAGAGTTCCTCCTACGAGCAGCACTGGCCGCATGCCTGTGTGGGCCATCTCCAGTCATTTGCCTGACACCATGGTGTGATTACACACCTTCCATAGCCACAACACTTTCCTGTTCCAAGCTACCACACACCAACTGTCCTTCCTCTATGGCCACTGGTGATGAGGTATGTGTTGGCATGAGATCTGTGTGCGGGGGTGAGGGGGATATAGGTGGAATGGCAACCAATGGCACAGATTCAGCCCCTGACAACCCTGCCTGTGCATCAAGCATATGTTCATCATCACTGCTAGAGTTTGTGGGGACACGAACATCAGATGGACCGCAGGAGGGTAACACACCTACATCACCTGTGAGGGCAGACAAAGACTATGCATTGCAATACAGACACACACAGACGCACAACATGCATGTGATATGACAGAAGGCATGCAACATGCACGTGATACAGCAGATGGCATGCAGCTCAGACAATAATAGTGGTGGTTATCATACATCCCTGGATTGCACACAACAGCATGCATGTGTCATAGCAGAAGCCATGCATTTCACACAATCATGGTCGTAAGCATGCATCCCTGTGTTACACCATGTGGACCAGCACAGGTTAACAGTATACATGGCTAATGTGTGGCATATGACCTTGACATTAACATGTAGTATGACATGTAATCTGCTGATGTGTGCATTGACATGCATACATGTTTAACACAATGGTGTCCTGTCACATATACAGTGGGGCAATGGTGTCACATTGCAGTGTTGTCTGTCTGCCCAACAGATAAAATGCACATTTAGCAGATGTGCATGACCATTGCAGGGTGTCATGAGGCATCTATATTGCTATACAGTGTGAAGTACAGACATAGTGCATACACAATACATATATACTGTGGATTGTGACCCACGTTGCTGAGGTGTATACACACTAAACCATGATGTGGAATGTGTGACACAGGTCACAGAAAGCCATACAGATGACACCCCTGCACATCTACAAACATATTTTAGCTGCCTGGCAACCATGTCCACACATGGCAGACTTGTCCCACATGACATTTGTGTACCACACACATGAGGTGTATGGCTGACAGTGATGTCCAACAGCAGCAAGGGAAATGTACTGCATCTGTGGCCTGATGTGGTTGTCTGTGTATGTATGTGGATGCTGTATAGGTGACTACTGGCATGCTGTTACACAGTCATGATGTTCAACGCATCTTATGTGGTCGAATGATGTTACGCCTCCACACGCTGTGCACAGGCCTATAGGATGTCTAGTGTTCCACATCTGCAATATAACCATTCAACAAAGGCTATACTTGGACCATGTGGAGCCAATGTACAACAGGGTGTACACACAAACACATTACATCTACTGTGTTGCTACATGTCTCTGGCCATCCTCCATGGCCATGTGTGAACATATGTTGGCCAAATGGTTGTAATGGCCATCTATCTCACATGTCTGTGTTGTCCCATATGACATACACCCATAGATGTCATATACTCCACTGTCCATGAGGGTATGCAGACAAAGGGTTGTATGTTTGGTATGGTGGGTATATTTTACGGTACAGTGAGACAATGTTGCAGCCGGCTTACTACATGTCATGGACATGTCAGGTGGCACATCACAATGTGTGCACTCATAGCAAGGGCATAATCCACACCAGTGAATCCTGTGGGCTGCCCATACTCCAGCTCACTGTGTAGTACTGTTTGTGTACCCTACATGTGTAGTACATGTTCCTACATTGAACAACACCTCCACCATTGTATGCACAGCTGTCCACACATCTAGAAATGACAGTTTGTGAGGTTTCATGTCGGTGTTTCACATAGTTTGTAAGTATTGCACATGGGTAGCCATTGTATTGGATTGCAGATGCGACCTGTATATTGTGACAGGACCAAACATTATGTGTACATGTGTTAAATGGCCACATGGTGAATAGATCTGTGCATTAACATGCCTGATACTTATAACTGTCTCACCTGCAACAGGCCGCTGTCTTTGCAGAGTGCCAGAGGTACCTATATAGGGGTGACACAGTAGTATGATCATTATCCACACCTTTATGACAGCTACAGGGTGCAATGTGCATGTTAACACATTTGCCAGTACAATAGGATATACTATGGAGTATGCACATGTGTGCATACACAGAGTAGCATACTATAGTATGCGGTATGTGTGCATACATGCCTTGCATATGATGTTACATTACATATTGTACAGTGACACATGCAACTATATGGGATATAATAGCTATATGTGCAGTAGTGACTTACCAGGCAACTCCAGGCTTGGTAGTTGAGAGACACCCACCTCCACGATGTCAACTAAGGCTTGTGGATGCTGTTCTGCCAGTGTTCTCAGGTTGGCCAGTAGCTCCTCTGTACATGTGAGTGGGGGATGGGTTGGTGGCCCACCACCTGTTGCACCTTGTTCCCTGGCAATTGCATTTGCATGCTGTTTCACCCATCTGATTAGGTCTGTACAGTGTCTGCGCACCTGCTGGTATGTGAGGTTATGGTGACCCACATCATTAACCCTCCTGCGAAGTTCCTGCCACAGGTCATACTCCTGCTGTGCATCCTGTGGCACATGGCTAAACAGGACATCATAGTTGTCTTGGAGGTAAGGTATGAGGGCCTCATCCTCCAAGGATGTATAGCCTGGTAGCCTTGCTCGCAGCATACCTGAAAGACATAATGATGGAGACAGGTCACAGTATCTCAGAGATGCACAGAGATATAGCTGCACATACATGTGTATCATATTTATTACGTATAAATAGTTGTCTTTGCAAATCTTCATGACACTGACACCACTGACATGTTTCTGTGACACACATGTGACACTCAATGGAGATTGGATATTATCACCATATATGTGTGTGTCACCTGTTTACATTGCTCATACTCCATGTGGATGCTGTCTTGATGTGAGCATGTCTGTTTGCCTGTACTGGTGTTCTTACCTATCAGCACATGCCTGGATGTGTCCACATTAATGCTGTATACCTTGATGCTGTGTATATGTCACATATAAACACTTACACTGCCTTAACGGACATGACCTGTGACACTGCAGACATGCACACTGAAGGTTTTACATGCATGTGTTTTGCCATATACATCTACACGGCACTGTACAGCAGTTCAACATCCTGCCACGTATCGCCTGTGTTGCACATGTGATACACATGGGACACTGGCTAGCCAGATGGTATTTGCAGGGATGGTTATCAACTATAGCATGTACGGCCAAGGTCATCTAGTAGTCTGTATGCCCTGGGCCATGTATGAGCCTAGGATGTAAGGTTACCTAGCTGTAGCCAACAGCCATGTTTCCGGCGCCAGGTGAAGCAGTGCCACATAACTGATCCACATGGTTAATGTACATGCTGGTGTGAACAACCTGAGACGTACCACCCTGGACTACATGAAAAGAGACATAGAGGAGCTCTCTGATTATGTAGCCCAGGCCGGTATGACCCTGACCCTGAGCAGCATCTTACCCTCAGCAAGAATGATGCCACAGTACAAAGACAAAATGATCAGTTTTAACAATTGGCTTAATTACTGGTGTCATTCAAAGGGGATCCAATGTCTGTCTGCTTGGGATGACATGCTCGATAAGCCACGCTGCTTAGCAAGGGATGGCTTGCACCTGTCACCACTGGGCTTCCGGATATTGGCCAAGGCTCATGCCACCCCCATAGTGCCTTTTTTAGGCAAGGTTCAAATGACAAACCTACCTCCCTAGAAAACACAAGTTGAAAAAAAATAAGGGTAATGCTGCTCAATGCCAGAAGTCTAAACCTCAAGATGCACGCCCTCGAAGCCCTCCTAAGTATGGAAAACATCGATGTCTGTGCAGTGACTGAAACCTGGTTCAAGGCACCCCAACACTATCAGGTTTTATCTCATATCATGCTTTCCGGCCCCAAAACTTGGACCGAACCACAAAAGGAGGGGGGTATCCATATTCATCAAAGATACCCACACCTCCAGGTTAGTGGCAACGCACGAAGCATCGGAGACCATCCAGGTGCAACTAACCATAGGCAAAACTGCCTTACAATTTGTAGCATGCTACAGACCACCCTCTCAAACTCAGGAAACCCACACAGCCTTCCTGAAGACACTGGAGAGTATGAATGTTTCTCCAAATACCACCAAATTGGGAGACTTCAACTACCCAAACATAGACTGAGAACATTACTTAAGCCCAAACACCCTAGCCCAAAGGTTCCTAGAATTCATAAACTCAAATGCGATGGAACAACTAGTCACCATTCCCACAAGAGGAGACAATATACTAGACCTGATCATCACAAACATGGGGACAAAATGCTCCACACCAGAAGTATATCCCTCATTGGTAAGATCAGACCATAAATTAATCTCACTGGAAATCCACATCCCGCCCCCACCCCCTGCACAAAAGACCACAGTGAAGAACTTCTCAAAAGCCAACTTCACACTTCTTAAGACTGAAGTGGTATCCTTCAAGGTCCCTGGGCCAGTGGAAACCACAACCCACACTGCTGAATCCTTTGCAAATGCCTTCTACGGGCACCTTCAAGAATGTATGGATCATGCAATCCCAAATAAAACCAAGACCCATTCCCCCAAAGGCAGGCGCCCAGTCTGGTGGACCCCAGCCATAAGCAAACTTTACAAAAGAAGGAGGAAGCTACTACATGACAGAGCAAAATCCCTAAATGGGAAGGCATCTCTGATCAGTATTAGCAAAAAACTATGATCACTCATAAAATCATCCAAGGCCAACTTTGAGAGAAAAATCCCAAAAGACACAAAATCACAAGGCCTTCTTAAGCTATGTTAGAAACCTGGGTGGAAACTCCCAGATATGCTCAGAGTTAGTCCAAAATTACAATAAATACACTGAACCCACTGACATTGCCAACATTCTGGCAGATAGGTTCAGTGCAAATTTCTCCTCCCCCTCCCCCCCAAAAGGAGAAATAACTATCCCAGCAGAGTGTAGCCTCCCTAACATCTCAGATAGCCAGGTGAGGGCCGCCCTCTCTAAAGCTAAAAACACAGCATCAATGGGACCAGACGGTGTCCCGGGCTATGTGCTACATGAACTCCAAGAGGAACTAACCCCAGACATAAGGCTGCTGTTTAATCTTAGCCTTACTACAGGATACTTATCCAAAGAGTGGCGTACGGCAACAGTGGTCCCACTTCACAAAGGCGGTGCTTCTACGGACCCTGGAAATTATCGCCCCATAAGCTTGACGAGCCTGGTCTGCAAAGCTATGGAGAGGATCATTATGGAACTCATAAACAAAGACAAAGGGGACCTACAGACATTGGATCCTACCCAATTTGGCTTTGTCAAGGGCAGATCCTGCCTTTTGAACTTGGTCGACTTTTTTGAAACCGTCACTAAGGCCATTGATGAAGGTAAGGCAGTTCACACAGCCTACCTTGACCTTGCAAAAGCCTTTGACACAATACCACACTCGGGCATCATAGACAACCTCACCAGCTTCAATGTAAACCCATATGTCACGAGATGGGTTGCAAACTGGCTCAAGGACAGAACCCACAGGGTCAGAGTTGCTGGAGCTATGTCAGACTCTAAGCCAGTCACAAGCAGTGTCCCACAGGGCTCAGTCCTGGGACCCCTCTTGTTTGGCATTTATTTTTCCGAGGTACAGGCAAACATAGGAGGATTGTGGCTGACAAAGTTCGCAGATGACTGCAAACTGGGTGCCATAATTCATACTCCAGCGAACACAAACATCCTTCAGAGAGGACTCATAGAAATGGATAATTGGTGCCAGAGCCATGGCCTTAAGCTTAACGCCAAAAAATGTATAGTCATACCCTTTGGGAAAAACAAGGTACCCACAAATTACCACATAGGTGGTAATCCATTAATCTGGAAGAGGTAATCAGGGACCTAGGGACCCAGGTTGACAGTAACCTCTCATTTGACACTCACATTGCCAAAGTGGTTAGGAAGACCTTCTATATTGCCCACCTTATCATGAAGGGTTTCACATCTAGATCAAGGGAGGTCATTGTGCCCCTGTACTCATCTCTTATTAGGCCAATGATTGAGTACAATGCCCCATTTGGGATGTATCTTACCCAACACCTGCAGCAGTTGGAAAGACCCCAAAAGTTCCTCACCAAGAGGATAAAGTTTCTTAAACATATGTCATATGCTGCCCGACTGAAAAACTCCAGCTCTATTCAGTCGCATACCACCTACTCAGAGGTGACCTGTGCCTAACGTACAAGGCCATGTCCAATCCGGAATTAATGGACATGCTCCACCTCAAAAAATCCAAATCCATCAGAGCCACGAGAGCAAGAGACTTAAACCTCAACACAGAAATAAATAGGACGTGCTGGAGGGACAGATTCATAACCCAGAGGTTCCCTACACTCTGGAACAGAATCCCAGTCCATGTTAGGCAGAGCCCCTCACTAACTCTATTCAAGAGAAGTCTTGACGAGTGGATGGGAGATCGCAGGTTTACCCCAGGGGTCATCTCTGTGTCACTACTAGACAGAGGCACAGTAAACTAAACCCTAAATGGGCATAGTATTCTCATCCTAAGGGGTGGTGAAAGCCACACACACTCTGGCTAGGCTTATAAATGCCCTAGGGCAGATAGCCTAATACGAACCTATGAACCTATGATACATCTACCATGTGGTCATCACACCATGTCTGACAGAGGTGAAATGTGCAGCTTTGCTGGGCAGGGATGCATAGTATGGCAAGAGTTTGTAATGTGTATGGCACAAGGATCCGTCCAGCATGTGGCGATCCTTGTACTAGGAAGGTGAATGTCCATGACGTATGTATTTGAGATCAGGATATGTACTTGTAACATGTCCAACATCACAGTGTTGGACATGGCTTTATGCAGGGTAGGCATCATGCTACATAGTGGAGATGAGGATTGTGAAGGCTGGTGTCGGACATCCAAACATGGCCAATACCCCTTAAAGGTGATATGTGATCTGATATAAGTCACTTGTGTGATGAATATGGCTGAACAATGATATCTATATTCATGGATGGCACCCTGTCATGACTAGGGTTGCCACTTATGACTACCTAAAAGGCTTGGTGATGTCACTATTTTAGGGAGGAAAACTGCACAGCAGCATCCCTTACACAGTGTCCATTATGTTGACCACTGCCTAGGTGGTAGTTCATGGGTACAGGGTTATTAACCTAGCGGTGACAATGCAATATGCAGCTGTCAGATTGTGCACATATGTCACACACCTCACCCACAAAGCCCCTTCTGTATGTTGTCCACAACACTGAGTCAGCTATTGCTCCTAGGTTATAGCCATTCACATACTTACATAGGCAGATGCCACCCATTTTTCTGTGTGGTATGGTCTGCAATGAGGGGGAGTACAACAAATTAACCCTGTCTTACTGTAGCTAGCACTGGTGTGATATGCATATATTAATCAGACACCTTCTGTAGTGTTGGTTCTGTCAACAGTCCACTGGCAGCACACTCCTGTGACATACGAATGTACATCTAGTATACTGAGTGTAGGTGGAACACAGTATGGGTGATGATGTCCTATGACCTGTCACAGGTATGATATGCAGTGTGAAATCATCCTTACTGTCATCTACATCTGTACTGCTGACAACATATATGTTGATTAAGGTTCATGGCCTTTCAGACCAGACTCAGCAGGGTAGTAGTGCAGTGCCTCCCATTATGAGTGGTGTCTCCACTTTGTGGGTTGTGATAACTGTTGGTGTGCACCATTCAGTGTTTTCATAGACTGACATGAAGGTATGTTTTACATGATGTGTATGTGTAAAGCAAACTGTTCTGCCATATGTGTATTATACAACCAGGGATGTGGACAGGTCCCATGCAGCCTGAGTGCACCTTGTACCATCATAGTTATGGTTACAGGGCTCTGTATTGTACATGGATATATGATTGTGTACCTGTTGGGGGGGCAGTGTGTTTATGTTATCCAACACCCTATCTGTATTGCTTATTCATGCTCAGCACTTGTTCAGAACATGTAAGCACTACATGAGCTACTAATTACTATGGCACTCAATCTTCCTCATTACCTACAGGTAAACACTGTTTGTACTTACATTTCCCACTTCCTTAGAGTAAAACAGCTCTTGTACACACTTTCCTTTCTTATCTAAAGGGAAATAGTGATATATTCAGGCATGTCCAAGTGTCAATTCTCAGTGCTCTCGCCTGTCTATATGATGAATATGGGCATCTTGAGGCAATATAAAAATCGTCTTGTGTACACAGTCAATACTCCCCTCCTAACATCCAACACTACAACCTGTGGGAGATGCACATATCTAGCCATGCTGGAGGTAAAGCTCTCTCCAACCCAGACTGAACTTGACAATTGTGTGAGGAAGTTAAACATTTGCACCACACCACACTCATCACATAGTCTCACTAAATCTCCACCACCACAGGCCACACATAGTAACATAACATTTGCAGAGCCTCTCAATACCACTCTGTCTAGGCAACAGAAAACTCCAAAGCAGAAACTTATAGCCCGCAGACTCAGTGTGTCCATCAACCACAGCCAATAGGGCAAAATAACGTACCCAACACACTAGTCATAGTTGACTCTATAGGCGGTTACAGTGATGCCCCACTCACCAGGTTACACAAGGAGATAGTTACTGTTAGCTGCCTGTCGGGTAACAGGATCCACAACATAACCTATGCACTCAGATCACTCCTCAACAGGTACAATATGACTGTGTCATTGTCCATGTTGGTGTGAATGCCCTGAGATGTACCTTCATAGACTACATGTAAAAAGACATGGAATAGCTCTCCGATCTTGTAGCCCAGGTAGGTATCGCCCTAGCCCTGAGTAGCATTCTGCCATCGTTCAGACTGATAATGCAGTACAAGGACAAAATGATTTACTTCAACAATTGGCTATGCTTCTGGTGTCATTCCAAGGGTATCCAGTATCTGTCTGCTTTGAATGGCATGGTCGACAGAACACAATGCTTTGGCACAGATGGCCTGCACCTGTCGGCCCTGAGATGCTGGATAATGGCTAAGGCTCTTGCTGCTCCTATAGTGCCTGTTTTAGGCACAGTTCAAATAACATATTCACTACCATGACAGGAGCAGGCAAGCAAAACCTGAGGGTAATGCTACTCAATGCTTGACGTCTTAATCTCAAATGCATTCACCCGAGGCAGTCCTTGTAATGGACCACTTCGATATCTGTGGAGTGACTGGGACCTGCTTCTATGCTCCTGAGAGCAACCCAGCACTACCAGGCTATTACTCATACCACACCTTTCAGTCATGTAACCAGGACTGGAACACCCACGGCGGAGGTGTGTCCATATTTCCTAAGGATATCTACACCTCCAGGCTAGTTGCTTAGCACAATGCATCAGAGGTTATCCAAGTGCAACTAACTCTGTCCATAACTGCTATACAAATTGTAGCTTGCTACAGATCCCCCACCATACCCCATGGTTAACGGTCCTCTCTTCTTGGTGTACTGGAAATTAGGGTTCAACCAGATACACTACTAATGTGTGACTGACACTACCCCACCATTAACTGGGATACCTACTCATGTGCCGACACATTAGGCCAACTCTTATTGGGATTCATAAACTCCAATCGCCTGGATCAACCTATGCACACCACCACCAGGGGCAACAATATCCTAGTCCTGGTCATTACCAACATGTGTGACTGGTGTTCCACACCTGGGGTTATCTCCTCGTTGGTCAGATCTGAACGTACGCTAATCACCCTTGTTATCCACATCCTGGCACCACACCCTTTATGGAAACCACAGTACAATATTTCTACATAGCCAACTTCAGGCTTCTTATGACAGCAGTAGTAAATGTCATGACACCCATGCAGATGGACAATACAGTTACAACCGCTGAATCATACACAACCGCACTTAATTAGCACTTACACAACTGCATGGATCATGCCATCCCAAACAGAACTATAATGCTACCCTCCAGAAAAAGGAAGCCACTCTGGTGGTCCACTGCCATGGACATAATGTACAACAGAAGGAGGAGACTGTTACAAATTAGAGTACAATCCCATGAGTGGAGGAGCTCCCTGGTCAGCCTCAGTAAGAATCTGAGATCCCTTATCACATCCTCCAAAGCTAGCTATGTAAACATAACTGTGACTAATTCCAAGGACTACCACAAAGCATTCTAGAGGTATGTCATTACTCTCTATGGTGATACCCACATCTGCTCTGACATACAGCAGTAAGGCATGAACATTACAGAACCGACTGATATTGGCAACATCCTGGCAGATAGGTTCAGTGCTAACTTTACACCCCTCTCACACCCTAAAGGGCCCATATCTATACAGGAATGATGCAGAGTCCCTGAGATCACAACTACTCAGTTCAAAGCTGCACTCTCTAAAGCCAGGAACACAGCATCCATGTGACCGTACAACATCCTAGGTTGCGATTTCCATGAACTTCAGAACAAACTGGCTCCCCACTTAGGCACCATATTCAATAATAGCCTTGCATCAGGCATTGTGGCCCCTGAATGGCACACAGCAACAGTTATCCCACTCCACAAAGGTGACACTGCAACGGACCAGGGGAACTATTGCCCTATACACCTGACTAGACTGTTCTGCAAGGCTATGGAGCACATCATCATGGATCTCATTCACAGAGACATTGGTGGCCTCTAAACCTTTGATCCCACCCAGTTTGGATTTATTAGGGCCAGACCATGCCTCCTAAACCTGATGGACTCCTTTGAGACAGTTACCAAGGCATTAGATGAGGGTAAGGAGGTCCACACAGCCTACGCTGACCTCTCAAAGGCTTTTAATGCCATTCCCATTCTGGTATTATCAACATACACATCCACCTGCAAATTAACCCCTACATCACAAGATGTTATGCAAAGTGGCTCATGGACAGAACTCACACAGTGAGGGTAGCATACCCTAGGTCCCACTGTAAATCATTTACAATTGGCATCCCCCAGGGCTTGGTCATAGGGCCCCCTCATGTTTGGTATATGCTTCTCTGAGGTTCAGGCTAGCACAGGAGGACATTGGCTGAAAAGGTTTGCAGATGACTGCAAACTAGGGGCCATGACTGATTCCCCAGCTGATGCAGACACTCTCCATAAGGGTGTCACTGGGATGGATACCTGGTGTCAATAACATGGCTTCAAGCTGCATGCCACAAGGTGCATAGACATCCCCTTTGGATTGCACGAATCACCCATGGACTATCACATAGGTGGTAGTCCCCTACATACATAAGACATAATAAGGGATCTTAGAACCTAAGTAGATAGCATTCACTCCTTTGATAACCATATTGGCAAGGTGGTGTGGATATCCTTCTATGTGGCCTCCCTAATCTCTAATGGGTTTGTAGCCAGAACAAAGGCAGCCATTGTGCCTCTCTACTCATGACTTATGAAACACATTAAAGGGTACAACACCCTATTTGGGATGTACCTTACGAGACAACAGCAACGGCTTGAAACACCACAACATTACCACACCAAGAAGAATACTGACCTCCAAAGGATGAAGTATGCAGCCCAACTACAGAAACTCCAACTGTACTCGTCTGCATACCATGTGGTCAGAGGTGATTTCTGCTGGACATACAAGGCCCATGTCCAAAACAGTATTGATGGATATGCTCTACATAAGCAAAAGCCCCTGAGAGCCACATGCTCTGGGATATATACCTAAATGCAATGATGACTAGGACATGCTGGAGGGATACATTTCTGACCCCGACACTCCCCATGCTTTGGAACATGATTCCTGTGTACATCAGGCAGGGACCCTCACTAGCACTCTTCAAGAGATACCTCAGTGGGTGGATGGGAGACAGTCATGTACACCAGGGATCACTGCAATGGATCTGCTGTACTGAGGCACAGGAAAATAATGGCTCTGCTGTTCACAGGCACAGGAAACTAACCTAGGGAGGTGGCACAAGCCAATACACTATAGCTAGGCTTATGAATGGCCTTGGCCTGACAGTATAGTACCTACATATGAACCTATGAACCTATTCCATGTCCTTTGTGCATGGATAATTAACTAGCTCTTCCATTTCAATTAGCTATCATGCTGATACACTGTCTGGTGACTACAAGTCATATGTATCCTGTTATTATGTATTGTACATGCCAATAGACATACCTGATGTTTGCATAACATAACAGTAATGCTATGTAAAATGTTAGACATATCTACCTACAATACTGTACATTACACATTTTTGGCACAATAGTCACAATGCAAATCATAATTACACAGCAGGACCACCTTAGACATGTTATTCTCAGTTATACGCCCATACATATGCCTACTGTTACAGTATATCAACATATACTATCCCCTGTTATGGCATGTACTTGTTGGACCAACCCTGCCACTGACAGCGGCTGGAGTAGAATTGTTATGTTCAAAGTCCTTATATAGCATCCCTTGTGGTGTATGAGGTGTCTACCTTGTGGTCTACAGCAGTACACATAATTTCTACAAGCGTTACTATGCTCAACGATACATCACTACATAATACCATTTCCCACTATATGCATTGCGTACACTTTAATTATTACAGAACAGGTACTACATACACTGACATACTGAGTGTTCTAGATACCTTATTAGTAACCTGAGTTGTCACTGACGGCAATTTAAATCCTATTCGGTTTGTGTTGCAATCCTCATTGTAACATTTTGCTGGTATATACAGACGGTTTGAATGTATGACAAGCCATCCTTTTATACTTAGATATCAGTAACATGTGGTATCCTGCCACCAATTGGTGTTCCGGAATAGATGATTACATGCACATCAGCTGTGCAGCTACTCCATTAGCCAATGACATGGCAACAGTGGTGTATAATTGAATACTCCACTTAGGCGTTGTCCCTTTGTCCTACCTTCGAGGAAGATGGCCTGGATGTGTTGTTTGTGATGAATTGCAACAGCTATATGGGGACACACAGGGATATATTACCTTCATGGTGCCTGTGGATTGTGTGTAATGGCTAGAGGATGTAGTTCTACATGTGAGTCTAGCTGTTATATTTCTGAACATTGCTACTTCTGCAGGATTTGCACCTGATACATCTGCAAATGTTTAGGTCTGGCAAGGATGTTTGGGCAGCTCAAGGCTGTGTGGCTATGCATAGAACGTTAGGTGTTTTGAACTGTGCTCACCTGACATCTTTGGTATACTGCACATGTGTATCATACTGTGCAGTTAATCAGTAATTGGTAACACTTCCTGGTGTACGCACAGCCATCTGATACGGGATTATTGCAACCAAACCCTGTAACATCAGCGGCTGTTCCATTGTACAACAGCAACTATTTCACATAGGGCCATTTTAGTGTGTCTCTGACAAGGTATGTTAAGGCTTCTGCAGATGTCATAGAGTGAGTGGATGTTTGTGATGTTATTATAGTATGTATTGCAATTGTTTCGGGTGTGGGGGAGATGTAGGTGGGTGTACATAGCAGATGCAGGTGTGTAGGAACTGCATTTATACATATTCAATATGTGTGTGAGGGCTCCTTCCCTATTTGAAGATCTATCCTTTAGTGGACTAATACTATGGTAATTGCAGGCTGATTTATTAAGCCATTGTTAATTGGTTCCTGTATAGCATGCAGGTGATGTTGGTCCTTCAATCCCTTCGGAAATACATCGGTATGTAATGAAATGTTGCTACCTGAAAGCTATCTCGTGTATTTCTGTCACAGATATTTACACTCATTGGAGTTGTGTTGGTGACTGAACCTCTTTGGCTAGGGTTGCCACCTTTTCAAATGGCCATAGTGAGACATTTGCAGGACACACATCGGATTTTAGAGGCCGACACATACCCATGGTCAGTACAAAGTATAGAACTTTACATATATGCCTTTATAAAAGCTTATTCTTGTAGCAGTTTACTTGTTTATCCTGTTTCTTGTTACATGTAGGTATTTTAGATACAGACATGACTATTTTATGCAACAATTACATTAAATATGGAACATGCCAAATGTCTCGAGATTGTAGGACATTAGTATTTGTACTCATTTTGGTCAGGATATTACCGCACATAGAGGGACTGTCCCTCACAAGGTGGAACAGGTGGTAACCCTATCTTTGGCTCATGTCCATAATACATATTTGTAATAGTGTATAGACATATACTCTCCATATCCTTTGTTCATAATGTTCGGTCGTGGCGGAATGTGTGATTGCTATGGTCCATTTTATACACATATTTGAAGACTTCAACCACTGTATATGGCATACCCATGGATTCAGGAATGCACACACTTCCAACGACCACATTACCATTCCCAGACTCCCAAACCCCGCAATACCGAACACTCAAACTCGCGACAGTAAATCTCCCGAAAGTAACACAAACACAGAACACACACACGTACAC
Source organism: Protopterus annectens (assembly GCF_019279795.1). NCBI lineage: Eukaryota > Metazoa > Chordata > Ceratodontiformes > Protopteridae > Protopterus > Protopterus annectens. The sequence goes on from NC_056726.1 coordinate 1,689,905,970, forward strand.
ATAGACACACTGCTACCCATCACATCCAAACAAACCATCCTACACTATGTATGGGCAGGTGGCCATGCCCCCATACACCCCCCATGTGGGTGGCTGTGCACCCCACACCACACCTACTTTAATAATCTACCTCCGAGATAGCACAAACAGACACATGAAGCAAACCCACACACACACATTACAGTCCCCAGGAAACACACACCACACTCAGAAAACACACTTACACACACTACAGCAATTAGAAACACACTTACACACAGTATCTACCTGAATCGCAGCACCAGAAGTACTAACTAAATGTCCCTTAACACCATGATAGTAGTACTCGCTGTTCTGGTGTTTCGGTACTGTGGTCTTCCGGTCTTTAAGCCTTGTGATTATGCACGTCAGTATGTAAAGCATTCGGTATTTGGTAGTTATCCTATATATATATGTGGCTCCATGGTTGTGTAGATGTTGTTAACCTATCTATATATTTGCATATATATGTATATCCATATATATCAACATGTATCTCTCTATCACCCTTTCTCTCTATATATTATATATATATATATATATATATATATATAGAGAGAGAGAGAGAGAATACACCTTTCATTGGGTACATGGCAGTTTATACTATTTCCCGAAGTCCGCCCTTTTGTGTTTTAACCTGTCACAATACACAACTGCCGTTGGTATATCTCAGTTAGCTTAGTGGTAGGTTATTGTGAAGATTGTGTACATGGTTGCATGTTCTACTCCTAGCAGTGGTTGTTTTACCTCTCAGAGCAGGCACTATTAGTACAAGGGTGAATAACGCACAATTCAGTGGTTCTGGGCAGCTTTGCCTGTGATCTGCGTGATATTCAGCAAAGGTTAGACCTGTGATGTGCATATCTATGTAGTCATGTTTAAACGCCGCTTACCGGCACTTACAGGTGCAAAACCCCACTAACATGTGCTTAAACGTGCTTTAATGACCTGCATCCAACATCCCTTATTCGGGACATCAGAATTACGTAACAGCCCTTGCAGGTCGTGGAACCGGGACCATGAATGACACAGTCACTAGCTTTACCACTGAGGCATCTGGGATATGTACAAGTGTTATGGTGTTTAGTATGTAGAGTGTACTAAGGCTGTTCGTCAATACTGCAAACAAATGTGTAACTTGGTTGGTGTACATATGGATGATACCTGTTAATGGTATGTCCAAATGGGGCTTAATGGATATGCTCCAGCTATGGGAATCCATGTCACAGTGAGCCACACACTGTAATGAGCTATACCTTGCCACAACCATAACTGGAGAATGCTGGGGTGACAGATACCTGTCATGGCTACTCCCCATGCTTTGGAACTACATCCCTGATTACATTATATGGAGCCCCTCAATAACACACCAGGCAATCCTTGCATAGTGGGTGGGGAACAGTGATTACATCCCAGGGATCCCGCATTTGGCTCTGCTCCACAGAGGGACAGTTAGTTAATCAATGGGGTGGCAACAGCAGACACATTTTGGCTAGGCTTATGAATGGCCTCTGACAGTTAGGCATGTACCTACCAATGTACCTAGGAACCTATACATACAGTATCAACACATGCTGTTAGCTTCATTTACTGTTCAGGTGTTGACTTACCTTGTTCCAATAGCTGTTGTGTGTGCAATAGAGCTGCCTATGTAGGATTCACACAGTAGACCACCTATACATAACAATTTACAGGTGTTCGTGTGTGTGTGCCATCCATTTTACTGTGTGTGCAGGTGGAGAAGTGTGTCAGTCCGTAGGGGCCTACACTGTCAGTGTATGTGCTATATATTCCCTCTTTGCCAAGGCATGGGCATATTGGGCACGCCTCCGTCTGCCTACTGGGGCTGGCACAGGGTGTTCATGGTCTGAATCCCTCTGTGTCTGTGGCGCCTTTGGCAATTGTGGTGGGCTGTGAGGGCCTTCACCATTATGTCCCTGCTGCAGCGGTTTCAGCAGGATCATATTATGTAGCATGGCATATACTATGAAGATGTGGGCACACGTGCCTGGAGAGTATTGCAAGGCTCCACCAGATATGTCCAAGCAACAGAACCGTGATTTCAGCATCCCAAACACACGCTCTATGATAATTCTGGTTTGTGCATGTGCCTCATTATGGTGTTCTTGCATGGGTGTGTGTGCATTACTGATGGGAGTCATCATCCATGGTTCCAGTGCATAGCCAGCATCCCCCACAAGGTGGCCATATGGGACGTCCCCCCTGGCAATACCTGGTACAGCTGCGAGGCATGCCAGATGTGGGAGTCGTGGTAGCTTCCAAGCCTGCCGGCACACACATCTATGACAATGCCCTGGGCATTGCACACGACCTGGCAGTTGATGGAGTGGTATCCCTTGTGGTTTATGTAGTGCCTACCATGCTCACTGGGTGGTGACTTGATGTGTATGTCCATACAGTCTATTGCACCCAATACCTCCGGGTAGTATGCCATACGGTTGAAGAGGTGCATATTGCTGGCCAACAACTCCTGCATTCGGAGGAAGTATATATGCTCATTGGCATGTGGTAACATAGCATCCAGGAAATGGTGGAGTACCCTGGATGCTGATACCTGTGAGATCCCCATGATATCCCCAGTTGGCCTTTGAAAGGTACCTGTGGCTGGTACTCTCAAGCTTACACATACCTTCTTGTCCACTGGGATGGGTTCCCCTCTGTTATTCTTGGCTCTGAGGCGTGGCCAGCACAGCTCAACAATTTGCTGTATGGTGTCCCTGTCCACCCTGTAACACTCTACAATCTCCAGATCATTTAGCCCCTCGTATTTTACCCATGGTCTGAACACTCTTCTCCTCCTCCGGTTCCTGAGGTGGTTGCCAGCCTCATCCTCCACACCACCTTCAGTCTCCAACACATGGTGATGAATCAAAGCTATGGCGGCCCCTACCATGTACATTTTAATAGTTCCCCATCTGTTTACACCGATGGTGCAGAGTGTTTGGGAATACACAAGTGTGTGTGCGGTGCTTTCACACTTTATACTATTGTGCTTTGGAAGTTGCTGATGTCATTGGTTGTGTATGTGCAATTCCAGCTGCAGGGTATCTTACTTGTGGGTTTTACAGCAGGTGCTGCTATTGTGATGCCTGTGGTGTTGAATTACACTCAGCTGCCGTAAATTATCTATCGCCCTTTACTTCACTTTTCAACTCGATTCCCCTTCCATTGTCAGGCAGCTGCCTGCTTTCATGTTTTGTAATTTCCCAACCCAGGAATGTGTTGCAAAATGTGTTATGTAGCTGATCTACTGCAGGTTTGCTTTATTCTGATGTGACAGTTCTCTTTTCTTAGCAGTACGGCAACTCCCCTTTCCTATTCTGCAGGTAGCTACTGGCAGCCTTGTTAGCTGTCGTCAATGGCCCACTGTGAGTTCCTAGGTATTAATTACTCATTTGTACTCATATTACCATGCTGCAGCATTTCCTTATTGTCTTCCCATAACCTTCCTGTTTCAGCTAAGTTGCACGCTGCGCGTGCCCATTTTCTGGCTTTTGAGCTCGTTTTCATCCACGTTCACATGCACTTTTGGTCACTTTGTGTGCTCTCAGCTAAGCATAGCTATGGCTAGGTACACACCTCTATCCTGCGGCTTTGCTTAGCAACAGGCAACCTGGATTACCCATGCTCCAATGTGCTTACAGCTATGGCGGCGCACACCTCTCATGATGTCATGTTTACCTCCAGGTCACTCCTCGGTGTTGTACCACTGCGCCATGTGTATGACTTGACTCATTTGCATGGCATTGACTACTAATTCCTAGTTACCATGCGGAACACTTGCGCCTTGGTTGTGGTGTAGCATGCGTACCATTGACTATTATGGTGAAATCATGATTTGTGTTACATTGCAGTTTTATGACATCTAAATATATTTTCCTTGTGTTCCCATTTGCACACCCATGCACTGTGGTTGTACTTTTCGTTAGTGTGGCCATGAAATTAAATGTTATTTTTTTATGTGTTGTGCGTGTTTTTTTATGCCATTGGCTGTATATTTAGCCATTGGCATATGTTAACATTGTAATACGTAAGTTTGGTCCGCTTTCATGGCTCTGATGTTCTGTTTGAAAAAATGTAAACCGTTTTTTGTTGGTTTACATTTCTGCATGTTTATGCTACACCTGCACCACTTCATGAATCGTTATATACCTTCATTTGCATGCTACACTGCTGTACATGGGGTAATTAGCATACAAGCGACGTGAGCAGCGCAGCTCTGGCGTACACTGGTAGTGCACGTGGAAACAGCTCGTACCTGGATCGGTAGGCGGCCATATTTGTCGTTAAAACACCAATGCTATGCCTGCGCCTGGCACCAGCTTCATGAATCCTGGGGTATATGTATGGAATACCAAATGTTAGATTATGCTCAACAAGGTATTAAGGTTGAAAGTAATTCTGCTATAAATATGTAACATAAATAAGGTATAAAATAAAGCTTGCTTAAATGTAGAACTAGAGTTTAGCAATATGTGATTAGCATCCATACTAAATGACTGTGACTTGAAAAATAAGGATTTTGCTTAACGGACATGTCTCCTTCAGAATCAGCAAAAATGTATGCATTTCACACTGTCAGCAAAAAAGCCATTTTCTAAATCTATTACTGTAAACCACTTACTTTGTGGCTTAATATGTGCAGCCAACTCTGGGACTCCTGGAATCAAATGTGCTCTAGGAGTACTAGGGATTAACCTTCCGTAAATCAAAAACAAGATGATAACTACCATCTTTTTTCTTGACTGGCCAGATTGGTGAATTTGTAGGACTGTTGCCTTTTTGTATAATCCTTTCCTTTTCCCATTCTGAAATGCATTTTTCCATGTTTTTCTGCCTCCCTAAACAGCACCTTATAATTAATTCTTTACCAAATATGGTTCACTCAGTGTATGAGCTTGCAACCCTAATAGTTTTCTTGCAGATGACGGAACAAGTACTATAATCTCCCAAGTCAAAACCTATAAATCAGTTTAGTGTGCTGTTCAGAGGGAGACAAAGTTAACTTTTCCATCCCCAAATTTGAGATACCAAGTAGGTACCACCTGTTTCTGACATGTAAAATCCCTTTCAATTACTGAGTGACCAAACAAAGAGAAGAAAGTGGAGCATCCATGGCACAAAATCTCTGTTTGGGACCTGGATATTAGTGTAGCACCACTGACTGTGATAAAATTTTCCAACAGAAGCATTTCTTGCCTCCTTTAAGTACCTGCTGCACATCCTGAGAAACAAATTGCCTAAAAGTATCAAAATGTAATGATCCAGGTTTTTAGTTGTAGTTGTTTCAGACTGGAATACATTAAAACTCGCTTGTCGTGTATTAGTAGATCCTATATGTGAAAAAGTAAGGAAGCTTATGGTAATTGCCCTTGGCCAGTTCCACAAGAAGGGAGAACCACTGTTGTCTGGGACGAAAGGGAATGAACACAATGAATCTTAAAGAGTCCTTCAAAATGGTATTGGAAATCTGTGGAAAAGGTGGAAAGGCATAAAGCACATTCCCATCTAAGGAAATTTAAAAAAAAAAAAACATCGCTTTTCCAGAGCTGCCTGTAAAGGGTCCTGGTGCAGAATTTGTTTAGTTGTCTATTTTAAAGGTGAAGAGATATATTTAAGGTGGATCAAATCCTGGAAGACTGCTTCTTTTAATTTCCACTCATGGGGGGGTCAGTTCTATTCTTGTTTTGCTTGGCTGCCACTATTTTTGCTCTGATGAAATGTAAGAAGTCTGGAAGGTTAAACAATGCTTCAAAGTGACCTGTCAAACCACCATAGATAGCTTGCACAGCAAGTAAAACATGGTGCCTCCTCCACAAACACATGCTATTTGTTTGTGTACCACATCACTGTGGTATTGTCCACAATCTCTGGCAGAGGTCAACAGGACCACACATGATGAAGGCAGTCTACAGCATGTCTTTTATGTTTATAAGTTTTTGTCTGTTTTCCCCAAAGACTCTGTATTTTTACCCCCTCCCAATACATCACCTCAAGTAAAATCCATTATGTCAGTTTTAACAGGCTCAGCAGGGTTTGGAACAGAGAAGGAAGACCTGGATTCAGGGAAATCTGTTGTCTCCACCAAAGAAGTTCTCTCTTTACAAAACATAAAACTGAAATTTGAAATTCAAGAGAATGAGATTGTTAGGTTCATGTTGTGCATTTGATTTTTTTCATGTGTAGCCTGGTGAGAAGAATGACGAGAATCATGGGTGCAATGAACCCTAGAATCCTGAGATATTCACCTGCTAAAGTTTGAGATTGATTCAAGAAACTCAGGAAAACTTCCAGATACCAGGCCACTTTCTCCTGGGTTAGGAATGCCTGTAACAGGGAAGAGTCTACAAGACTGTGACAATAGGTGAAGTCTAATGAAGATAGGTGAAGACTGCCAGCCTAGCCAGATAGAATTTTGTAGATAATTCTGTCATTTGTAAATATTAATGTAAGCCACAGGCATGTTGTCTTAAATGGAAAAAATGCTGTTGCATGTGGAACTGCAAAAATGTAAAAACAGTGCACCCTGCTGACCAAGTAAAGCATGTTGTGACCCTTTGATCTAAACATGTGTCCGGCCAGTCTAGATGAAAGAATTATTGCTATTGTTTTAAGGCCAGGGTTAATGGCCAGAATTTGCATGCATAAATGTCCTTAATGGCTTTGCTTCCTGACCTGGTGTGAGCTTACTAAAGAATGTAGCCTGTTAGCCTGAGAATCCCAGGAAAGTGTGAATAATGATCTAATGTGAACCAGGAATGTGACTTTAAACAGAGAGAATCAGAGAGCATTAAGTATTTTTTGTCTTGACCATCCAACTCACAGCACTGCCTTGCTCTATATGTAAGTTTATCTTAGATTTGTGTTTTCTCTTAGAAATAGCTAAAAACTAGAAATATTAGACTAAGTGTTTTTTCTGTGATGTCAGAACTGTACTACTGAATTATTTTAAGTATTCCTCTGTGATCCCTGAACTCTTGACTAGCACTGTGTAGTAAAAAGTATTCTCTTGTGTTTTTATTTATTATTAAATATGTTTAAACCCTTTCAACTGTGGCTATTTTTGTAGAGATAATTTAAGCTCTAGTGCACATTGCATGTATACTGTGATCCTGTACCAAGTCATTCTAATAAGACTTGACTGTTTAGTCACACTTACCAGTTGGATAATAATATTGCACAGTAATAATTGGATACCATTTTAATGGCCTTTGAGTAGCTGATAAATATTAGCTGAGTGGTGGCAGTGATTTTTACCGTATAGTCTGGGAGAAAGGGACACAGCTGGAGAACTTGTGCCAGCCTTCCCCAGGAGTGTATGTGTGGTTGTATAAACTCTTCTCAAAGTGTGCGTGCGTGTGTGTGTGTGTGTGTGTGTGTGTGTGTGTGTGTGTGTGTGTGCGTTTGTGTGTGTCAGCTACTTGGGCAGGGACACTAAGCACTGGTTGGATAGAGAGGGTGCTGGAGGTTTTAGCTTGCCCACTAGGCTGAGATCTGGACCATATAGCTGTGCCATGGGGAGTCTTACTGGGGACCTGGAGAGCAAGGGAGCGACAAACCTTGGACTGACTGTGATCTCTGTGTGCTCTTAAGGGAAATTGCACTTTACTGTGTGTATTTGTTATCCTTTTTTCCTATATCAGGCACCCCTCTCAGGTGTTAGTGGTGAGGATTGAGGCTCCTTGATTGCTGGGCCAGGGCACAGGCATCACAAAGACTACAAAAATATACTGTGAGAAGAATTAAGGAGGATTCTTGTCTGTTGATCTGAAAACCCAGACTGAGAAGGAGATTTATAACCCATATAAAGGACACTTGACACATGGCAAAAGCCTCTGTAAAGATAATCAGGTCATTTAAATGAGCAATACGTGAATACCCTGTGACTATCTATCACTGGAACTAAACCCTTTGTAAACACCCATAGAGCTGCAGATAACCCAAAGGGTAATGGAGAGAGCTGATAATGTGACCTCAACACAGCAAATTTGAGGAAACCTTTGAACTCTGTGGCAATGGGAATGTAACAGTAAAAATCTTTCACGTCTAGGGTTACCAAAAACTCAGATGAGGAATGACAGGTAACAGACTTTGTAACATTAACATATTGAGCTTTGGTACTTTCACAGACAAGATGAGAAATGCCATATTGAGAACTGATCTAGAAGAAGTATTCCTCTTTGGCACAGAAAACATTCTTGAATGGAACCTTTTTTCAATTTGATTTTGGGCATTGAATCTATTACTCCCAAAGAGAGCCTATGATTTAAATCCAGATGAAACAGTTCTGTTGGGAGGATGAGGAGAAATGCCTAGAAAAGGAGACAGTTTTTTCCCAGTGCCATCTGTAACCCTCCTGGAGCACTACAGAACCCACTTGTCTGAAACAATCTGATGTCAAAGGGGAAGATTGTGAACCAGTTTCTGGGACAGATTTGAAGAAGTGATGGGGGGATGGACGAATCGATATTTTGTAGTGGAGGCCTGCACTTGGTCTGAAATGATCCCTTCTTTTTATTAGTACCTCCTGCCACTTTTCTTTGAGGCCAGCTTGCCAGCAGCTTATTTAGAGTGTTTACTTTACTTTTTAAAATGGAATCAGGAGCTTTAGTAAATTTAGGAAAAGAGGACTGAAAAGCCTTAGTAACACCCCAAATAAATTTGGACACAGAGTCAGCACAAACAAAACACACTATTTAAAGAATGTTTTGACCATTGAGAAAGAATACAAATAACAGGATTCCAAAAGGAGTTACTTTCCTAAGGCGAAGTGGCAGAAAAGTTCTTCATACTGTTAACATAAACCAGCAAGTGCTCCAACACATGAGCCTGGTATTTCAAAATTATGAAGGTAAAAGTAAAATAATAAAAGATTCTCTTCCAAACCAGTCAAAGGATTTACCATCCTTATTAGAAGGAGAAGAATTGGCATTGACCAAAAACTTGTTAGCAGCTGGAGAAGAAATAGAAAGAGCTTCTGAGTCAGACCTGAAATGAGAAACCAAATACTTTTTAGACTGAGAAACTTTATAAAGTCTGACTCATTTTTAGGAACTGAACTTTTAGGGACTATCAGGATTATTGCAGCTCAATTCAAAAGCATCCACCATGGCTGGATAGGAGGTATTACAGTAGAATGTGGCATATCTATTTGCAAAAGTCACAACATCTCCGTGAAGAAGAAGGAGCATGTACCTGTTCCAACTAAAATAAATTATTCATTCTGGACACAGTCTCAGCAAGGAAACTGCAGGAGGAACTGAAGAATCACTCTTCTAAGAAGTTTTGCCTTTGTCCTTATCAGAATCTTTTTGATAAAATATCCTCAGGAATATAGGAACTATGATTTAACCTCAAATGTCTCTGTTGTTTCATGCCTGCAATAAGCCTTTAAACAATTCAAGTAATTCCTTTTTATTAACAGAAACAGTTTGTAGAAGACTTTTGTCTACTTGTATTTTTTTGTTTTGTTTTTAAAGGGACATATCGTTATGGAGACTGACTGAAGGATGAACTTTAGTCTGGGAAAAAGTCTTTAATCTTGGCTACCCTGGGAAGACTCTCCTGGAAAAACTCCTATGACCTGAGAAAGATGTTCGCCCATACCCAAAGGGTTGGGAGGGTGGCCTAATGGTTAAGGCATTTGCCTTACAAACACAAGGTGCAGGGTTAGAGTCTTACAAGGGATAATTGGCTAGGTCTAAAATGGCTCGCAAGGGCAGTTAGCTTAGTACTAACCTATGAATACTGGAGCAAGCTGTGGTCATTTCATGGTCACCCTTTAGTGGCTGAGGCACTGAATTTGCCCATGGAGTAGGTAAATGCTTTTTTTCTCTTTAGGGGTAGTAGATGTAACTGTAGCTCCTGTTGAGAGAGAAGCATGTTCATTAGCAAGTAGAACTGGAAGGAGTATATGTATATATATATATATATATATATATATATATATATATATATATATATATATATATATATATATATATATATATATATATATATATATATATATATACACACACACACACATATGTGTATATATCTATATAGATAAATATATATGTACATATATGTATAACATATGTCCATAACATGTAGTGGAGTCATACCTCAGCACCAATAGTCACAACCTCTTAGTGCAAGGGGATGTCATGTAAGTATTGCAGGTATAAATGTAGACTGTTGCTACTGTAACAGGGGTTGTCTTAACAGAAATGTTGTGTGGGAAGTCACATCTGATACTGAAATGCACGCCATCAGTTAAGATCATTATAGTACAGTACCACACAAATCACAGTAATGATCCTGTAGAATACAGCAGAGATATGACAAATAGATTTGGACAGTCTGACACACTCTGGTCAGTCCAGAGGTATACACAGAACTCCTTAGTGCAAGACGTGTGGACCAAGCCTGACAAAGTGGATGTTTACAGCCATGTAAATGGGGATATCACGAAAATACTGGAATAGATAAGCTCACACAGTTTATGCATTCACACACTCCTGTTTGTCCTGACACATATTAACTGGAGGAGCAGAGGTCACAAGCCCACATACTATCCACAAGTTTGTGACATACATCTGTACAGCATTCCACTGCTTTGTCAGAAATATAGAACAGTTATGGTGGCCCGGAAACAGTACATCTGACAATTATCTGGACATAACATTACACTCGGTAAATACACTGAGCTGCTAGGCATGTCAGAAAGCACTGTACAAACTACAGGCAGGCTGCCACAACACTGGCCTTTGTTTCATATGGGGAAATACACATGTACCTGCAAATATAACAGGCTCTACAGGCATGTTAACAGCATGGAGTAGCAGATACCAGTGTGAAAGTGAACACCTAAAACCAATCTGAACACAGCCACAGTCACATATGGTTAGCCTAATTAATATTACATTATATGGACTGTGTGAACAACACCATCCTCATATGTGCCACTCACAGACTAACCCTACATATACTGGGCCAATACACAGTGTAGTCTGATGCCTGACTGTGGTATGGGACATGTGTCGGTCTGGCCCTACAAACATGTACACCAATAGGGTACCATAAACTGGAGCAGCATGCAACATCAAATAGAACAGGACCAAGAACAATGATATCTATGACATTCTGTACACAGGCCAAGTTACATATTCACAATACACACTCTGTCAACAATCACCATAAGTACACAGACCTCACTACTGTACACACAACAACATAATTTCCAAGTTTTGTTCTGAAATATAAGGCCTACTATACATAACATGTCTAGCAGTCTGATATTTCACTGGCTTATCAGGTATGATGTCAGTAAATAATGATGTACTGAACATATGCACCTCTTGCTGCATGACATATGTACAAAGGTTGACAGACTCGGGGTTGGAGACACAAACACAGGGCCAGTATTGACATGTTGCTGTGAAAAACTCATACATTTACTAGTGTAACAGGGTTTGTTGTGACATATGTCTTCTGAGGGATATGAAGTCAGTAACTCACATGGATGTCACCATGTACTGACTGCAATCATCCGAGTATGCTACTGCATTTCTAAAGATAGGAAATGTGTGAGTAACACAGCACATGTTAGACTCCAAACTCTGGCCAGTCTGCAGATAGCCCTACAGGCGAGAGTTTCCTCAACCACATAACACTGTCATGCCAGATTTTAAATCATGTAGAACAGCCATATCCACACAAACCTTGTTAAACCAACATTACTTCAAATATAGATGAGCAATACTTACATCCTGTTGTGGGACATGTAGCTCCTCAATATAATAATGTAGTAAAACCCACACTGCAATGGATCCTGTCATTACACAATCACCCCAACAGGACATTGATGACACACACACTTACCAGTACTGAGTTTCATCCTCCTACCTGACTATGTATTGCTATTACATTGTTATGCAGTTATTGCACGCGCCACATAGCTTACATGTTGAAGAGCTGTCCAACGGTATCTTTGAAGGTGAGTGATATCAGCAACAGTGATAAAGAAGGGATAAGGGAAGTGTAGTACATGTGACTGTCGACAACAGCAGGTGTCAAGGAAGACACACCCACACTATCTCAAGGAATCACACATATTATCACAGTTGGCAAGGTCAGGATTAGAACTCCTACCTAACTAGTTTGTTACACTACACTATTATGCAGTTATCACACATGCCAAGAGCTTATCAGGCTGGCCAAAGGGTTATTTCAAGGTGGCTGACATTAACAGGCATGCTGCAATAGGGCGATGGGAGGTGTAGTGAGTGTGAATGGCTTTAAAATCTATCTACACACACACACACACACACACACACACACACACACACACACACACACACACACACACACACACACACACACACACACACACACACACACACACACACACACACACACACACACACACACACGCACACACACATTTGCCAGTACTGAGATGCATGGGTTCATTGCTTTACAGGTGTGTAGTAGTTGACTGTGCCTGAAGGCTGTATAAGGCTAGGTAAAGGGAATACCTTGGCATCATGCCACATTGCAATGGTCTCCAGTGTGGCTCAGTGATGTAGTCCCTGGATTGGCCCACACAGATGGGCATTGTATTCACCATCCAGTCATCTGGGTTACTATTGTGGGTGGCCAGTGCTGTGCAATGCTTGCCATGTATGTGATCTATATTCCATAACATAGACAGTGTCTGGGTTATGCACATGTCCCATATGCATGTCCTGTGATGTGTGGAAGTGTACTTGAGGTCTCCAGGGCATATTGTGTGGACAAATTATCATCTGATATGGCATTCCTGACCTCATTTGGTGAGACCTGGCTGTGGAACTGAGGTCGTGCCTGCACTTACATTGACAGCATGATACAGGTATTTAGCAAAGTTAATGGCATCTGTCTATACAGGGCATGTGTATAAGGCATGGTATTCCTTTTATGGGTTAAATTTGCAGACTCTACAGTTGTTGCAGGCATCCAGTGGGGAGCATAGTAATGGACCACTGTAAGCATTTATTTGCCTATTGTAGGGATGGAACAGGGAGCCATGTCATTTTACTTGCTGGATAACACACACTCAGTCAGGAGATGTTACACATCACAGTACATTCTGATGTCAGTGGCAGTGTTGTGGTTAACAGGCATGTAGTTCACTGCAATCACACCTTGGTTACTGTGTGCAATATGCAGGGAACTACCAATATAGTGATAGTTGCCTAGCCAAGTGCGTTTGTGTATGACACATGGGTGAAGAGTGTTCTATGAGTAACACCAGGGTTGCCTATGTTGTTCACTGATCCATAATGTCACATGTAGGGCTGTGGATTGTCTACACCAGCCTCTCTGCTGTTTGACATCTGTTGTCCTTGTAAGGTGGACATTATAACATATAGTAGGTCCTCAATATAATAATTTAGCAAAACCCACACCACAATGCAATCTGTCATTACACAATCAGAGCCACTTCCACACAGGATACTGATAACAGACACACACACACTTGCCAGTACTAAAATTCAAACCCCTACCAAGCTATGTATTTCTACTACAGTGTACCACATTTATCACACGCATCACAGAGATTATTGGGTGGATGCTGTCCCAAGGTACTTCTAAGGTGAGGGACATCATCAGCCCTTGTAAATACTGGCATTGGGTAATGTAGTGGGTGAGAGATCCCAAAATAATTCTACCCTAATCACACATTTACATTTGCCAGGGGTGAGGTTCAAACCTCTATCTAACAACCTTTATGGACCATTACGTCACACATTTACCACATGCCCCACTGACCTGACATGGTTTAGGATTCCCAACAGATACTTGTAAGGTGGATGATATCTACAGGACTGGTAAAGTCAGGCTCTGAGGTGTGTACTGGCTATAAATGGGGCCAAAATCTTTGAGGTACACACATAAACACTTGCCACACATGAGATTCAAACCCATAGCTGTGTAGTTACTGCTACTGCATTGTTTCATATTTATGGCATGCACCACAGAGCTTATTGGGCTAGCCCTTTTCCAAAGGTGTATTTCAAGGTGAATGACATCAGCAGGCTTGCTAAAGTAGGGCAATGTGAGGTGTAGTGTCTGTGAATGGCCTCAAAATCATTGATCCCTGCACACACAAACACAGTTTTACAGTTACCATGTCTGGGATTAGAACCCCTACCTACCAAATGTGTCACATACAGCATTACATACTTATTGCACACACCACAGAGCTTATAGGGATGATCCTTGTCTAAAGGGGTATATCAAAGTGACTGACATCAGCAGGCTTGCTAAACTAGGGCAGTGGGGAGTGCAGTGTGTGTGAATGGCCCATAAACCATTCCTCTGGAAACACACACTTGACACTCAGTCACACACAGCTTTACATTTGACAGGACTGGATATATGACTGCTAGATGAATAATGAATTATACTGTCATGTTACACAGTTATCACAAGCAACACAGACACTATAGTGCTGAGGGCAACCAGATGCAAATGTCTACAGTGATAGACATCAGCACATCATGTGATATTGGCCAATTGGATGTATGGTGGGTGGGACAGGCCTCATGATGGGAAGCTCTTTGTCACTGTCTGTCTCCCTCTTTCCCACATCTCTTTCTGTGTATGTTTGATCTATTATAGTGTGTTGTCCTTGGATATATGTGTGTATTCCTATCTGACGTGTGTGCAAACCATGAATGGTGTGTAATGTGGTGTGCGTACACAGAAATCTGCAACTGACAGATATGTATAGTCCATTGTTGTCAGACATGGGCTTCATTTCTCTAAGTGTGGGAGCATGCCCAGTATGACCCTTCTGTATTTTGTTGTCAGACATGGACTTCGTGTGGGATCATGTCCAGTATGACCTTCTGTATTAAATGTGTGAATCTATTACAGGTTAGTTGTATTTCAGTGCAGTAACATGTGTTCTACACCTACAGCTAGCAACCTGCTTCTGCAGGATATCTGTAGACAGGTTGACAATATGGAGGCACAATGGACAAAGGATAGTGGGATACTGTAACTAATTGTGTCTGTGCTGTTGGTGCTACATGGTTTTGGTGTTAGCAGAGATATTCAGACACATGTACTGTTTTACACTGTGATGTATTATGTCATCAACTACTGACAGATATACTTATTTGCTCACAGTAATTTTCTGGGGAATACAGGATGAATGAAGCTGTGTCTAGTATTGTGGTCTGCAGCCTACATATTCTTGTACACTCATGCCATTCTGGATGGGGAGCTGCAGACACTTGCTGATGGGTCTGTGTAAATGGTCCAGCACCTTGATACTGTGGTGGCTGGGGATCGCCTGCTTGTACATCTATCGACGTGACAGAATGGCCATATCCTGCTGTGGCCATACTGCTCAGCTGTACAGATTCACACACGTTACCCAGAGGCAGGGCTCATATATCTGGTCAGTTTACCTTCACATTGTGGTTTACAAGCAGGTTTGTAGCCAACCATTACAGGGTTTGCAAGCAGGGGTAGTATGGACACACATCAGAATTTCAGACTTCACACACTCCATGGCATCCATGCTTCTACACCCCTCATTCTGTTATTCTATCCTTTTCCTAACATTATGCAAGTGATATCTGATAAGTATCCCTATAGTTATCCCTTCATCCCAGCAGTATTTAGGGGTTGGTCCACAGTTCATGCAGTAGGACATGGTGGGCATGCTACTGGGTTTTGTCGACATTGGTCTTGCATTTGTGTTTTGTGGACTGTTATGTTATTATTTGGGACTCCATGAGATAACATACATTGGCAGTATGGGTAAGGCACAGGACTTTGACAGAGGACTGTAGGGCATTTTGTAGTGATACAGGCCATCTGTAGCAGGCCAGTGCATTCTGTCACTCCTATAGTCCCAGTCTGCAAGCCACTGGTTTCCCCTGGGGTGACAGGGTAGGTGTACGAGGTGTGCAAGATGTTAATGGCAATAGTTCCTGTCCTTATTAATCCATTGGTGTGGATGATGGCCGGGTGCTGCTTACAGCAAGGGACACACCTGCATGGGACACCTCTTCAGCATGCTGCATTCTGTGGGCATTCCTATACAGAAGTGGGGGTCATACTGTACTCATTCCCAACAGCAGGGATATGACCTGTGATCAGCCTGCGGCTGATGGTGGGGTGAGCTGGGTGCATGTGGGCTATGAAAGATTCTTGCAGCTGACTCACAGATATACCTGGGACATTCCCCTTATGCTAGCTTGTGCAGAGACATCAGCAGTTTCTCATTGTCTTCTTTGTGGTCTGCCAGTGATTGGCCAGACTACATCAGTATTCCATACTACACAGACAACTAATGCACTGCTAACCTGTATATATAATTCCAAAGGTGTGTGCATTTGACAGTTACATTTTATATACTCTGTCTAGGGTACTTCCACATGTGTACTGTGTGTATGTCTGGGTCCACATTCATGGCATGTCCATCTTTCAGATGGTGACAGATATTACATCCAAACAATGAGTATGGATGACTGCTGGATTGGGTCTTGCTGGGATGCATTGTGTTTGGCACTGGAGTTGTCAGAACATGACCCTGTTCTCAACAGTACTGGACATAAGCCATTGAGACACAACACATCATGCCTATATGCTGATCACTTCCTCACGTTATACAACACACAACAACCTAACACACAGAAGCCCTGCATATTGTACATGTACAATAATCTTTCCTGCTAATCTGGCCAGCTCAGGTAATCTGTGCTCAACTGTTATTAAACTCACATGTACATGTTACTACATTTCTACGTAGGATTGGGGGGGTCACACCTGACAACTGCAAACATTTGCTATGATTGTACTGGTATTTCAGGTACTCTGTTGGATTCCATTTCATTCTGTATTCTGACCTACCATGCAGACTAGAGGCATATCAGTGGACTACAGATCTTAGGTTTTATTGACCTACATTTCAGTTTCAGACTTCTTACCCTTCAGAACTAACATCCAACTGCCTGACCTGTTGTAGTCTGTCTATGTAGGTCTGCAGGGGGGCTGTTCAATTGGAAGCCTTAGCACAGCCTTTCTTTGTGGTCATCTACACCTGTCCTGCTGACTGAGACTGTTGTTGGGTATGTGAGCCTCACTGCCATGCATGTGTGTGTCCTATGGTGGACACACATTTGGTACACCATGTCCTGCAGTGGGATTTGTCACCTTGTCTAGTACTGCCTAGTATGTTGACACCAGTATTTGTTATGGATTTCATGCTGCCCATATAGGTGTCCACTATCTGCTGCCATCCCATTCAGCCACCCAATTCCCTTGCATGCTTACATCCATACCATAGATACAAGTAGCAGAACATACTACTCCATTCAGCAATTGATAGGGAGAGTGACTTACCTTGTGGCTGTGCCAGTATTGAGGATGGTGCTGGATGGCTGACTATGTTGGATGCACATAGTACACTCCTTATACATGGTAAAGCACAGGTAGTGTTTGGCATCCCTTTTACTGTGTGCATGAGTCAGAGAGAGGTGTCATTCCCTGGGTTCCTACCGTGTCAGTGTATGTGCCATGCTTTGCCTCTTTGCCAAACTCTGGGCATACTGGGCATGCCTCCTTCTCCCTACAGGGCCAGGCTCAGGTTGTTCCTCCTTTGAGTCACTCTGTGCCTGTCCTGGCCTTGGCAATGGTGGGGGCCTGTGTGGCCCTGCCTCGTGCTGTTCCCTGCAGCTATTTCCACAGGATCATATTGTGTATTACTTCACATACGATGTAACTTTGTGTACATGTCGCTGGAGAGTACTGCAAGGCTGCACCGGATATGTCCAGGCACTGGAACTGTGACTTGATCATCCCAAACGCATGCTGTTTTATGACTCTGGTTTCTGCGTGTGCCTCATTATGGAGTTCTTGTTTGGGTGTGTGTGCATTTCGGATGAGTGTCATCAGCCATGGCTCCAGTGCGTAACCAGCATCTCCCACTAGGTGGCCATATGGGATGTCCCCACTGGCAAATCTCTGGTACAGCTGCATCATATGCCAGATGTGGGAGTCGTGATAGCTTCCATGGCTGCAGGCACACATATTCATTATAATGCTCTGGGCATCGCACATGACCTGGCAGTTGATGGAGGGGAAGCCCTTCTGGTTTATGTAGATCCTACCCTGCTAGCCAGGCAGTGCTTTGACATGTATGTGCATGCAGTCCATAGTACCCACTACCTCAGGGTATTCTGCTATTTGGTGGAAGAGATGCATATTGCTGGTCAATGCCTCACGGGTGTTGTGAAAATATTTGTGCTCACCGGCATGTGCTGACATGGCATCCAGGAACTGGTGGAGTACCCTGTATGCTGATGCTGTCAGATCCCCATAATATCTCCAGTTGGCCTTTGGAGGGTACCTGTGGCTAGTATTCTTAAGCCTACACATGCTTTGGTATCCACTGGGATGGGTTCCCCAGTGTTGGTTCTGTGTGTGAGGTGTGGCTGACACAGCTTAACAATTTGCTGTAGGAGGTCCCTGTCCACCTTATAGCACTCCACTATCTCCAGTTCATGTAGCCCCTGGTAGGTTACCCTGGGTCAGTACACTCCTCTCCTCCTCCTCACTGTGGGTTGGTCATCAGCATTCTCATCCTCACCACCTCAGCCTCTTCCACATATTGATTTATGAGAGTGACAGCAGCCCCTATCATTTTGTTGGTTTTGTTATTAAAATTTCTCCATTTGTGTACACTGGTGGTGTGGATTTTGTGGGAATAAACAGAGTGAAAGGTGTTTGCATAGTTTATAGTAGTGTTCTGTGCTGGGCTGGGCTGCTGCCTGTGTAATTGGCTGATTCTGATACATTTTACCTGCCAGCTATGCTAGTTCTCCTTGATTACCTTCCTACTGTTGTTTTCCCTTCCCATTGCCTTCCTGTTTAAACCCCGAGGAGCGCCGCGCAAACCCAATGCTCAAATATGAATGGAGCTGCTATTTCCTCATGTTTTTTTTTGTTTGTACACGGTGTGCGGTGCACACACCCATTTAAGCAATGTAAATACTGCTAAGCAGCTTCAGACACACCCCCTTCCTTAGCTGTGCTTAGCTAAGGGCAAACACAGGCCACAGAGCTCCAATAAGCTTACAGCAGTCATGACACGCCAGCTCATTAGGTCATCTAGCTCTTAGGCTTAGACCATGGTATTATTGCACCTACATGGTTGGTTGCAAGCTAGCACTGAGGGGAAATCTGTGATTCAGTATCATTCCCCTCATTTGCATAGAACTAACTGCTAATGCATGGTTACAAAACTGACAGCCTTCCCTCTTAGCGACCACTATTCCATGGTCTTGTTGTGTTATGCGTGCCATTGACTATTATGGCAAAATTATGATTTTGGTTTAAAAGCTTATTTCCAGCTTTTTTTCTTATTTTCGGGCCGATCCCAATTGTGCACCGCTGCCCTGTGCTTAAATGGATGAAATCAGCCAAAAAGTTATTTTTTATAATTTTGAAACTATTTTTCATGCATATGGCCATATATTTGGCCATTGGCATGCCTAACCCTTATAATACATAATTTATTATGAGCTGTCATGCCTCCATTTTGTAGTTTGCAGAAATGTATTCAGCTACTGGCTGAATACATTTCTGCAGTCTACACTATTCCTGCACGGATGCCTGCCTGCTTCCTGGGTCACTAATTCACCTCATTTCCATGGTTTTCACCAGAAAATGAGGTAATTAGCATACAGGGGCTGTGTTCATGCAGGAGCACTTGTGCACATCCCAGGAGCTCATTCCTGGATCGCATGTCGGCCATATTGCCTGCACCAGCTCTTGCACCATTCCTGCACCCCGTGCAGAGCATGCTGAAAATGGGGACTATCTCAATAACTCTTGTCTGTTCTTGTAGTCATATGATTAAACCACCTTAAATGTTTTGGTCACTATACACTACAAATTATTTTACTAACTTAATTTAGTTGCAATTTACACTATCTGTCTTCGTATTCAGTATCTCTTGCTTTCTTTATTTCTGTGGCTGAATAAACAGAATTGATTGAACAGTATTCTTACTTATGAGAATATACATTCAGAATTACTAAAAATTTAACACGCTGGGTTTATTTTCTTGTATTGTATACTTCTATAGTATGTATTTGTCATGTATATCTACTTCAGTTTGTATTATGTAAAAACTTTCTTGACATTGAAAGTTAAGATGATGTTATGTGAACATTTCTGTGATTGTATGGAGCTTTTCTCCCCGCGCTTCCACTGAAAATGGGTCGTTGGTCCCAGTGGACTTTCACGGTTAACAAATGTCAAATAAATGAATATAAATAATTTTAATCAGCTGTGTGTGAAACTATTCCTACATGCTTGCAACATCTCTTCTCACCCTTTCTGTAGCGTCTTTTGTTTCAGCCCTGCTAAATACATCCGAACCAAAAACAATGAGGCTACACTTCTTCATAGGTTCATAGGTTTCTGCCTATATACAGTAGGCTAGTGTCCAGAAGAACATTTTGAAGCTTAACCAGGTATGCCCAAGAATAATTGGATGAATTAGGCTCCCCATTCAAGGAGTGCAGACTGCATACTCAGAGGGTTAATTTTGGTTACCCATCCAATCATTCTGAGTAGTTTTAACTGTTGTTAGTATGTTGCATTGCTTGATATGTTCTGGAAGCTTATTCCATAAGTAGGGAATTAGCTAGGTTAGGAATATGTTGAGCCAACATTCTATTCTATTTATGTGTCAGTGAAGGTTAAGATCTGTGGTGTGGGTATTCATGGCGCTATCTCTTTTGAACAGGTGTAGAAAATAAAACAGGGTTGGGGTCTTTCATGGCTCGGATGGCCAGGCAAAGATCAATATAAAGGAACTTGTATGAGACAGAATACAGTGACAGATCGTAAATCTGTCATCATAGTTTAGTGAATTTAAACCAGTATCATTCTTACTCGGAAATATTTGAGGCTCTTCTTGTTGGATGAGATGTTTGGAGAAATACATGGGGAAGGGAGCACTGAAATCTATGATGTGACAGATGAGGCAAGCATAGAGAAGAATTAGGATTTCCTTAACTTCTGAAAGACATGCCCATGGAAATCGGCTGTACTAGTTAGAAGATTTTCTGTTGCAGCTGGGACGTGATAATCAAAAGATAGTTTGTTGTCTATGGAAGTACCCAGATGCCTGAATCAGTTCTAAGGAGGTTGCCTTTGATATAATAGGAAATGGAGAATACTCATTTGCTGAATATAACCATGTTACATTTTTGGCATTTAGATTAATCCATAGTTCACCAGTCATTATTCTATTCAAACCTTTGAACTTTGTAAGCCATAACTGAGCAACATCTGTCTTAACATCAGAAATGGATGCCAGAGAGTTGGGGACATAGGACAGACCCTTGTAAACTCCATTAATGGCATGCTTTTGTACAGAAGAGGTACCCCTGAAACTTACTGTGCTAAAAATGTCAGCTACTATGGCTATCCTTTAAGCATCGGGTATGTATCTACTGAAGGTACTGAGGTTAAACAAGATAAGGAGAGGTTAAACAATGGTATATTTGGTGTCTACCAGATGGCAAACACCAAAATGCAACTCAATTAAATACAGACTTAAAAAGCAAAAATAAAAGAAAAATGTACCAACTAAGGTCCAGACCCACAGAAAATATTTATTAAACAAGTACAACCTTTCATGTCATGCTGCAAACACTTTGTCAGATGCATTCACTTGCCTTTATGCATCTTATGAAGTATTTGTAACAACACTAAAGTTTATGCTGTTTTCATAGGAAACGTTTTCTGTGGCTCTGAAGCTTATTTAATAAACTTATCAGAATGCAGATGAGCACCTTTTCTGGACATTTGGAAGTGGTGGATTTTATCATTGGAGGAGATTGCAGGACTTAATCAAGAGAGACAATAGGTGGAATAGGAATTAGGTGGGTAATGGGGAGGGTGAAGACCTTTCAGGCCTCCGGTACGGCCTATTTAAAAGACATTGAAATGGATCAGCTCTAGTGATATCCCACTGGTTTCATCTTTGCAGCCTAATGAATGCCATTTTTATTTTATTTCATTTATTTTAGTTTATTTTACATTTGATTACCAGGAAAGTCCAACTTTACAAAAATCCCTTTTCACATGAGGCCCAGGGAGAAAAGCTGCACATTTAACATGTGACAAAGATTATAATTACAATTTCAAGGTTTACATATACATGACTTGACATTTGTGTTAAACATATAACATTGAATAAAAATACATTTATCTAAATATTCTTATTAATGTCATTGGTGCATAGTCTAGTACAAGAAAAGAGAGAATTATTCTTAAAAAAAAAACAAAGTAAAGATATCTATCAGGAAAATGAATGAGTTATAGAGTGTAAACCAGGTATTATTAATAACTGGTGGGTGAGCAATTTTCATAGATTTACTACATTGACTGATAGCCTGTAGTAGGAAGAGATTTATTTATTTATTTATTATCTATTTTACATTTGCTAACCGAGAAAGTCCGACTGGATACAGGTCCATTTTCAAAGAAGGCCCGGGGAGAAAAGCTCCAAATTTACAAAAACAAGTGTAAATACAGTGAAATTATTACAGTGAGTTATCACAAAACTGAGATTTGTTTAATGATATGTACACACAGGTACATGTTTTTCTAACATACACACAGCAAAGATTGGAAGCAAGTAGCTGAGAAAGAAATAGTTAAAGAGTTCTTCTGAAAAAGGAAAACACATATATTAAGGTGGTTATCATACATGGTGTAGTGTTAACTTTAAATCTTTCCAGTAGGTGGGTGATACACAGAATTTTAAACAGAGAGTCTAGAGTTTTATTCTTGTAGTGAGGTTCTCATTTATGAATTATGTTTGAGTGGGGGTTAGTCAGGGTTTGTACAGGGACAAAGCCACTGCATTTTAGATATTTCCTAAGGGATCTTTTGAATTGAGATAAGGAAGGGTCAGTGGTGAGTTCAGCAGGAAGTAGGTTCCAGTTTTTACCGGTAGATTCATAGGTTCATAAGTTCATAGGTTGGTACTAGGTTCATAGGTTCATAGGTTGGTACTAGGTTATCAGCCCTAGGGCCTATACAAGCCTAGCCATAACAATTCCCTGGCTATTTCTTCCCACACTATTTACTTCTCTGGACCCCTGTCTAGCAGGGCGACTGACGTGATCCCCGGGGTGAATTTCTTTTCTCCCATCCAATCGTCAAGGTTCCTTTTGAAGAGGGCCAAAGAGGCACCTGCTTGACATGTATGGGCAATCTATTCCAGAGTCTGGGGAGTCTCTGGGTCAGGAACCTATCCCTCCAGCATGTTTTGTTTATTGTGATGACAAGGTTTAGATCCCTGGTGTGTGTGGCTCTGAGGGATTGGGATTTCTTTAAGTGTAGCATGTCCATCAGCTCTGGGTTTGACATGGCCTTGTATGTTAAGCAAAGATCACCTCTGAGTAGACGATATGCGACAGAGTATAGCTGGAGTTTTTTAAGGCGGTCAGCGTAGGGCATCTGCATTAGGCCTGTGATTCTTTTAGTGAGGTATTTCTGTGGCCTTTCCAGTTGTTGCAGATGTCTTGAGAGGTACATACCAAATGGGGTATTGTATTCTATAATGGGTCTAATGAGGGATGAGTACAGTGGGACAATGACCTCCTTTTTTCTGGATGAAAAGCCCTTAGTGATGAGGTGTGCCACATAGAAGGATTTCCTGACTGTTGTGGCGATGTGGTTATCGAAGGTGAGACCACTGTCCACCTGTGTCCCTAAGTCTCTTATCAAACTTTCGGAGTTTAGTGCACTGCCACCTATATGGTAATTCACGGATACATGTTTTTTCCCAAAAGGGATAACTATACATTTCTTGGCATTGAGCTTGAGCCCATGGCTCTGGCACCAAGCATCTGTTTCTGTAAGGCCCTTTTGTAGAGTATCCACATCATTTGGGGATTCAATAATGGCTCCCAGTTTGCAGTCATCTGCAAACTTTGTTATACAGAGTCCCTTAGTGTTGGCTTGTACTTCAGAGAAGTAGATGCCAAACAAGAGCGGTCCCAGGACTGAACCCTGAGGGACTCCACTTGTCACTTGTCTGGAGCTGGATTTGGAGTCTGCTACTTTTACAGTGTGGGTTCTATCAGTAAGCCAGTTAGCAACCCATTGGGTGACGTAGGGATTAATGCCCAGCTTAGTAAGTTTATCTATGATTCCAGAGTGGGGGGTGGTGTCAAAGGCCTTGGCAAGGTCTAGATAGGCTGTGTGGACCACCTTACCCTTATCCATGGCTCTGTAGACTGATTCGAAGAAGTCAATCAAGTTCAGGAGACAAGATTGGCCCTTCACGAACCCAAACTGGGTGGGGTCCAGTGTTTGAAGGTTGCCAATGTCTTTGTTTATAAGTTCCATGATAATACGCTCCATGGCCTTGCAGATAAGGCTTGTCAGACTGATGGGACGGTAGTTTCCGGGATCCAAGGTGGATCCCCCCTTGTGGAGTGGGATAACTGTAGCTGTGCGCCACTCAGTGGGCATGAAACCTGAGGTGAGGCTATGATTAAACATGACACTTAGGTGAGGTGCCAGTTCATATTGTAGTTCATGTAGTACACAGCCCGAGATGTCATCTGGTCCCATGGATGCTGTATTCTTAGCTTTGGAGAGTGCGTTTTTTACCTGTGTGGCCATTATTACCAGAATTTGGCAATCTTCCGGTATTGAAATGGGCCATTTAGGGGGTGAGAGGGGGGTGAAGTCGGCATTGATTCGATCTGCCAGGATATTGGCAATATCCTTGGGATCAGTATATTTAATGCCATTCTGTTCTAGCTCAGAGCAGATCTGAGCATTGCCATTTAGATTCTTGACATAGTTATAGAATGCCTTGTTGTTGTCTTTGGAATCTTTGGCAATTTTATTTTCGTAACTAGCTTTGAAGGATTTTATGAGGGATCTCAGTTTCTTACTGAGGCTGGTAAGGAAGTTTTTTGCATCCTGGGATTTTCCTCTTTTCTGCAACAGTTTCTTCCTTTTGTTGTAAAGTTTGTTTATGGCAGGGGACCACCAGATTGGCTTCTTTTTTTTGGATGAGAGCATCTTGGTTCTATTTGGAATGGCACGATTTATGCATGAGTAGATGTGCTCGTACAGTGCCTTAGTGTAGGATTCAGCAGTTGAACTTTCAGCTCCTGTCTGCATGGGTGTCATGAAGTTTGTCACTTCTGACTTGAGTAGCATGAAGTTGGCTTTGGAGAAGTTTTTTATGGAGGTTTCCTTACTGGGGGGTGGGGGTGAGGGTGGGATGTGGATGTTAAGGGTGATTAGCTTATGGTCAGACGTGACTAATGAGGGGATGACCATAGGTGTAGAGCATCGATTTCCCATGTTGGTAATGACCAGGTCTAGGATATTGGAGCCCCCTGGTGGGACTATGGATTAGTTGATCCAGGGTGTTGGAATTTATGAATTCCAAGAACCGTTGGGCAAAGGTGTTGGTACATGAGTAGCTTTCCCAGTTAATGGCAGGGTAGTTAAAATCACCCACAATTAGGGTGTTTGGTTCTATCTTAATATTTCCCAGTATGTGTAGAAAGGTGTAGTGAGAATCTTGGGGTATGGTGGGGGATCTGTAGCAAGCTACAATTTGGATTGCAGTCTTACCTAGTGTTAGCTGCACCTGGAAAATTTCAGACGCATTGTGTTGGGCAACTAGCCTGGTGGTGTGAATATCCTTGGTGAATATTGACACTCCTCCACCTTTAGTGTTTTGGTCCTGCTTTGGTGGCCAAAAAGTGTGGTAAGAGTTGCAGCCTGATATTGCAGGGGTGCTCTCTGGAGCCTTGAACCAGGTCTCAGTTACTGCACAGATATCGATGTTCTCCATTTTTAGGAGTGCCTCAAGAGAGTGCATTTTGAGGTTTAGACTTCTAGCATTGAGTAGCATTACCTTCAGATTTTGCATGCTTGTACCTGTTACGGTGGTGGTTTTGTCCTTTGAACTTTGCCTAAAAAAGGCACTAGAGAGTTGGAGAATAGTGATTCACCAGCTGAATTTTTGGTTTTAACAGTTTGCACTAGCAATTTTTTGGAAAGACGAAGGGATTTTAGGTTACTGTAGGAGGTAATAATATTTTTCAGTATGGGTGTACTGTCTGGTTGGTAGAGGATTTTGAGAACAACTATTAGTTGGTTATATTGCAGTTGATAGGGTAGTTCGAGCCAGTCTAATGATTGAAGGTTAAGGCAGTGATGGGTTCTATAAGTTGATCCTGTGGCAAATCTGGTAATGTTATTGTAGCACCTAGAAAAATTTATTGAGGTTTGATTTGCTTAGGTTTATGAAGATGGGTGAAGCATAAAGAAGGATCAATAGCAGATGTGTACAGGCAATAGCAGTTCTAGCAGATGGGATTAGAAATGGTTTAATCCTGTATAAAGAGCCTAACTTTTTATTAACTATTTTAATAGTTTTGTCTATGTGAGCATCAAACTTGAGGTTGTTGTCGATGATCACTCCCAGTAGTTTAGTACAAGGTTCTGGGGAAATGATGGTACCATTGTTAGATATTATGGTGAGAGGTGGTGAGGGGACCTTGTGAGTGGAGGAGAAGAGTAATAGTTTTGTTTTATTTGGGTTTAATAGTAGATGGAGACCAGTGAGCTAGATCTCTCCTTTGCTGAAAGTGATTTGGGACAAGGATTGTAAATCTGTGGGGGAGGTAGCAGAGCAGATTAGGGTTGAGTCATCTGCATACTGAATATAAGCTGCATAATATAAGCTGTTAGGTCATTAATGAATATGAAGAATAAGAGGGGACCTAATATAGATCCCTGTGGGACTCCAAGGGTGACTGGTAAAAGGGATGATAGGTTATTCTTCCATAGTACAGATTGTTGTCTGTCACTTAGGTAGGAATGAAATCAGGTAATTGCTATGTTATCTATGGAGAGTGATTTTAATATGTTTAAGAATAGCTGGTGATTTACCATATCAAATGCCTTGGATAGGTCAAGGAAGAGGGCTGAGGAGAACTTGTTGTCATTACGGTTTTGATTTATTGTGTGGGAAAAGGAGAAAAAGGCTGAGGTTGTACTATGGCAAGGTATAAATCCATGCTGGGAGGGGGCTAGGAGAGTGTTTTGATTGAGATAGTCAAGAAATTGCTTGTGGATACATTTTTCCATTATTTTAGCCGAGAGAGACAGAATGGCTATAGACCTATAATTTGAAAGTTCAGTGGAATCTTCCCCTTTATGAAGAGAAACAATGCGGGAGATTTTCCAGATGTTGGGGATATAGGCTTCATGGATAGTTCTATTGATTAAAATTGATATGGGGTATGCTATTTCATTAGCAGCTTTTTGGAGATATTCTGAAAGTAGTAGGTCTGCTGAAAGGGTGGTGGGTTTCAATTTTTTTAAGTAGGGGCTTGATAAAAGATGTTAGTACTGGATCAAGCTTAAAGGAGATCTTATTATCAGGTGTGGGGTTGGTGGTACTTGGGGTATCGGGAGATAGCTTACTGGCTAGGGATTGCACGGTTTCTGTAAAGAAAGTGTTAAAGGTGTTAGCAACAATTTTAGGAGGTTGTTGGAGGGTAGTTAAGGGGGTAGGGGTAGTTGATTGGCCTGGGTGGAGAAGTTTGTTTATGCCTGACCAGAAGTTTCGTGGTTGATTTTGGTGCTTTTGTAGCAGATTACAGTAGTAATTCTTTTTGTCTAGCATAATAGACTTCTTTGTATCATTTCTCAGCTGTTTATATATAAGGTGGTCTTTTGGGGATTTAATGGTTCTCCAGGAGGTCCATGCTTTGTTTCTGCTAATAGTTTTTTGTTTTGTATCATTGGACAGCCATGGTGCTACTTTGTTATTGGTTCTGATAGTGCGTGGGGGAGCATGGTTATCCAGGACAGCATGAAATGTAAAGTTAAAGTATGAAACCGCGTCATCTAGTGGAAGTAGCCATAGGTTTGACCAGTCACATGTGTTAAGTTCATTCTGAAATTTAGTCTGAATAAAGTTCTTACAACTTCTAATGGTTTTAAAGGAAGATTGTTGAGGGATGTAATTTCTTTTTCTGATTATACAGGTCAGGAAGTGATCACTAAAGTCCTCAGGTAGGGTGCGTGTTTTATATATATGGGGTAGGTTGTTCATTAATATCCAGTCTAGGATATTTTCCTTTTTGTTAGGCTTATTGATTCTGGTTGGGGAAGATATCATCTGGGAAAAGCCATGGAAATTTATATGGGTGGAGGGAAAGTCTGAAGAGCGAGTATTCCAGTCGATATTAACATCCCAAGAATAATAGTTTCCTGGGGGCAATTAGTGGAGACCCATTGGAGGATACCCTCCAAGGTATTTGTGTTGTCACCTGGGGGAATATAGATACATGCAATGTTTATAGATTTGTGTTTGTTGAGTTGGACATTTGTGATGAGTATTTCTGCATTGTTAGTAAACAAGGCATTTGGGGTACTAGTTTTGGATACTTCCAGAGTGGATTTATACAAGATGGCTACCTCCTCCTTTCTTAGAGATGCAATCAAGTCTTAATATATTGTACCCTGGGGGTATAATCTCATTATCAATGGTAGTAGGCTTGAGCCAGGTCTCGGTAAGGCATAGTATATCAGAGGAGTGGACAGCCAGAAGGGCATGTAAGTAGCAACTTTTCTTGTTCATACTTCTAATGTTTAGGCGATACACTAGGAGTGAGTTAGGGGCATTATTTGAGTTTTGTAGGCTAGTATGGGTGTTATTTGTGGGGCTGATAGCAACAGGTGGGGTTGGGTCAGGGTTAGGGTGGATGTCACCATCCACTATGAGGTTAGGTAGTAATCTAATAGCAAGTTTCTGGAGTTTTAATAAGAGTCTGTGGTAGTATTTAGTTCTAGGATTAATATATGAAGAACGAATGAGATGTTGAGTTTTTGCATTAGAAGAGTTTGATGAGAGGTGGGGTAGTGGTTGGTTAGAATTATGTGGCTGATTAATAGTACTGGTTTTGGTTCTAGGGCAGTTGGTGCCAGAGAGGTATTGGTATTCATAGGCTGTGAGAAGATAGAGAATTATAAGTGGGGGTATTAGGCAGTAAATAGGATTAGTTTGAAGATTTTTTAAAAGTATGTGGAGGCATTGTAGGGATATTTGAGTAATGCTTGTTTAAAATAGAGTTGGGGTGTTTATAAATAGCATATAGTGAGAGACTAGAGAGAGTATGAGTAATAGGGTTGGGTCCCGTGAATGATTGGTTAATGCTGATTGATTCTGACGAGTGGGAGTGCTGTCAGATGAGGGGGAGTGACTAGGTGTTAATAGGTGTAGGACAACTGGGGGCAGGTGGAAATTGGGGGCAGGGTACTGAATACTGCAAAACATAGACAGCGATACTTTACAGTACAGATATTGAAACATAATTGCAACTTAAGAACAATAACTTTACTATAGTCCTTGAATACACTCTTTAGATTATAATAAGAATGGGTAGAAGAATGTTGAAAGGTGAGATGTAATTTGATTTATGTAAAGAACTAGTATTACTTTAAGGAAGAGTGCTTAGAGTAAATAGCACATTGCATTGAACTTCTTTTCTTATCCTGAATTTATACAGGGGCATAGCCATGTATTGGGTAAGTGAGACTTAAGTGTTATTTTGAAGCGAGATAAATTGGTAATAGATGTTATTTCTGATGGTAAACTATTCCAGATTTTAGCTATGCAGTTCAAGAAAAGGGAGTTGCCTGATTTATTGTTAGCTTTGGTAATATTTAACAGGGATTTGTTACTCGAGTGAAGTATGTTTGTTAGAGTAAGGAGTTAATAAATTTTGAATTGCTGGTGTTTTTTCAGATTGGTGCAGGATCTTATATGCCAAGCACACTTAATGATAGCATATTATGGGGAAACACTGTCCAAATTCTTACTAAACTAAACATCAGTTGCATCATTTAATTTTCAGACCTAAAGAATAATAGTATGATTTGTTTGGTGTGCACTTCCTGTTTTGAACCCATGGCATCTTTACTCCTGCTTCTGACAGTTTTCTAGATGCACTAAAATTAATGTATTCACCACGGATATATTGCAGACTGATTTGACAGGTTACCAGATTACAGCCTTTGCCTTGCTTCACCTCTTGTGAAGAGAAGTTTTACCTGTTTTTTTTTTTTCCAGTCATCAGGAGCCCTCCTGTCATGATTAATTATTAATGGCAGTGCTCATTTTTATTAATTTTCCTCTGATAACTGAATGACACAAACTACTTTCTGCTGGAAAGTACTAGGGACCAGTTTTATTAAATATGCCCTCTCGTTAATGAATTTTAGTACACTATTTTGTAAGATTATTAAAACTGCATATTTCAAATGGTATTTACTAAGCTAGAGAGAGAGTATTGTGCAAAAGATATGAAAAGCACACAGGGGTTCTTTTATTGAGGATGTTAATTTTGTCAAAATTAGATATAAGCATACAACATAGACTGAAATGCTTCATTGGTGGTCACATTTTTTATTATTCAAAGTGCACATACAATACTGAGAATGGGTACACTTTATAATGCAATTATCTTCCCATAACGTTTATAGCATTTTAATCCTTATTTCCCCTGTAATGGATACCTACTTAAGGTGAAACCTGTACCTTCTTAATTGATTACCTTTAGAAGAAGCAGTAGTCACCTAGAAAATATTGTCTTGTGAAAATTAAAGTACGGCATAGCTTAACTAGGAACAGATTTGTCTCAAAAAAAAAAAAAAACTAAAAGAAAAAATTGTATAGATCCACTACTCTCAGAGCTGCAGTGTATATTATGAGGTTATAGAATAGTACTAAGGAATTTATCTTTAATCCTCAGCCACAACTAAATGAGTCTCTTTGACATGCTTCTGAATATTTTAAAGCACTAGCCGAATAATGTAACAAGGCTTATATGTGATCTTGGAATTCAGTTGTACCAACTTATGTTCATACCTGAGTGATTAAGTGACATTATCAAAGTGACATGAGAAAGTCAGAGAATCTACCAGTTTTTTGCTTGATGTGTACTGTTGCAGAATTGCACAGAGATTTATATTTTTATTATCAATACACATTTTTCAAAATAAAAATTGCAGTAATTTAATGAGATCTAGAAAGATACTAGGGAATATGCATATGTATTTCTTTATTGTTCAAGTGATACAATTTTCTAATTCTTTCATCCTCCCAGGATAAACATCATTCTTATCCCCGCCTGAATGAATAGAGAACAAGAAGTGAACACATTGCAACAACAGGATGCAGCCTTCATCACTTATGTATATACCTTCATTGTCGCATGATCAGATTAGACAATGATCACAGACTGGTCTGTCAAGATCAGTGAACAATAAAACATTGATTATTCACTAATAATTAAAGTCTACTTCAATTGTTTCAATATTGGGAGGATAATTTTAAATGTTATCTGTCAGCATGTGTTGTGATAAGAGATTAAGAAAAGATGCACTCTGCATGCTTGGACCTAATCCCTTGGCTTCTTCTTGAATACTAAATAACTCAAATCAGGTCATTTCCTCCCCTAACCAAACTCCTGTAGCCATGTGTTTGTGTCTAGTGAACCTTGGTTAGTAACTCAGAAAATATGCACTCTGAAGGAAAAATGTCTATAGGCATGTCACTTCAAAGAATTCAGGTCTGCTGAAGATTGACACAACACTTTTTAAAGTGTAAATATAGATTCTGTGCTCATGTGTTCCTGTACATTACATTTCTAGGCCACACAAGCACCTTCAGGCATTTTAGAATCTTGCCCAATCTCTGCAGAAAAAAACATAAGTTTGATGCTTACATTAGAGAATACATATATCACCTCATTTGTGATTTATCATGCATCTCAGACTAGTGAAACTCCAGGGACCAGACCCACAAAGGGTTTTTTTTTTTTATTTTATTTAACAGAAATGAGATATACACATATAGGCTGCACCTGAGGGGTTGTAGTGCATAGGAACAGGGTAGTCACACTTTAACAGTTCTGCTCAAGTGGACTTGCAAAGGTTCTTTTGTTATCTTGGGATTAATTATAATAATAAGAAACCCTTTCATCCTGTGTATGTACCCTCATCTCAATTTGGATAAAATAGTCTTGATCAAAACACAAAACATTTAGTTTAAATATAAAGTGCAGGTAATAAATTGCAAAACAAAAGCTCTGCATCAGGGAACAAATGGAACATAGCTGGTAGTAGCAACCAAACTGAAAGGGACTGCAATACAAATCTAAAAAAAAAAAAAAAAAAAAAAAAAAATATATATATATATATATATATATATATATATATATATAAAAGAAAAAGAAAGTGCAAAGGTAAAATTAAAATGTAAAAAAAAATAAATTGCATTGCCAGAATAAAGTATAAAGATGTTGCCCCTTTATTCATTGTCTCAGGTACCATTTGAAATACATCTGACTGATTTGTAGCTTTCGTGCTATCACAGTGAAACAGAATGGAGGCAGTTTAGATGAAGGCAAACAAAATGATGCCCAGTTTGTACCACATACAATATGAAAAGAAATGACAGGCTATATTAAACTGTTAAATGTTGCAGTATATAAAACCTAAAAATATTCTTACTTCTTATGGGAATCAATAAAGGATAGAGTTATTTAATTGAGGTGGTGCAGTGGTGCATCAATGTTGCTACATTACAGCGTAGCCTTTCATTCATTAGTTCACTTCCCAGCTAGGGTACCTTCTCATGGAATCTGAATATCCTTACTATGCTTTTTATGCTTTTTATGCTTTTTATATTTTTTTTATCAGAATCTTTAGTTTCCTTCCACTGCCCAATGAATAATGAAGGTTAATATTCCAGATTCCCTCTGAAGATTTAGTTACTAAGTTTCTCAGAAATTAGATAGCTTGAAATGAAAGTGATAATGCAGATCTAGGAACAGACAGTATCATTAACAAGATGGTTTTCTTAGCAGAAAGCTATTGACAGACAATTGAAGAATAATCTTCTGTATCTTAGAAAAAGAAGCCTGCATTTTTATCATGATTGTTTTTCACAGTCGACTTGCCTGCAGAAACTGTGACCAGTACTATTTTTTCTTTTGAGTTGAAAGTTTTGTATTCTGTAGCTGTTATGAAATGCATTTTTTCAGTCGTGCTGCTTAGCTTGCAGATAAATTGGGAATGTTTGAGATTTTTCAAGGACTACGTCGGTATTCTAGGTTTGCAATAAGCATTTTGGCTCATAAAATTAGATGAATGAGCCTTTTGCACTGATTTACAGATATATATTCCCATTTCCCATTTACTTCCTCTGATTGCTTCAGAAAACTCAAAAAACTACCAACCTGTAAAGAAAGTCCTGAATAAAATGTGTCATGTTCATTAACATGTCACTTTAACTGACACACCACCGTGACCTATTCTTCACCAATAATGCCATTCCAATTAGTCTTAGAATCATTCTTACAGCCACAGTCATTTGCAAACTACTTTTCAAAATTGTTGCCATCTTTTGACTCACGTGCTGTCTCCCTCAGATGATCAGCACTTACTACATAACACTAATAAGACGGTTTCTTTATACAGATCCCATTCACACTAAATTGCACCGAGAGAGCTTTCAGAAAACTATTCTGCCTTATGGAATTTTAGTTCTCAGTACACTCCTATCTCTCCTTTCATCTCATTTATACAAGTATTAAAATCTCTCTACTTCATAAAATTCACTGCAGCTGCTTCAATAATCCAGTGTCGACTATTTGGTTATCATATCAGAATGCTTTGCCTTAACTCTCTTCAAACACTGAAGGTATTTCAGTTTCATTGTTGTGTATATTTGTAAACACTGTGTATATTTATTATAATATTTCAGCCCTCCACTCAATTCCTGTCTTTATTTTCACTGAATTTAATGTTTATTCTGTTTGGAATGTTGCAATTGAGTTCTGACGTTGAAAAAAAAGACAACTTTGTTAAATTATTTTCTAATGTAAGAAACGTACATAATAGTTTTGTAGTGCAAGGAACATCATAGTTGCACTTTGAAATTGTGGAACACAGATTCATTTGCTAATCATGTCCACAACCTGACATGGTTAGCAAATAGTGTCAGTTGGTAGAAGGCAGTAGCAGAAGCTAAAGCTGTTAAAAACTTCACACTGCCACACTTATCAACAGAATATATATGACAGAAAAGCACCAAACATCTTTTAAAGCCATTAGTTTTTACAGGAAGGGGCACTTTGTTCTTACTTGCTATTTGTTTAATAGTGATAAATGCTTTATCGACTTTCAAAAGCTTTGAAAGCCAATAAAATACTTTACAATTCTATACATTTTCTGCAACTGGTTGTACATGGAGCATATGAAACTCTGCACTATTACTGATCATTACTCTTTGCAATGTGATGTCATGGATACCAAGATTCACCTCTTGGAATTGTTTGAGCTCCATGCCTTGAACATATAATGAATGACCTGATAATAATCCTGCATGTTAAACACTTCAGTACTATTAAGCTCTAGTTTTGTGCTGCTGCACACAGTGGCCATCACAAAACACAATCTGACACTTTTTTACACTGTTAGACACAAAAACATCTGCCATTTTGAAATGTCTAATAGCTTTTAAAACCATTCATTCAGCATATAGACACTTATGCCTGCTGTAAGTACACCAGCACTAACTGTGTTACAGATTTCAAATGTGTAAAACACTTTGTTCTGCTGCATTATTTTCTTTATCTTGTAGAACAGTATGGTAGGTAAAATCATATGCATTGCCAAGAATTTTGATTGTGTTTCTTCAACTATAAATAACTAGTTATGCATTCTTGGCACTGATGTCAAGATTCCTGTCTTTACCTTCATTTAATTCTACATTTTGAGGTGAATTTTTTAGATTCACGTGTCGAACAGATAAGCTGGGTATGACTAGGGACCCATTCTTTCTCTATCTTATACTCTATGCATTATTTTCCTATTTGTTTGCCTATTTAAGTTTTTGTAATGTTTCAATATGCACTGATACTTGTGTTATTTGTAATTTTATTTAATTTCTCCTTTAGTTATTTCTAGTTTTCATGTCTTTTGTCCTGCATCATGGCTGAAAAAGCTTCACCTCCACTAGTTTAACTAAACTGTGCTCATGGTCCTGTTCTTACACACTTCTGTATAAAAATGGACACATACTCTTACTGTACAAGTTTCCTTTATCCTAAAACCTTGCCTCAGTAACCCTTCTCCCATATTTTTCTTCTAAATATTCCACTGCATACGTTTTCCCTTTAATAACCCACTTTCAGTATCCCACTAATCTACAAACCTACCCACATATAAATCTTCCATTTCCATTCATTGTTGCAGCAATATTTATAAATATTGGTTACAGATACATGGTATACATATTGTCCTGTCATGCGGTGCAATATGTCACCCTAATAATACTTCTTGTAAAACTTGTTTGATTCACTTAATATATTCAAATAATTAAAATGTCTTGCTACAATGATTTATGCTAGTTACAGTATACCTATGCAAAAGCTAATAATCTGTTTGATATAGCCTTGTTTAAATACTTGCATACACAAATGTTATCTATCTATCCATCTATCTATCTATCTATCTATCTATCTATCTATCTACATAACACCTATATGCATACCTATATATGCACCTATGTATACTCACAAACACAAGTCATTAATCTTTGAGGAGAGGATTCCAGTAAACACTAACAAACAAATTGTTTGTGAAGAAAACAAAAACATATTTACAGTCCTACTGAATGCTGTGATTAAAAGCAGCCATTTTCTGACCTGGATGGGTACACATGGAGATTATTTATTTATTTATTGATTCATTGATTGATTTATTGACATTTGATTTTCAGCAGAGGCCTAGGGAGAAAAGGTCCAAAATATTACAAAACATTTTAAGAACAATAATTTTACAGTCTTTAAAAACGATGCAAAAATGTTTAAATAATTGTGCCAAATTAGACATAATATGAAAACATTAAAAATATATACAATTATATGACAATGATTTAATGGAGAGACTGTAGTCAGTTTATAGAGAAATCAAAGGTAAGTTCGTATAATACAAACAGGAATTGCAATACAAAGTGAGAGAAAAGCAGGCTTATGGTATATTTAGAGAAAAAGCCAGAGGGGAGAAATTGCTGGAAGTAAGAAAATGAGTGAAGAAGGGAGAGTAAGGACATGTAAGATATGAACAGGTATTTGTTCACATTTATGGATGTATTTTATCCTGGTGTTAAGCAAGAACAAAGGCAGGTTTTGGTTAGACAGTCTTTCAGAATGGTTTAGAAGGAAGGGGTGGAGTTTATTGACCGCATGGATAATGATAAGGAATTCCGGGCCTTAGCAACATGGTATGAGCAAAGACAGTGCCCAGTAGATTTGATAGGTTTGTGGACAGATAGGAGTTTTTTGTCATTCAAACAGGAGCGGCCTTAGGTCAACTGGTGCCCTAGGCAAAAGGGCTCCATGATGCCCCCCACCACACCACCCTGTGCCCCCATCCTGGTCTAACTACATTAAATAAATACTGGAAAAGCGCCCCTGTTAGAGCAGCGCCCTAGGCGGCCACCTAGTTGGTCTATGCCTAAGGCCGGCTATGCATTCAAACATAATGACTGATTGGGAACATAGTTGTGTAGAATGTTATTTAGTGCTGGATAAGCAGATGGATTCTGGATAATTTTTTTGGTGGTAAGAAGCTCTATATATGTTAGTTAATGGGGTAGTTCTAACCCCAATGTTAAGTCAGTATGGCTGAGTGGTCTAAAGCACTGCAATCAAGTTGTAATCTCCTTCTGAGTTCAAATTTTACTTCTGACAGATACACCTAGGCTTGTAAGGGCCCTCAGGCCATTAGCCTAGTAACTTCCTATGATCCTAAACAATTTAGGCTTTTTACTGCTATAGCAGTGAGGTCTGAAAAGGGTATTTCCTAGAAATTTAGTAACATTGTTATAACATTGTTCAAGTTTAGATTTTTTGTGATGCCCAAAGGTTAGTAAGGATGGGAACACTACAAAGAAATGTGGGGAGAAGATAAGTGGCAAGTGTGGCTTTAGTTGCGTTGGTGAGAAAGTTTTTGGCTCTATAAAGCATAACTAGTTCTTGATGAGTTTTTCTTATGCAATTTTGTATGTGCAAGTTAAATTTAAGAATATCATCCACTATCATCCGTAATAATTTGCTATAAGAAGTGACTTTAATGATTGCATTATCAAGAGAGAGGACTTAAAAGTTTGTTTTTCATGGGAGAGGGGTTTGGGGAAAAGGAGTGAGCATGAGTTATGAGTTACAAAGCCATGTATCAGTTGCTGTTAAAGCTCCCTGACTAATTTTTTTGAGGTGTGCCACACTGACAGATGTGCAAATGAGTAGAGTCATCTGCACAGTGTATTAGGGAAGCCTGTTGTACAGATGTGTGGAGGGTGTTGGTGAGAATGTTAAAGAGGAGAGGACCAAGGATAAATACTTGTGGTACATTGGTGGTGACTGGGAGGTATGCAGAGAGGGTGGAGAGCCATTTTACTGACTAATAGCTATTGGACGATTAGCTTTTATACCATAAAAAAGTCCAAAACATACAGTGTGAAGCAGTAGGAAACACTTTCAGTCAGACAAACTCTTCAGTCCAAGCTGTTTTTATTCTTCCAACATACAAAGACACAGCTTGAGCACTTTCATCCCCTAAACTGGAGACTTCATCAGAGAGACCAAATGAGGATATTTGAAGTAGAAATTTGTTGTGACAAACTGTGTTGAAGGCTTTCGACAAGTTTAGAAATAAGGAGGAGGAGACTTGTTTGCAATTATCTCTAGCTTTATTGACAGTAGGAGGAACTCAGTAAAGTCTACACAATTTTTTTCATGTACCTATCGTGCCACAATGTGTACATGAGTGCAAACATTTTTAGATTCAGTGTGTCGCTTAGCGGTGTGCAAGCACACACAAACAGGGAAACTTCCATGCAATGTAAATTTCTGCTTAAGCATGTGAATTTTATGCAAATTAGGTGGGTGGAGTGATCTAACAATGTGAAAGGCATCCATGTAGATGCCATGTCTGGGTTATTAGCTCTCTATATATATACATACATATATATATATATATATATATATATATATATATATATATATATATATATTCATGCAGTCCTACTGCAACAAATTACTGGTACTTCATTCAAGGGACATCTTAGAATGTGAGGTTAAATGATAGTCAGACTAGTGTGTGTCCTAGCAGAACATGGGCTTTTGTTCTCCCACCCACAAAAAAACAAAAAAAAAATCTTGCTTTTTTCCCACTTTTATGAGATTTAAAAAAGTTCAGTTACAGGCTTGCTGTTCTTGAACTGTTTGTAAGTTTCTGTGAGGCAATTTTTTGCATGGGCTAAAGGAAAGTCTCTCTGTTGATCAGTGGCAGTGAAAAACATTGAGCAGCCTGCCTGCCCCTGTGGGAGTGGTTACTGACTTGAAACTGTAGTTTTATTGGCCATTCTGGGTCAATTCCAAAACTCCTTTATCTTCCTCTCTTAAAACCTGGTTGCCTCGTGGTTTTGGCATCTTTTCAGGCTTGTTGGCTGTTGGTGAAGCACCCACCAAGAGGAGAAAACGCTGAGAGAAGAAAGGAGCCACTTTTGAGACTTTAAGTATTTTTCCTCTGTTTATTTGCTAAGTTTTTCTGCATAGCCACCTATTTTGAGCATTTTCTGGCTTGTTAAATTTGATTTCTGCATTAGTAACTGTATTTAGAGCACAACCTAGAGCTGTTTACTGAATTTCCTGTTTGCACTTATTTTTAAAATCGTTTTTTCTCAAAACTTGCATTTTATCTGTCTTTGGCCTAGCACTCTTGTGTGGGGTCATTTACTGCACTGTTATAACTTGCTGATACTTGTTAACCTCTGCTATCTCTGAAAAAACAAAAAAACAAAAAAAAATCTTGCTTTTCTCCCACTTTTCTGAGATTTAAAAAAGTTCAGTTACAGGCTTGCTGTTCTTGAACTGTTTGTAAGTTTCTGTGAGGCCATTTTTTGCTTGGGCTAAAGGAAAGTCTCTCTGTTTATCAGTGGCAGTGAAAAACATTGAGCAGCCCGCCTGCCCCTGTGGGAGTGGTTACTGACTTGAAACTGTAGTTTTATTGGCCATTTTGGGTCAATTCCAAAACTCCTTCATCTTCCTCTCTTAAAACCCTCTTTTACGCGTTTTTGCACATTTTTGAGCATAGCGCAACAATGGGCAGCGCCGC
Source organism: Protopterus annectens (assembly GCF_019279795.1). NCBI lineage: Eukaryota > Metazoa > Chordata > Ceratodontiformes > Protopteridae > Protopterus > Protopterus annectens. The sequence goes on from NC_056726.1 coordinate 1,689,945,315, forward strand.
CTAATTGGGTTTAATCTATTCCTGGCTCCACAAAGTCTGCTCTTCACTTTTTCCCTTAGAACTGCTCTATCTCTCAATTTAAACACCATATTCTCATTCTAAGGCCCTTCGATGGTCCAATTAAGTAATCCTACAAGTTAGCACTATTAAACCATAAGCACTACTTACACTTATACTCTCTACGATTACCCTGTCCTCTATTGGTCCGTCTTAAATTCAGTTTCCCTATTACTCTAGCATGTCCAAAGGTCAGTCAATGGTTTCCTCTCCAGTCCAGCTGGTGAATCTGGGAATTTTGAGGCAATGTTACAACTGTCTCATGTACACGGACAACCCTCTCCTCCTCCAAACAGGTTCAAATATATGTGAGAGATGCAACTATTTAGCCAAACTGGAGGCTGAGCTCTCTCATCTCAAAACTGGTGTAACCAGTCAGGAGGAGAAGGTAACCTCACACAACACAATTCCAGTATCACATAGTCCCAACACATCAGCAAACCAAACACATAAATACACAAAAACATACTCGGAGGCTCTAAATAAAAATCTACCTAAGCAACAGAGACCTCCAAAGCAGACATCCAAGCAAACGCTACCTCAAAACAAAACACACACAACACATAACCCACAAAGTCAGTGTGCCAAGCAGCCACAGCCCTTAAGGCTGAATAACACACCTGATACTCTTGTTATAGGTGACTCTATTGTCAGACATACTGACGTCCAGCTCACCAGGCTGAATAAAGAGAAGGTCACAGTGAGCTGCCTGTCAGGCACTAGGATCCACCACATAACGCAAGCACTCAGGTCACTCCAAAGCAAATACAAATATGACTCAGTCATTGTACATGCTGGTGTGAATGACCTGAGACGTACCTCCCTGGACTACATGAAAAGAGACATAATGGAGCTCTCTGATCATGTAGCCCAGGCTGGTATGACCCTGACCTTGAGCAGCATCTTACCCTCACCTAGAATGATGCCACAGTACAAAGACAAAATGATTGATTTTAACAATTGGCTAAAATTTTGGTGTCATTCAAAGGGGATCCAGTGTCTGTCAGCCTGGGATGACATGCTCGACAAGCCACGTTGTTTGCTAGGGACGGCTTGCACCTGTCACCACTGGGCTTTCGGATATTGGCAAAGGCTCTTGCCACCCCCATAGTGCCTTTTTTAGGCAAGGCTCAAAAGTCAAACCCACCCCATAGACAGCACAAGGAACAAGAAACTAAGGGTAATGCTGCTAAACGCCAGAAGTCTTAACCTCAAGATGCACACACTCGAAGCTCTCCTCAGTATGGAGAACATCGATATCTGTGCAGTGACAGAAACCTGGTTCAAGGCTCCAGAGAGCACCCCAGCACTACCAGGCTATACCTCATATCATGCTTTCCGCCCCAAAACCCGGACCGAACCACAAAAGGAGGGGGAGTTTCCATATTTATCAAGGATACCCACACCTCCAGGTTAGTGGCATTGCACGAAGTATCGGAGACCATCCATGTGCAACTAACAGTGGGCAAGACTGCTTTTCAGTTTATAGCATCCTACAGACCACCCTCTCAAAGTCAGGAATCCCATTCGGCTTTCCTGAAAACATTGGAGAACATGAAGATCTCTCCGAACACCATTATATTGGGCGACTTCAACTACCCAAACATTGACTGGAAGCACTACTCAAGCCCCAGCACCTTAGCCCAAAGATTCCTGGAAATTATAAACTCAAATGCTATGGAACAACTAGTCACCACTCCCACAAGAGGGGACAACATACTAGACCTGATCATTACCAACATGGGGACTCTATGCTCACACCAGAAGTATATCCCTCATTGGTAAGATCTGACCATAAATTAATTTCACTGGATGTCCACATCCCAACCCCACCCCCAGCCCAGAAAACCACAGTGAAAAACTTCTCAAAAGCGAACTTCTCACTTCTCAAAACCGAAGTGGAATCCTTCAAGGACCCAGGGCCAGTGGAAACTACAGCCCAAACTGCAGAATCCTATATAAATGCATTCTACAGACATCTCCAGGAATGCATGGATCATGCTATCCCAAACAAAACCAAGACCCAATCATCCAAAGGCAGGCGTCCAGTCTGGTGGACCCCTGCCATAAATAAACTGTACAACAGAAGGAGGAATCTACTACATGATAGAGCAAAATCCCTAATAGGGAAGGCATCTCTGATCAGTACTAGCAAAAAATTATGATCCCTCATAAAATCCTCCAAGGCCAGCTTCGAGAGAAAAATTGCACAGGACACGAAAGACAATCATAAGGCTTTTTTCAGTTATGTTAGAAACCTGGGATGCAACTCACAGACTTGTTCTGAGTTGATTCTAAACGACAAAAAATACACTGAACCCACAGACATCGCCAATATCCTGGCAGACAGGTTCAGTGCAAACTTCTCCACCACCTCCCCCCCAAAAGAGCAAATATCTATCCCGGCAGAGGCCTGCCTCCCAAACATCTCAGATGCTCAGGTGAAGGCTGCCCTCTCCAAAGCAAAAAACACTGCTTCCATGGGACCAGATAGCGTCCCAGGTTGCATCCTACATGAACTACAAGAGGAACTAATCCCTCAAATAAAACAGCTATACAATCTGAGCCTCACTACAGGATATGTGCCCACAGAATGGTGTACAGCAACAGTGGTCCCACTCCACAAAGGTGGAGCATCTACGGACCCTGGAAACTATCGCCCCATAAGCCTGACTAGCTTAGTCTGCAAGGCTATGGAGAGGATCATCATGGAGCTCATAAACAAAGACATTGGGAACCTACAGACACTAGATCCTACCCAGTTTGGCTTTGTCAAGGGCAGATCCTGCCTTTTGAACCTGGTTGACTTCTTTGAAACAGTCACCAAATCCATAGATGAAGGGAAGGTAGTCCACACAGCCTATCTGGACCTTGCAAAGAAATTTGACACAATACCCCACTCGGGCATCATAGACAAGCTATCCAGCTTAAATATAAACCCCTATGTCACAAGATGGGTCACAAACTGGCTCAAAGACAGAACCCACAGAGTGAGAGTTGCTGGAGAATGTCAGACTTGAAACTGGTCATAAGTGGCATCCCACAGGGTTCTGTCCTGGGACCACTCTTGTTCGGTATATACTTTTCCGAGGAACAGGCAAATGTGGGAGGACTATGGCTCACCAAGTTCGGAGATGACTGCAAACTGGGCGCCATAATGAACTCTCCAGCTGACACAAACATCCTTCAAAAATGTCTCACAGAGACAGATAACTGGTGCCAGTGCCATGGTTTAAAGCTAAATGCCAAAAAATGTATAGTCATACCCTTTGGCAAAAACAATGTGCCCACAAATTACCACATAGGCAGAAACCCATTAAGTACAGAGAAAGTTATTAGGGACCTGGGGACCCAAGTTGATAGCAATCTCTCCTTTGAAAACCACATTGCCAAAGTGGTTAGAAAGACCTTCTACATAGCCCACCTCAGCACGAAGGGTTTCACATCTAGATCAAGAGAGGTAATCGTGCCCCTTTATTCATCCCTCATCAGGCCCATCATAGAATACAATGCCCCTTTTGGGATGTACCTTACCCGACACCTGCAGCAATTAAAAAGACCCCAAAAGTATCTCACCAAGAGGATTATGGGTCTCAAACAGATGCCATATACTGCTCGGTTAAAAAAACTCCAGCTCTACTCAGTTGCATACCGCCTACTTCGAGGCGATCTATGCCTGACATACAAAGCTATGTCAAATCCAGAATTAATGGACATGCTCCACCTCAGTAAATCTAAATCCCTTAGAGCCACACGCTCGAGGGACTTGAACCTCAGCACAGAAATAAATAGAACTTGCTGGAGGGACAGGTTCATAACCCAGAGGCTCCCTTCGCTCTGGAATAGAATTCAAGTTCATGTGAGGCAGAGCACCTCACTGAATCTCTTCAAGAAGAATCTCGATAAGTGGATGAGGGATCATAGGTTTGTCCCAGGGATTACTCCCGTGTCACTACTAGACAGACGCACAGTAAACTAAACCTTAAAAAAGGGCACAGTATACTCAAATCAAGGGGTGGCGTACGCCATATAGAATCGGCCTAGGCTTATAATTGCCCCAGGGCAGGTAGCCTAGTATGAACCTATGAACCTATGAATCTATGAACCCCTCTAAACAGTACTGTCCCCTTGTAACTGCTATAACAATAAATCATCTATGTTGTATGAGCATTTCACACAGTTAGTATGCCACATAGGATCAGGACAGTAATGTACAGTTTCAACTTCCATATTATGTATTATTTCACTGTGATTATCAAAGTACATATTTATGCATGTGATGGTGAGATGAATAATCACCTGCTTGTCACACAGCCTCTGTGGCTTAAAGCACTAAAGCAGGTAGCTTGTATAATGGTGTTCACGGCTCTAATCCTGAGGTCTCCAGATATTTGGCATGTTGAGGAGTACTAAGTATTGCTTTACAGACTGTGACTCTGACTCTGTGTGTGCTGTATTAGTATTAACATATTTAACTTATCAATTACACCTTTGCATCTGTGCTGCATATCCAAGACCTATTTAAAAAGTCTTAGGTAATTTTGAATTAGTGAGTATCAAAACTGTAAAGGTTGGGACTTGAAACCATATATCAGCATGCATATGTTGAAATTAGATCTAAGTACCACCTGCAACATGATTTACTATGACAACATAATACCTATGAATGAAAAATTGTGCTGTGATCTAATTTATAGAGATAGGGTCATATACAAAACACTGATCAATAAGTTAGAACAATTAGGTACTGATGCATTCTTGATAAGATGAAGAGCTGCGTGGCTTTCATATAGGACATGGCAAGTATCATACAGCAATTGGACAAGTGAAATAATTGGTTACAGTGAGGTTGTCCCACAGGAATCTGTTCTAGGCCCAAACCTGTTCATATTTCTCATTAGACTTATCCATTTCATCTGAATTGTTCTGTATGCAGATGACTTGAAATTGGGTATACTAATTACATGTGCTACAGATGGGGAATGTCTGCTAAATATCTTGAGTAAATTGACCATGTGGTCACAGGAGTATAATATGCTGATACATACATCACAAATTAAGCATATGAGATTTGGAAGACATAAATAGAAAGGTGAATATTACATACAGCACATACTGATGATTGAAACTGTAGATTCATTTATGGACCTGAGTATATAGGTCTATCCAGCTCTGAGTTTTTCTAATCGTATCATAATCCTGGCGTGGAGTACAGTTAGCTGTAGACTGGAGTCAGTTTATGGAACATTAAGTCTCTGATGTAAGCAATGTGCCATCCATTTGTGCACTGGCTAGCAATGCACAAACCAGCAAAAATGTGACTGTGCATGCCCATACACTTAGTTAACAAGAGCACAAATCCATTGCTCCTCATACAATTTTGTTTAAAAAAAGTATAACATTTTTACTAATCAACTGTCCTCAGTCTTCCCCCATACAGTACGCAGATGACTCCACCATCAGTTTTATCACTGACAGTCCCACTGAGGTAACCCTGACACAAACATCTTTCAACCTCACTGAAACATCACTTACTAACAACCAACTCATACTAATCCCTAAAAACACAAAACTTATTCTCTTCCTCCCAAAATTCCTTTACCATCTTAAATCCTCATTCACCAGCTCTTCCCTCAACAACACTATGATCATAGCTGAATCCTGTACTAAACTGCTTGGAGTAATAGTGGACAATCAACTAAAATTTGACCTTTATGTACTTAACTGCATCAAGAAAACCCACAAAAAGCTTGGTTTACTCTATAGAAAATAAAGGCTTCTCACACCCAACTTTAGGATCACACTAGCCCAAACTTAGCTTCTCCCCAAACTCTTTTACAGCTCTCAAATTTTAACCAACTTACTGAAAAATGTATTTTATGTGTGCTCTACTTCTATGTTGTGCTGGATCCAAAGTTTTCTTAAGACACACAGTCTTGCTGTGCTGTTTACTGCTGAATCAGAGACACAGAGCTTTGCATGACTCCATCTGTAGTCTGTTTAAAGCACCAAGCCTTTCAAATTGCACATTGATAAAGAAATATATTTTGCAGCTATAAGCACAGTTACAGATAACCTATTTTATAATAAACCACACATACTCTTTCTGTCAGATTGTAGCATATATTTACAATGTTTTCCTTCATTACAGATATGAATAATGACTTCTACAAAATACCTCTCTCTGTCCCTATCTCTCACATAACTGAACTACAATTGTTATATTGAGTGTTAGTCATGCACATAGATTTTATTATTTCCACTTGGTATTTTTTTTTTTGGCCTTCTGTGGGAAGTCACATAATGTATGTTTTTAGACTTTTCTATTGTCCTTTTGTGATTTACTTGTAAGCACTTTTGCTGATGTGAGGATGCCATTAACAGAAATCTGAAAGGAAACATCTGTACAAGCTGTTCCTATTAAAAAAACATAATGTATTGCTGAGTTTAGATATTTGTTCTGCAAATATGAGAAAAGCATGTGATACTTGCTTTCCAATATTGCTTTTTTAGGCTTTTCTGATGCTGTGAAGAGAAGCCTGTCTGTTATATATATAGTATGAATGCACATTTTACATTGCTAAACTCTGTACATATATTCAAGCAAACTTTTTATTCTATGCTTTATCTTTCAGCATATTTATAACAGAATTAATTTGAGCCTTATATTCATAATCTCTAACAATTCCCTCTTTTTATAAACATACTCAAAACACTTTATACTGATATGTATTTTTGATATTAAGAAACAAAACCTTTAGTCTTCTTTTGATATAATTCAAAATGCAATTTTACATAGTTAATACAATTATATAAAAGTATTACTACCAAAACTGAATGTATTTAACAACTTTTTCTTTTGCAGACCATTCTGTGAAAATATTTTATTAGTTATGGGCTGTGTCTGCTTTAATTTTATTTTTTAACTTGATTAATTGATTTTTTTGCAATTACAGAATTTAATTTATGACTTAGAATTGTTCCATTAACTCTTTGCAATTGTTGAATTAACTATAAGAGACAAGAACTATGTGCTACTGCAAGCATTTATACACTGCTGAAAATATACAGTTTCAGTGTCATTTTAACCATAACATTGTGGTTATATTTCTGAACAGTCCATACACTTTAATTGACAGTGAAGTATACACTGCAGCATGCTATTTACATATTAGTCCATTAGCTGTATGAATACAATATTTTAATATATATTTTAACTGGGATAACCAATACTAGTACAAATAAAGGATGATCCAAAAACCAGTAATGAGACTCCAACTTAAAACCAGTGATAATATTACAACTTGACAACTTATTATAATGTATCCTGTACAGTATGTATTTATACAGAGTGTTTGTTATTCATGCATTTCAATCTAGTAGGTAGTCTGGACCCATTTTTTTAAACATGGTTTTCATACATATTCATTGCTAGATGTTAATTTCATTTGTACTGAATTCTTCTGCATTTGTACATACAAAGACTGTAAAGTACATTTAGTCTAATCTTACAAATTTAATAACATTAATATTAAGCAAAATCTTGGAAATGTTTATGTCTCTTTAGAAATATCTAGTGGAATTGGCACCAAAGGCATACGTCCTGTTATTTTATTTTAAACTACATACTCAGCAATTAAAAACATTCATGCTTTGTTATACCAACATTGTTTTGCCAAAAAACATATTAAAATAGTGACCATTCTTGCTATTAGAAACATTTATGCATTTTGCATATCTTCATTTTTTCTTGTATAGCTTTAATAAAGCAATTTTAAACCCATCTCCTGTATAGCTTTGCAGTTTAACATGTTGCAAATACAATTTAATACTAAACAATACAATAATAACTAGCATAAAATATCTTGGACTTTCAGATGTAATCTGTTTACCAGTGTTTCTTATGCACTAATACTTGTTTTTTCCTTCCCCCCTAAAAGAGTATTGTCAAGAAGGAGTGAGGTATTATTTCTTCCTGTAGCTCTAGTTCTGATCCTTGTGCATTACTGCTTATACAGTCAGTGTAAAACTGAATGAGTACCCTTCCCCCTGTAGTATTGCACTATTGTTGATTTGCTTTATGCTGTGAAAATAGAATGTATGTCAGCCCAATACTTTGGTTATACATTTACTTTATTAGATTACTAATAAACTATGGACTTTTATCTGATTTGATAATTTTTATAAAGCTTTTGCTGTTTATTACCACTAGTAGTTATTTGTACCCTTCTGCATAATTTATTTGAACTGTATGTATATTATAGCCCATTTGCTGGCTGTACTTGATGTAACTGAGTTTTTTTTTTACTTTTAACCTTTATTTGCAAACAGATTATCAGTGACATATATGCACAATTGTGATGTTTTATTACAATTACCAAATAGTATTGCATGTGAACATTTTAACAATTATGTTTTAATAACAATGCATTTTTAGAAAAACTCAAGCCACTTGTTTGGCAATCAGTCTTGTTTCTTATCATATCTGCTTAACATTTCCTGTAACTATTCATCCAGTCTAAGAAGGTCTGAGCTCACATTTTATACTCTATAAACTATAGTTAATTCTTTTGGCATTTTTCTTTTAATTTGATTGTGATTTGTATAACTATGCATTTATACTACATAACTAGACATTATTTTAAAATTAGCTTACATAGATTTCAGTATTTTTTATTTATTTAACTGCCCTGACATTAATTTTACAAAAACTGTTTGACTAATACCATCTGTGATTTTCTTTTTAAAATTGTCTATTAGAGCTTTAACTGTTTGGGGTGGTGTTACTATACAATTATAAAAAATTGTAAAAAACAAAATAGATATTAGCTTAACTAACATATGTTTATATTTACATTATTTATATTTGCTGTTGTCTGCCTGTTATTCTTGTGCATTGTAAACATATGTACTCTAGATGAAAAGAACATACATGCATGTCTGTCTTGTATCTTTATATCTTTACTGTTGTTAACTATTTTCATTTAATTTTATGCACTAGAACTGTTTTGTGTAACTATTTTTATTTATTTTTTATACACTAGAACAGTTTTGTTTACCTTTTTACTATGCTAAGAATGGTAGACATATGCTCTACTTAACTGTAGTACTGATAAATGTATTGCTTTAAACATTTTGAGAATGATTTGTCCAGACATCAGATCCTAACATGTATGCTTAACCATTTTCAAGACATAAACATATTATAAAATGTATTTCTTTTGTACAAATTAGCTGTGTATGCAGGAAGTCCCCAGTCTCTGTCAGTTCAGCTAATTTATTTCCTTTATCCTGTAACTGCTGTTGAAGAGTTTCCTGTAATGTTGCATAGTCTTTCTGATATTTTTCAGTAACCTGTTCTGCTGAATCTGAAACTCCTATGCACTTTTGAAAAGATGTATGTATTTTTATACCACACATGATTTTGTTTCAGATACCAGTCAAATATTGCAA